>NW_017728918.1:33134251-33141242 GCF_001723895.1 Crocodylus porosus | reverse complement strand
CTAGATGTACACCTTGCTGGGGTCATTTGACCCCGGTACTCTTTCCTGCCATTGCAGGGGGTCAGACTAGATGATCTTCTCAGGTCCCTTCCGACCCTAGAAACTATGAAACTATAATTTATGGTACAATAGAATGGGAAACCAGGCACGAAGATGTTCCATTTAATATGACACAGCTTTGTGGCTCATTTGTATCACGCTTTAATCTGACTGTGTGGCACACAGCCCAACACCATGCTGCCTGGCATGCCTATGCTGTGCAGCCCAATGCCAGGTTCACAGGCCTGGCAGCTGTGGGCACAGGAAGTTGAGGACCAGGGAGCTGCCTGGCCCACAGCTTCCTCTGCCCCTGCCCTGGCATGCAGGCACCTGGTTTCACATGGAATGAGGACCAGGGAACTCGCCATCAACAGCTCACTGTACACTGGCATGCATGTAGCCAGCTAAACACCTCAGCAGAAGTGTGATTGGATCTTAGGAATTTTATCTCGGGTCCTAACAAGTGTACCTCCTGTCATGTGAGACCATGAACATCTGGCATGGCAGGATGTGCAATTGCTGAGATTCAGAATAAAATTCCTCAATTCCATCACACACTTACTAACATCTGAAAGGGGCCTAAGTGACAAAAGGTAACAAGAGGCAAAAGGACTCTCATCCTTCTCTTCCTTTTTCTCCTCCTCACCAATGTTTCAGAGACTTGCACAGCATTATGTTTGTACTCACACATTGTTCATCTACCCCAGAACCTATGTGGCTGAAATGGAGACTCTGGAACATGTTCAGAAGCAAACTGCATGGCAAACAGAGCTACACAAGTGGAAACAGAATCTAAACATGTCATAAGTCCTGAAAAGTATGCTTACACAACTATGCAAGTGCCATTTAGGCATGGAAAAGTAAAATAGGATTTGGCCAAAAAGGTACAACATAAAAGTGCAGAGAGTTGGGAACAAAAAGACTTCTGGGGAAATAAAAGAAGGAAGGGAAAGACAACCAGAAGGGGGAAAGAAAATATGGAATCTAAAAGGAAAAGCAGCATAGTAGCCTAAGATGGAGACTGAGCAGAGAGAGTATTCAGCTATGTCAAAAGCAGACAGAGAAGAGAATCTTAAAGTTGGTTCAAAGTAGCCATTGTACACCTAGTCTAAACAACAGGCATTTTACATTCTTGTGAACGTAACACACTTGTTACAATGTAAAAAATATTTAACACACTTTAAAAAAAAAAAAAAGCAAAAAAAAACCACCTTACCACAGTTAAGTTCTTCTGGCGTTATTGTGGCCACTGATCTTCCCTGGATCCTTCTTGGATATTCACAGGTAGCTGCTGCTTGGGCATTACCAGATTCTGCATATGTCTTCAACAGCTCTGCTAGCCATAGAATTTCACAGTCACAGTGGAGAGCATTTGAGTCTAAACGCCTGTGTAAAAGAAGAACCATCCACTATACTTAATAATAAGCTAGGACAATTCATTAGATTTTTAAAAACTATGATGCAATGCTCCATGTTTATTTATTTACTATTACATATGAAAACCTCAGTTAAAAGAAAGTTATTTAGTCCCCTTTTGTACATATGCATTATAATAGAGTGTTACATTACATAACAGCAATGTTTATTCTAGAAACCTGTCATTATTCATGGCACAGGACAGACAATGCTCACTGTTGTAGTCAGCAATTTGATATTATTTATTCCCATTTTCATCCAAACCATCTAAACTCTATGGTATTTTTTATTACACTTATCTTAAGAAATGTATTGTTAGCATATGTTATGGAATTCTTCTTCTAAAATATCCATTATATATTTTAGAATATTGAGACAATGCCCCAGATATCTGTTTCTAACTCTTCTTGTATTCACTAAGGCCTTAGGTGCCTGAATAGGAGCTACTAGCTTTCAGAAAGTTAAACACCGAATCAATCACATCATAGGTAATGAGCAGGGACCCTGTTTTTTCTGATAAAAATAGCAAATTCTCTGATAAACCCTGCAAATCCATGATTAAAATGAAATGCCACTGTATATCTATATATATCAACTGAACACAATGTTTTATTGATATAGTTACAATTTGAAAGCAATTTGGAAGCCAACCAGTGTCCCAATCACAATAATAAAATGAATTCTAAATACCTATAACCTATGGCATTTTATTTTGTGGTATTTTATCATGGAAAAATCAGAGCTCCCACTGCCCTAGTAATGCACCCCCTGCTCACCCTGTAGCAGTAGGGGGCACAACCCCATGCCACTGCCCCCACTGCTGCTGGTCAGGCAGGGAATACCTCACCAGGGAGGAGCAGGCCTCACAGTGGCAAGCTTGCCTACCTGGCAATGCTCTGCCCTGCTGTGCTGGATCCCACCTGCTGGGCTGCGGATGCCACAGGGGAGAGTAGCAGGGCAGGGAGCCCAAGCCGGTAGCTGGCAGCCTGCACCTGCCCTACACACAGATCTGGGGAGCAAAGGTTCCCTCTGCCCCCTCACCCAGGAGTGCATGCAGCGGCAAGATGCCAGCCCCATCCTTCACCCCCTGGATGAGACTCCTGCAGCCCCATCCTGCTTCCCGCTAGGGTTCTGCAGCCATACATTCTGGCCCTGGGCCCCATGCCTCACCTGGGTGGGCAGCAACCCCAGCCCCAGCCCTGTCCAACTCCCTCCCTCCTTTCCTACGGGGGCTCAATCCTCCCTCCCCGCCACCAGACTTACCTGTGGGAGCTGCTCTCCAGGCTGCCTGGTGGCCATGTACATTTACATTCACATGGCACCCCATGCCCGACCGCCATCCTCCCACTCCACCCAACCCCCTGCAGGATGGAACTCTGCCAGCCTGCAGAGAGCTCTTTGCAAAAGTGCAAAATCCACACTTCTCCATTAAAACAAGAAATCTGCATTTTTCTCACGTAAAAGGCGAAATTCTCATTTTTCTCTGTTTTTCCATGGGAAATGGAAACCTGGATCCCTGGTAATGAGTATCATTATCCATATGCACAAAACGCAGATTTTTATTATTTTATACATTAAATGAGGTTGGGATCATATGGAAAAATAGTATGTGATTACGTTATTAAAAACTAAATCATAATATTAAAACTAGATCATACAGCATAGCTGTAACTCATAGGGGCTCTGGCCTAGGTAGGAGCAGTGGTAGCAGAAACCAGTGCCCTGTTTGTCCACCCATACTATGATACTTACATAATGTAAATATATGTAAGAGTAGAATTAAAATTGAAAAAAAAACAAAAAACAAAACAAAACAAAAAAACAATCAACCTAGATGAAGCATTTCTTGACAACTGAGTTATCAACTTTGTGATCTAACTTTATTTTTAGATAGCGTATTTTTTGTTATGTAAATTCTTGGGGTTTAATTTTTTTAATAGAAAAATTAAAGAATAAATCCTATTACATATAACTAAAAATCTTCCCCACCCTCTTCCCTTAATTACTAACTTCAATATTTAAAGTCTGAACTTTCAGCAAAGGCTTCCATCTGTTAAGGTACATGACTAATTACATGGGCCGATACCATAGGGTTCCTATCCTGTGTAGTTGAACTGAACTTCAGAGGAGGAGACCTAGCTCACTGAAACACGCACGATGTTTTCTTCAACAACTAGGACAATGATGTTCCAATTTCAAAGGCAGAAAACTGACTCAAAAATAGCTTAGTGAAATAATATTATGAACCTGTCAAGGAATGGTTTGATTTGCAAGTAAGTGCCTTAGTTTTTTACAATTTTAAACACTTAATTTGTGTTTGAGCTGCTTAGTACATTCCTAAATCAATAAAGCACTCTGAAAGATATTATAACTATAGTCACAGTCTTGGACAAAAAACCAAGAGAAAATATAAAGGGCAACAACTGTGATCTGAGATGATAAAAAGACAATATTAAAACATACTGAAGGAGGAAAGGTTCAAGGAGTAGTTTATTTAGTCTAGATAACAGAAGACTCACTGGAGACACGGTCAGAGTTTATAAATAACATAAAGATAACAGATGAAGGAAGAGAGTTAGTCCTAGTCACAGCCATCAAAAATTGTGGGATAAGGAACAATGATCTCAAGAACTGGCAAGAAAAGTTTAGATTACGTATTAAGAAAAGTTCTGTAGAGTAAGAATAATTAGGCAGTAGAACCCTCTGCAATGGAGGGTGGACACTATAAGATGTAAATAGATTATTTTATGTTCTCCACTATAAAAGTAAATTAAATTCACTTACAGTCTCTTCATTGATTCTAGATGACTAAAAGTCCCAGGAACTAAATGAGCTATTCTGTTGTTATGTAAAAATCTGTTAAAAAACAGAGAAAGATGCACATATGAATCCAGAGTCAGAAACAAACAAACTAGCAAAAGAAACTAATCTTACAACATATAAAAAGTAAACTTGGTTTATTTCTTGTAAAATCATATGGTGATTCTTGCTTTGTTTTAAAAAGGTATTATTCTATTCCCACCTTTTTTCCCCAAGACGAACTAATTTCAGCATCTACAAAAATATGCTAAATATTACAAACAACTTGTGGCAAGGAAGAGTGGGGAACAGACAAACCAAATGATTTATGTTTATACAACATCAGCAATATGAAATTCTTGCCTTATCAAATCTCTCTGTACAACTATGATGCCAGGCAAACGTCAATCACATTCTTTGGAATTGGTTTTGAGATTGCAAAACACACCTTAAAAATACTATTGTATCATTCTGCCAGTCTAAGATCTATTCATATTAAAAGCAATTTGGAAGGCGCTTGGCACTTCCCAGAGGGCCATCAGCACCTTAAGGGATCAGGCCAACTATGCTAGCATAGTATTATGTCAGCACACACCTATATACATAACCACGTAAAGCTCTACAAAAGATAATGTTGCTTCCTAGTTTCAGAATAGTGGATAGCCTCTCGCAAGCTGATTCTACTGTACCACACCCTAAAATAAAATAAACAAACTTACAGTCTTTCAAGTTTTGGAAGATGGGTAAAGGATTCAGGTTCCAATGTTTCTATTTGATTAAAGTGCAGATACCTGTAAATGTGTTTAAAAACAAAAAACAAACACACACACAAACTTTACTTACACAATTTATAAAATGCTTCTCATTCTGTCAAACAACTAAATGACAAATAGTTCATCGTATTGTTTCATAATTGCCTTTTGATGCCATTCGGATCATATCCTTTGACATGAAAGAAGTAAGACTTACGTAATAGGAAGGCTGGAAAAATTGTTATACTGGTACCACAAATTAGATTTTTGGAACAAATATTCATATTTCAAGTAAGCTGTTACTAAAGCTAAACTTTTATTAAAACCATATATGAATAGCCTTTGTACAACAAATGAACGTGAAAAAATACAGGAAAAATGCATATTTACAGATATACAACAAAATACTTGCAACCTGCAGGCAGCACCAACATTTTTCATAGATCCTACAGTTTGTGAGCCATGTAAATAACTGAGACCAGTCAAAGATGCTGTCTGAAATGTCACCTGATAAAGACCTCTGCTTCCATAACTATTTTATCAGTAACTTTTAAAACTGTGAAAGTTCTGAAAAAGTTCTCGCTGCTGCAAGAAAACTTAATTTAAAATAAGAACTCTCCTGCCTTGTAAATAGAAGAATTCTGTGCTAGAAAACAATCATAATACAAAACTAGCGTCCAAATGCTGGATCTCTCCCCACATGCCAAAAAAATAAAAAAGACAGTCAAATAGTTAATAGCATCTGGTATGTGAATGATTGCTGAAAAAAGTCATTGAGAAAAAAAAGAACTACTTTACATAAAGTCTATTAATGATCTTTCTGAACTATAAAATCTTTGGATATTAAAATAATAATACTTGGTACTTATGCTGGATTTGAACCTGTAACAACTTTAATGTAAGCAAGAGCCATAAGGTTGGGCTCATGTTGCTTTATAAAGGTGAATTCATCATAAGAAGTGTGCCAGGGACAAATTACCCCAATTTCACAAATGAAACAACAAGATGGAAAAAGCACACCTGAGCAAATAGGACAGGAAATGATTTGTGCCTCTTGAATCCTTATAATATCCAAATGTATTCACACTTCTTAAAGTTTGTTCTTTGACCAGCACCACTTTGCTTCTTTAATACACATGTATTTTTGCAATATGAAGAAGGCAGAAGATTGAGAAAGCCAGTGATACAAAACACAGAAACATACACCAAATTCCTCAGCGTGAGGTGTAAAACTGAGGAGAAACAAACTTTCGCACACAGAAACACCAACTGCTCTCTAGTCTCAGACAAAAGCAAAATGCCAGGTATTCAGTTGAAAAGGAAGAAGAAATGGGGACTATCTCAGAAGCAACCCTTATTCACAGGACTCAGGCACATACACCACTCACAGCCAGACAAGTGCCCAGCAGTCCAATGTTAATGGGCTACTGACAGGAAAGAGGGCCGTCCAACCCATCATTATAAACAATGAGAAACCATGATCCAGGAAGCAATGTCAGCAAAGGGTAAATAGGAACTATATAAAAGCCACAGCTATAATACAAAAGTAAATGTGACAAGAGACTTCTGAAGCCAACAAGCCCCATTTGCAAACTTCTCTCTACTAAATTGTAAAGCATTACAAAAAATAATTAAAAATACTCATACATTTTGTATTGTTACAGAGATGCTGTAGCTGTGATGGGTCAGGAAATATGAGAGACAAGGGCTGCTTGCAGACATTAAAAATAGACAAAAAACCACACTTTACCGGAGTTAGCAGCGTGTTACTTCGACCCGGCTCCGCAGCATCTGTATAGATCGGGTGCTTCAGCATTATCAGTATCATGGCACTTTTATCTAATAGCTGACTGACTCACTGAAGTGCCTAAACTATACAGTTGTGAGATGAGCCAGGTTCAGCTAACACGCTGCTTCTTCTGGGCACGAGCTGGGCTTGCTGCGGGAGCATGCCAAGTTTAAAGTACTGCTGCTTTTTTTTTTTT
>NW_017728918.1:33115102-33133711 GCF_001723895.1 Crocodylus porosus | reverse complement strand
CTAAGGTTACAGAACCAGTTACAAAACTCCGATTAGAAATCAGCAGTTTTGGGGTTTGACTGCAGTGTTCTCTTAACCACTCTTATCACTTTTCATTTTCTTCTGCCTGAACCAAGTACCCATACGAACTCCTTCCTTGAGTATTCAGTTCAATTCAATTCCAAGTATGTAATGGAGTGACACACTAACAAAACGTAGCCCAAAATAAATCATAATGATACATCCTAAAGCCATTTATGCTAGAAAATAACCTTGCAAAAAACCCCTGCTTTTCAGGGGATATAATCTCCTTGTTAAAAATTATCTAGTACCATTAATTTGATATGAAAATAATATCTATTTTTTACTTTCAATTATTAAAAAACCCCTTATATTCTTTCTTCTGAACTTTGATTTGGCTGTTAGATCAAACAATCCTGTTTGATAAAAGGATAAAAGGAAAGAAAGAAAGAAAGAAAGAGAGAGCATACTTTATTAATCTTGGAAAAGGGAGTGTGTAAGATGTAACTCACCCCAGGTAGCAATAACTCTATGTTAATGCAGGCGTGCTGAACAAAATGGGTTTGAAATGACCTCACAATTAGAAAGGTCAGAGAGCTGCTTCTGAGTAGATAAAATAACTAATCAGTGCTTGAAGACAATCCAGAACAGCTGCAGATACACATACCCTTTCTCTTCACCTATTTTTACTAAATTAACACTCTTATAAAGGCAGGGTAGAGAAAATCCATTTCCATTTATGTTCAGCTATTCACCTCGTGGAGACTCTAGAAATAAAACTAAGTTAAAGATTCTGTTTTGTACTGTAGTTTGACTCTGGAGGAATATCAGTGTTAAAGGGGGGGGTGGGAGGGGGAGGAAGAAAGCCATCAGCATGCACATTTCCACAGTAGTGGGGATGGTCTTAACCTAGGAGAGGCTTAAAAGCAGCCTGTGCGCTCCATCAGTTTAGGTCTACAGTCCTTATAACAGCAGATCCTTGCAGAAAAGTCTTTAAATTCCATAAATTAGTCATTATATACAGCTTTTTAAATACTGGGCGTGCCAGCAAACAGAAATACTGTAGGTGTGTCTACACGAGACGCTTTACTGTGCAATGGACTAAACTACTGTGCAGTGAAGTATTACCATCTGCACATGCACACATTTACTGTGCAGGAAATTAATCTACTGCACAATTAGTTTACTACCTATATTAACAAGTAGTAAACTAACTGAGCAGTAGATACTGCACAGTAACACTCATGTAGGTGCTAACTGGGAGCAAATTTGCTCCCGGTCAGCCTAGGCAGCAGGGGGCCACAGGAGACAAGAAGCTATCTGTCCCTGACCCTGGCACTGCTCAGCTCCCCTGCTCCCCCCAGGAGCTTGAAGTCAATCAGCGCCAGAATTAGAGAGCTCTCTGGCCCATCCTGGCTCCCAGGGTAGAGTTGGCAGCTCTGGAGGGCAAGCAGGGGCTGAGAACCCAGCCCCCACCTGTCCCCCAGAGCAGCTCTGTGCAGTACAGAGCTGGATGCTCCAGGTAGTGGGCAGGGGCTGGGGATCCAGCATGCCATGTGGAGCTGCTCTGGGAGACAGATGAAGGCTGGAGTCCCAGCCTACACCCGCAGCGTGGAGCTGCTCTGGGGAACAAGCAGGGGCTGGATTCCCAGCCCCTGCCTGCTCCCTGGAGCAGCCAGCTCCACACTGCACAAAACTGCTCCAGGGACAGGCAAGGATTGTCCCCACCCCCCCAGCTGCTCCCCAGAGCAGCCAGCTCCTTCCAAGCAGGGCAGCTGCCAGCGGGCCCTATGCTCCACTCTCTTCCCCTCCAACCTCCTGCGAGGCAGGAGGCTTGAGCCAACAGCTGCTCCACACCCAGGACAGCTCCCAGTAACCCCCTGGCAGGCAGGGAAGCCGTACCCCACTGCACAGCAGGAGGCTTGCTAGCAGCTGTGTGCCTTGATGGGACAGAGCTAGGAAAGCTCTGCCTGCTGCAATGGCAGCTCTCTCCTGGTCCTGTGGATATCAGGTTCCCTCCTGATGTGCATGAGGCCAGGAGACAGCTGCTGCTACAGCCAGCAGAGCTCCCCTGGACCCATGCCCACTGGGACTGGCCCCATCCCCCTTGCCAGCCCCCAGCTACCACCAGGGGGAGCATGGCACTCCTTCTGGCTGTTGCAGGCGGGCACAGCAGGGCAGAAGTGGCCCTGTACAAGAATGTTCCATTAGGAGCAAATCTGCACGCCAAGACTGAACACATGCAGACATGCTCCAGGAAGGCTTACTGCACAGTACTTTACTGCACAATAAGCCTATTGCAAATAAATAGCACGTTATAACAGAAGGCCTCCTCGGGGCCTGTCTACTAACAGCCACAACCACCTATTTTGGGCCAACCGCCCTCCTTCTCTACTGCCATGCCTTGTTGTTAATTAATTAATGCTCTTAATTAGGCGGGAGGCTACCCATTTCTGCCCCAATGTCACAATGTCAGGGGGCGCTATCTGCGGGTCTGTTCCTCCCATACACTGCAGCCCAAGCCTCGCAGATGCCATCCATTGTTGTCAACATCATCGGCCCCACTCTGGGCCCCAGAATCCTCCAGTTTGAATCCCACCTGGATCTCTCCACTCAGGCGACCTACTCTGCCTTCATTCTAAGCTACATAGCTCCCTGAATAGTTCCCCATTATGAGTGAGTATGGTGTCCCCCCCCCCCCGAGAGTTTTGGCTACACTAGCCCTGGCCTCACCTATAGGCCAGTTGGAACCCCAGGCCCTCCGCTCTTGGCGTCCCTCATGATGGGCCCCTGGCCCTTAGACCCTTCTGGTCCTAGTACCAGCATTGACCAGTCAGGGGATATCAAGACAGGTTCTGAGTCTATAGCCCCACCCTCTCTCTGGGGTCTACCTTCAGAACCCTACTAGCAGGTAACCCACCCAGTTGTGGAAGCTGGGGTTATTAAGGCGCCCCGACCCGCCTTTCACCAGGGTGGTAACTGGCCTGGTATTTCCTGGAGGCTCCTGAGTCACTGAGAGCCCCACCAGGCCACCCAGTCCCAGCAGAGTGCAGTTTTAGGTCATGCCCAGGACCAGGAGCTTCCAAGCCATCCCCTACAGCTCCTGCCCTTACCTCCAGGATGTTCCAAGCAGCCTTGCATCCAGGAGATGTTACTGCCTGGTCTGCCAGCAGCAAAATGCTCTGTTTATGTGAGCGGCCAGAGATCTAAAATGGCCACTGCAATCAAGCACCTGCTTTGCTCAGGCCTTAAAAGTGGCAGGCACCTACACTGCCCTGCCACACACATGTCAATGCACTCAGTGTTAAAAAGAAAAAAAAGTAATTGTGAATAAGCATTTTATTCCAATATCAATTCTTATCAAAGAACATTTCCTTTTTTCCCCTCTTTATTATTATTTTTAGTATGTGTGGTGGTAGTATATAGAGGCCTCAATTGGGTGTCAGGTTCCCACTGTGCTAGCTGTACATAAAAGAAAGTAGGAAGTTCTGGTTCCAAAATCACTTGTAAATCTTAAGCCCCTGGCAGATTTAAAATTTAATCATACAATGATTTTATCGCAGATCCTAGCAATCGTGCATCCTGCCATGCCAGACATTCAAGGTCTGTCATGCTAGGATGCACAATTGCTGGGATCTGAGATGAAATTCCTCAGATCCCATTGTGCGTATGTTGGGGCAAGCAGGCAACTTCACAAATGTTCATGTGCAGAGAGCTGCAGATAAGGGAGATCTCCAAGTGACAAACTTGTCGACCTGGCATCAGATTGCCTGTTGTGGCTTTAAATGTCCCCATGCACAGTGATTGGATAAACTCTCCATGTGCAGAAACATTTAAAGCCATGCCATGAAACCCAATATGTCTGGAAACATTTAAAGCCACTCCTTGAAGCCTGATGCTGGGTTCCATGCCACACATTCAAATTAAAGCAAGATGCAAACCAACAACTAAGATATTCATGCTTCTCTGAATGAGAAGCTTCATGCCTCTATTTACTCAAATACAAGATGAGGTTTTTCTCTCCCAAATAACAGCAGAAGTCGCTTGTCTTGCATTCACATAAAACAATATTTTATTAAATATACTGCATGTATATATACTGCATGCATATATCATGAAACTGGTGCCAAACAGCATGTGCTCAGTCATGGAAGCCAAGTATGAAGTTAATTTAAATGTAGCCAACACTGAGCGTGAGTGTAAAGCAAGGGCCACACATGCTGATAGGAACCTCCAACAAGAATAGGTTAGTGCAACCCATCTGAATAAGAGGCCATATGTACTCAAATACAAGATGACTCTGATTCTAAAACTACCCCATAATAATTAGATTCAATATACGGAAAATGTATAAAAGTGTACTATATTTTTCCAGATATGAAATCTAAGCATTGGAGGTTTCCCTTGAATTTGTCCCCTTCCCATTGTTACAGGAAGGTAAATGCATCAGGAAGGAGGGGTGTCAGATAGCCCCTTTGCCCTCTGCCCTCCAAATTCTTCCCTCTGAACTCTTTCACTCCCACCTTGCTATCAGACCCTGCTCTCCCTAAACACATGGAAGTGAGAAGCAAATTAAAAAAAACAAAACTTGTCCTTGAAATAAACATAGCTATAGCAATTTATATATATTACCCATAGACTTAGTTCACTCAGAAATTATGCATTTTAACTTTTTTGAAACTGCTGCAAGTTTTAGCACAGGTATTCCATAAACACACTTTTAGGTAGCACTTTAGCACCTACTTAGAGAGAGTATTTTATTTTATTTATTTATTTTTATTTAAATTTGTACCCGCAGCCAAACTAGGCAAAACTAATGCCAAATCCAAGTGTCCAGAACCATAAGTGGCCCTACTACCAGCAAACATCCTCCACCCGCACCTGGGGCTTCAGATGTTTCCAAAACCTTTGGTGGGCATCCTACTTGCAGGTCTAAGCCCGGAGGCTTGGGGTTCAGATGCCACCGAGTTTTGCATGCCCTTAGCCATAAGGCCCTTGGAACAAACAAGGGAGGAGACTCCCATTTCCATAAACTGGGCTTAAAGCCGCTGTATCTCGGCGGGTACTGAATCACGCCAGAAGAGCAGTTCTCCCAGGTAGCACTTCAGGAAAACTGCCTTCCTGGACACAGACACAAGGTATTCCCCCTAACAGGTTAAGAAGCCACTTTGCTTACTTAGAGAGAGTATAAGCTATTTATGATATTAGTCAAAAGCCGAAAGGGTTATGATTTACCATATAGCCCACTGAACTGGGCCCCACCAGAGTCAACAGCAATTCAAGTCATGGTGATCCTGCAGCTCAGCACTGTTCAGTATGTGTGGGTACTCCAGATACCCCCACAAATGATCCATGTGCTTATTACTGTCCACTCATGACTGAAACCAGGTGTTCTTATCATGAATCCTCAGATCCTTCAAAAATGTATATACAGATGAGGGATAGAGCAACCTGGTCCAGCTTCACCTCACAGTAAAGAAGCAGGAATCACTGGGAATGGGAAAGAAAAGTGAAGCTCAGCTGTGGGAGTGAAGACAAAGTCAAAATGCATGCAATGTAGTGGCTCACCATGACCTAAAAGAGAGCTGACACTAAGGGTAACTGTGCTTAATGGGCACCATGATGCATCTTATTCAGATAAGTTGCACTAACCTATTCTTTTGCTATGCTCCCATCAACATGTTTGCCCTATGTGGGCCAAGTACTTTATCGTCATTCTCTGTGCTGACTGTTTAATAAGCTTCATAGTTGGTTTCCATTACTGTGCATATGCTGCTTTTAGAAGTAGGGGCCCCACGTTACCCAGTGCCTTCTTCTTACTTCTTATGTATTTGAACAGAGGGCAGGAAAACAGACCTTACGACGACAGGCTGAGAGCTCTTCAGCATGGAAAAGCACAGGCTCAGGGGTGATCTGATGGCCACCTATAAGTTTATCAGAGGTGACCACCATTATCTGGGGGAATGTTTGTTCACCAGAGCGCCCCAAGGGATGACAAGGTTGAACGGTCATAAACTACTACGAGACCATATGTCAGGCTGGACATAAGGAAAAAATTCTTTACTGTCCGAGCCCCCAAGGTCTGGAACAGCCTGCCACCAGAGGTGGTTCAAGCACCTACATGGAATACCTTCAAGAGCAAACCGGATGCTTATCTTGCTGGGATCCTATGACCCCAGTTGACTTCCTGCCCTTTGGGCAGGGGGCTGGGCTAGATGACCTTCCGAGGACCCTTCCAGCCCTAATGTCTATGAAATTATGAAAAAGGACTTTCTATTATCCTTAATTCTGGTTGTTAGCCCTAGCTCCATCTCTGCCTTGGCCTTCCTAACAGCTTCCCTGCAGTCCTGAGCAATGGAGATGTAATCCTCCTTGGTGTTAGCCCCATGCTTCCACTACTTGTACATCTCCTTTTTTGCCTTCAGGCATCCCTGGATGCCTTTGCTGAGCTATGGGAACTTCTTAGCACTCCTGCCCCCCTTGGTACGCATTGGGACTGACTCTCTTTGAGCTTGGAGGATCACCTCCTTGAGGAAGAACCACCCGTTTTGGACTCCCAAGCTCCAAGACCCCAATGCCTCTCCTACTAACCTTCTTAGCTTACAGAAGTCGAGGACCTCTGCCTTGCTGCTTGTTTTCACTACCCTGCACTGGATAGTAAATTCCAGCAGGCAATGATAACTGTCGCCCAGGTGGTTGAGTACCTGCAGACCCCTCACCAGGTTGTCGCCTCTGGCAAGGACCAAGTCCAGCAAGGCATTTTCCCTGGTGAAACTATGCACCTCCTGGGTTAGGTGGAGGTCCTGTATCCTGGCTAGGAACCTATGTGAGTGATTGGACCTGGCTCACTGCTTCTCCCAGCAGATGTCTGGGTAGTTTAGGTCACTCATGACAATCACATGCCTTGACTTTACATCCTCCATGAGCCGACCTGAGAATTCCAGGTCCAGCTCATCCCTCTGGTACTAGTAAAAATGTACATGCCTACAGCCTTTCAGATGGAGTTTCAGACATCTAATAGGTTTAACATTCTATAAAGAAAAGAAGATTGCCACAAAACTCTAATCAGAATGCTGCAGTAGCTGGCTTTAGATTGGGAGAAGGAAGAAAAAAGCATTTAGGAGACATTTAGCATATTTTATAAAGAACCAGTTCCTTTAAAATAAAATACCCAGCACCCTATAAAATATATGTATATTGATTATGAGTGCCTTTTCTAAAGGGTTATTTTCTTACATACATATTTTAATGGACACTAGTTGTAAATCTCAGAATGCTTATTACCTGTACAGAGAAATATCTGAATTACAGGAACTCACTCTACAAAACAAAACTTCCCCGCAAAACCATTGGAATTTAAAGACACAGGACTTACAATAGTATCTATGTAGCTGTTGTTGTTTCCAACTCTCCTGCCCTTAAATATGACATGCTGACATATTTTCTGGTTTTAAAAGTTATGTATGATCAAACACATAACTAAAATAAATATGATCTTTTTTATCATGTTACTGATGCATTTCATTCTAGGGACATTTTTCACTCAAACATTTTTTGTGAACTTTCCTAGCAGACAACTGAAAATTATTTAAATACTTTCCCCATGATTGACAGTGAGGTTCTCTCTTTATTCCCCTTCTACATATGGCAATAACTAACTACATATGTATCAATAGGATTAGTATGTTAATTTAAAACTATTTAAATAAAAGTACTGAAATAAACTGCAGGGACGTAAGCCAGTTTTCATTTATAATGATATAAAACAAAAGTAACTCTTCTGTAGTCAAAGGAGTTTTATCACTCAAAAGATCTAGGTATGTAAAATGAGAACTGGATCCCAACTTTCTAGTCAACACACTTGTCCGTGATTATGCTTCTTTTCCTTGTCTACTACACAGCACAGTGGAACAACTGGAACGTAAATCACAAACAAAAGACAAACATAGAAATGAAGACTTTGACAGAGATCATTTTTGGTTTTTCACATGCAAATGATCATAGAATTTTTTTACTAATATCCCATTCAGAGCAGACGTGCAAGGCATGCAGGCAGAAAAATAATTACAAAGGCGTGCACTTTTCTTTGATAGGCAACCCAAGAGATGACAGCACAGAAGAGAAAAGGCACTTACAGTTGTTCTAGAGAGGCAAGTCCTTTAAATGCTTGCCTGTCAATTGACTGGATTTCATTCTTGTACAAATAGCTGAAACAAGAAACAATCAGTAATATTAGTACATAAACTAGAGCTACATTAAGTTGGAAAAGAAGAATTAAGTTGGCACGTGGAGATAGTTTTTCCAACTACACATTAGAAAACAAAACAAAACAAAACACAACACATGTAGACACCAAAAATACTTTGATTCCTCGATAAATGGTCCTCTCAACTGCTAGAAAAGGAACAGATTGGGCCTTGCAGGCCTTTATACCAGTGCTGGTGAGCTGATGTTCAGTTGACTCTGTCTTGTCCTTCTGGAGGTTCTCCAGACCCTAATTTCTTCTTGAGCTTGTGGTATGTTCCCCTACATTCATCTGGATAAAGTGTAGCTTCCAAAAACCATAGGCCTTCAGTTTTATGTTTTTCTTTCTAATACTTGGTTTGCAAACTGGACCAAAAAATAAAGAAGTTATAGAGCTCTTTAGATTATAATCTACCAAATTTTGAAATACTCATAGATGCATGCGTTTCAGAATATCAAGCATCTTATATTTGTTTCTTCACTTTAGGGGCAAGGATGCTAGGCATCCATTGGTACCCACATGTGTGCTAACCAGACTCTACACATATGAGCACCTATTTGTGAATGTATGTCGTGTCGTTCGTTCATCTCCCAGAGAATGAAATTAAAAACTTCCAAGACGAATCAACGCAAACATCTGTATTTATTATGTTTGATAGGTTCTAGTTAAAAGTTTATAATATCTAATGCTACTGACAGCTAAGATAAATCCCTATGTTCTCAAAAAATATGAGAGTTTAATAGCTGAAGCCAAATGTACACAATTAAGTTATCAACTGTACTTTTTCCATGAAATCACCCTGAAACTAACGTCTTTGGCTTTAATATCATTAGCTTTTGTTATCAATGCTGTCTTCAGTTTTTTGGCAGATTGATTGGAATAGAATTCATTAGACATTTTATACTATGGATGGCAGAAAAGGTAATCCAGACTTTGATGTACTAATGTTGGCTCTCATTTTGACAACAGACTGACTCATTTGAGCAGCTTCCTGATGATATACAGTATATTCTTGGCAGATTTGTCAACATGGTTTCCAAGCTGAAAATACTGGAAAATTCCACCCAACACACAAGATGAAATCCTGGCCCTAATAAGATCAAGGGGAGTTTTTCCATTGACTTCAACAGGGCCAAGATTTCATTTTAGGTCTGTAAAAGAGCAACATTTAGGAACATCAAGTAGGCCTTATAACATTGACTTTAGGGACTTTCCAGATGCAGCAGCACAATTCTTATATGTTTTGCATTTATGATTTTCAATTCATCCATTTAACCATTTTAAAAGGTGGAATAGAATCTAACCTTTACTGTCTTCCCTTAATTAGCTTCAAAATCCTGGTGCACACATGAACCTCACAATTCATGTGAAAGGAGGGTACGCACTGTAAATGAATTGTGGTCTGGGCAGATTCAGGATTTTCACTTTATATGCAGAGATGCCATTTGCAGGTAAGGAAAAGTTATTTTGTTTCAGAGTTGCCAATTTGGGGGATCATGGTAATTAACAAAATCTCTCTTTTCATCTTATCCTTATGCATTTAAGTTCCTATTTTTCCTGCTATCCAAGTATTTTACATACATAATTTTCCATATGTTCTTCATCTTGTGGATCCTTAAAAAGCACTAGTCAAGCAAGCTGAACCAGACAAAATAACAGAGAAAAGGGCAAAACAAAATAGTGACCAGTATTGTTTGGGCTGAGGGAGCTGATGTAATGAGAACTTGAAAGATCTGCTAGCCATTTCACCGCAGACCAGAGGAGGAATAGTATTTCCTATCTATCTCCTACAGCAGTGGTTCTCAACCTTTTTTGTACCAGGACCCATTTGTAAACATCAATGAGCAGTCTTGATCCAGTGTCCCCCACTCCCGACCCACTGCCCCCTACCCCCAAGTCCCAGTCCCACAGTGTGCTGGGGGGAAAGGATGGAGGCGCTCCAAGTACCCCCTTGCAGGCTGGAATTCTGCCAGCCTGCAAAGGAAAAGCCACAGGTTTCCCATGTTATTTCTCCCTTAAAGAAGAATCCATTTTTAAAGTCTGCTGATCAATTTTTAAAGTTTGTTCATGACCCTTTCATATATTCTCAAGACCACCTTTCGGGTTGCAACCCACAAGTTGAGAAACACTGTCCTAGAGCTTACTGCAGGCCCTTCTGGTCTGACCTTAAACTATGCCAGGACATACATTTATATACCCTTCAGCAGCAGTCAAAGAATACTTAAGTGACCCTACTTCATTGTGTGCTCTCTCTCTGAAGACCCTGACTACATCTACACTGTACACAATGCATTTCAGAGCATCATCCTCAAACACACTGTGCTACTGTAGGAGGGCAGCTTCCTAACCTGGAAGAAGGTCAACTATGTCTAAGGCACAAAGATGTCTAATCAACATGGGGACAGTAAGTGACATGATCACTCATTGGTACTAATTAGTCCACTCAAAGTGCCACACAAATACAACTACTGTTTTCCTGTTAGAAAGCACCCTATCTGAAGCAACACAGGGTGCTCAAAGATGCCTCGGTGGAGCACAGTGTATTTACTGGATTGTGGCCTATAACTCATACCAATCCACAATGTTTAAAAGGACCATGTGCTGTAACAAATATACTAGCTATACCAGCCCTTACAAACCAGAGCTCTTTAATAAAGTATTTAAGAAGAAATAGAATGACATGAACAGTGAGACAGAAAATTCATAGTAACGTAGCAACTAAATTTACACAAATCTATGAAAAGTCAAAACACTCTGGAGAAGAACCCAAAATGTTTAACAAGCTCTTTTAAACTCAACTGTTTCCAGTATCTGGAGCCTTGCAAATATAGTTCTGTTCTTTAACAAGCATACCCTCCAAAGTTATCCTAGTCTTAATAAAAGTGTAATTCAGGACACAGCAATATGACTATTTATAAATACTTTAATCTATTAAAACATCAAACTATAAGAATGTTGCTAATGATGGATAAAGCACTGAATTAAAGTGAATTGAGATTATATTTAACTAGTCTTATAAAATATTTTATACTGCCATTATTACTTGCTTTCTGTACACCTGCAAAGACTTATGCCATTTCCAGAAACACAAGAAAGGATGATTCCTGTCCAGCATACTTCACAAAGCAAAGCAGACAGACAGGTAAGCAAACAGAGGGAAGAGATGGAGAAAAAAGAGATTATATATGATCTGAGCCTTCAAGAGGCCAATAAAAAGATTCAGTGTAGAAAGCACAGCAGAAGTGGGCTTTTAAGAGGGGCTTAAAAGTGGATATATGCTGTGCAGACAAAGTTTAAAAGGTCACATTACATATAGGAGGTTGTTCAAAGACAGACAGAGGTGATTGTTCAGGACGCTTGCCAGCAAATAATAAAGGATGATAATGTTCAAAGCCAGTGATGCAAAACTTAATGGGTGAGTATAAGGAAGGAAGGAAGACATACAAAAAACTAGAACTCTTGGGTCCAAAAGGAAGGAAGAAAGACTTATATAGACCCATAAAGAGATTATCAGTATAAATCTGTGATGACGCCAGATGAGGAGGTACCTGGTGGATTCAGAGGAAACTGATGTGATCATGCCATCAAACACTGAGAGCATCAGCAGCTACATTTTATATGCACTAGTTAGGAGAGGAGAGGAGAGGAGGATATAACACTAGTTTCCCTTAACACACCTTTTCTTCCCCTGCACTCTCTACCTTTCAAAACCCTACCACTTATTCTATCCCTTCTGCTTTGTTAGAAGCTTTCTCCATGTTCCTGTCACCTTAATTATTTTAATGTTCTTGTGCCTAGATTCAGACCACTCACTGCTCACTCAGTTAACATGTCCATGTTCTGTTGCTGGATTAAATCTTTTCCCAGATTAAAACAGACCATTTCATCCTTGGTCTTAATTCCTTGTTTGGCTTCCTGTCTACTGCTTCATAATCAGGCCCTTTGTTTCTAATGATAAGGTCATTTGTAACCTTACTCTTACCTACATATCTATAAGGCTAGGGACAGACACTCAAAAAGCCTGAGCCTGAATTGATTCAGTCTTTGCAGATTAGCTTAACCTGCTAGGCTGAACTGGTTTATAACTGCACAGACATCCCAAACATACAGGCAAAGGTCTGCACTGGCTCAGGCTAGAAGCTGGGGGTTGCTAGACCAGCCCTCCTGTTCCTTCCACAGTACTGAGCTGAGGGGGACGTGGCCAGACCTCTACAGGATGCTTTGATTAGCCCAACAGGGAATTGATAACAGTGGTTCTAACCCCCTAAGTCAGTGTCTCTCACCCCATTAAGGAAACAAGAGGGACATTGTCAGCTAGCTGTTGATTCTGCCTGTTAGTTCTACAAGGACCGTAGCCAGCATGTGGTCTGCTAGCTAATACACAGATACCTCCTCAGCAAGACAAAGGGGAGGAGGGAATTCCTCCTTAGCAGGGAGTGATGATGGGGACAGGGGGAGCAGCCTCTGGTCTGTGCCAGAACTGGAGCCAGGGAGTAGAAGGGAGTGGCCAGCTCTGCTGTGGACCAGAGCCCCACCCAGCCCAGAGAGTATGCCAGGATGCTGAGGTAGTCTGATTTAATTTAAGCCAGCAAGGGGTCTGAGACAGACATTGCATAAACCAGTTTGGGCCAAATCAGTTAAGTCTGATACTACATTTGACCAGGTTTCTCTCAAACCAGTTTCAGCCATATTTAAACTGGTTTATGTACACTGAACATCCATTCTGTTATAGATTTAAATCAGTTTCTGATCACTTAACCCAGTTTGTGTGTAATGTCTGTCCCTAGCCTTAAAGTTTTTTCTACCAGTTTGCTCTGAAACTCTCACCTATCATTTCACCTTCCACATCCCCCTTTCTGCCACTAGCTTTATTCAGTGTACTACATTACATTAGTATCCACATCTTTGTCTCTCATATCTACAAAGAAAAGTAGTCCACTACAGCATTACAGAAATCTAAATAAACACATTACATTTATTTTTTGTCAATCTTTCTGTACCAGTGCCAACTAATTTACCAGAGATGAATACAGATACAAATACCATGATCCCCAACAGAAACATTGCTCGGAAATGGTAAAACATACTGCACATCTATTATTTACCTCATATGGAGACAACGTTTGAATCTTTGTTTTAAATAGTGGTGTTTACATGCTCTCTTCCAGAGGGAGACCATATAGTCTGAACAACAGACATGGGAATTGGCTATACTTTAGGCAAGGTTTGGATTATAGGCAGTTATTTTGGTGATAAAAAATACCATCCAGAACCAAGTACTTCAAACTGAAATTAAAAGGAAATAAGGGAGCATGCATATACATTCATGTGCATGTGCATATATGCACATATGTATGCACATGTGCACGTGCACACACAGACATGCACACACTTAGTATCAAAGCAAAATAAACATTTTCCTAACTGCAAAGAAATTAATTTCTGCTCTACTTTTCCGAGTTATATTGTTAAACTGGCTAATATAGAGATCCCATGTCAAATACTGTAACACTGTGACCACACCAATGATTCACCGTAACCACATCAATGATTTCAAAAACAACAATGCAAACTAGTTTGACACTTACAAAAATAAAACATGCATGTAGTTTTTTTCTTTTCTTTAATTTTATAAAAAAAAGATAGGATAGAATGTGGAGAAAAAAACAAATTTCTGATATATTTATTACTTTAAGTATACAGAAAATTTATCAGCCTTTATCACTTGTTCTTTATAAACTTTTAATTTTGAAAGTTAAAATATTTCTAGTTGTCCTTGTCACGCCACTCTCCTTCAGTCCCTTTAACCTTTCTTTCTAGGGAACAGTATAGAAGGAAGCACCAAGACAACTTTCAGAAAGAAATACCCAGTATGGCAATTTTACATTTTTGAGATCTCCTCGAAACTCTGCAGGAAAAAAGTCTTATCCCATGTAAAATAAAACATTTAAAGTTCAGCCAAAACTCATTTTCTCTCCGGGGTAAATATTGACCTTACTTATTCAAATACTATCATTTAGTGATTTTTTTTTTTTTTAAATTCAAAATAAAAATTCATGCAGATTTTCTCAACTGGTAAACATCTGCTCATGAAATCAACTGCATAACCTTAGGCCCCAACTCTAAAAAAAACTCAAGTGGCTTCACACATGAATTATCTAATTGAATTCAGAGGAACTAATCAAATATAGAAAGTTACTCATGTTTGTAGGTATTTCCAAAATTAAGCCCTGCCTTAGGGCTCCTGAAAAATAACTCTCTTCACCCCACTCTTAAATTATCTCTTAAGAAATAATTAACTCTCTTCACTCCACCCCTCTTAAAATAGCCCATTTATCTTTCTGGGATTAATGGACTATCTTTGCTTCCCTTTGTTTAGAAGATGGGTTTTTAACTTTTTTTAATAAGTGTACCCCGGCAGCTGGACAGAGAGCAGAGAATGGCACGTGGCCAGGTAAGTAGCAGGGGGAGTGCACGGTGAGATGCAGAGCAGTGGTAATGAGAGGTGGTGGGTGGCAGCTGCCGCCACCAGGTGCAAGTTTCCCACTCCCCCCTGGGCATCTGGTCAGCCAGGCAGCATCTGTGCAGCCCACAGAGGTGTGCCGTTGCCATTGCCCTTGCCCTCTCCCCAGCCCTGCTCATGGGAAGCGCAGCACAGGGTGGTGGGAGGCAATGCTCCTTCCCTGCCTGCCTGACTGCAAGTATTCCATAGGGCCTTCCCTAGTACCCCCAGGGGCACCTCCGGTTGACAACCCTTGGTTTAGAACACTGCTGACATCTGCTTAGTAAACTGAAATGGTCAAAGCACTCTTAGTACATTGATACAACATAACCAAATTGTTCCAATTTAACATATTAAGAATCCACATTAACCTTTACTTCTGGTATTTCTTCTGTCCCTGCTCTACTGTTGTATGTTTACACTACATTCCAAAGTGAAATAATTGAAGTTCGAAAATGTAAGTGTAAAACAAATCTTATACAAGGTTAGGTTAACAAAACAGAGGCCACTGACAACTTCCATCTTTTTAACTGACATGTCACATCCAAAATTTTTAGGGAAGAAAAGGAAAAGACCTTCCCCTCAACAGTGAAGTTGGGTGTATCTACACATGCAATTAATGCTATACAAGTTTACTGAGCAGTATATTACTGCGCAGTAAGACAGTCCTGCAGCGTGCTGGCACAGCCCACTCCAACTCTGTCATCAGAACCTTTGCCCACTGTGCAATGGCTCCTGTTTGCCACCCTATTCACCCTGCCTACCCCACCATGCTGCGCAGCCATGTGGCCAGGCTCACCACTGTGTATGAGGCCCCCAGCTCCTATATAGACACTGATCAACCCCTGGCCCTCTGCCCAGCCCCTAGCTCCTGTGGCTCCAGTCCCACCGCCTGTGGGCCTGCCCAGCCAGCAAATACCGGTGGCTGCATATTGTTCAGTGCACCTGGGATGACAAGTAGTGGCTAGACTCATTCCAGATGGCCTGGTCCACCATCCAGGAGCTCCCTGACCAGCTCTGCCTGCACCTGGAGTAGCAGGCCAACACCATGCAACTGTCCTTTCCTGTGGGGACCCACCCAGCTGTGTTCAAGCTAGCCACAACCACCAGTCTGAGCTGTTGACCACCTTTTCAACATGTGCAAGGTAACTGCTGGGGAGGCCATCCTGGAGGTCTGTGGCATCCTCCAGGACATGCTGGACACACCATGCTCTGGGTCAATGACCCCTGGAGGTGGTGCCAGAGTTCTGCAACCTGGCCTTCTCCCAGTACATCAGGGCCCTGGATGGGACCCATATCTCCCATATCCACCCCGTGGCAACCGCCTGTACTGCAGTCAGCAGGGCTTTCATTCCATCATGATGTAGGCCATCCTCAACCACAACGGCACCTGTGAGCACCATCTGGGCTGGCAGGACCCATGATGCACACATTTTCTGGAACTCCACCCTGCCAGCTCTGATGGAGAACAGGCTCTTTGCACCAGGACTGCTGGACCTACAGCTGGGTGAGGTGACAGTTCCACCCATCATCAGAGACCTCAATGACCCACTCTTCCCCTGCCTCATGCAGCCGTACACTGGCCAGCTGGACCCCAGCCAGGCACGTTTCAACAGGTTCCCTGGGCTGGACCCACACACTGGTGGAGTACACTTTCAGTCACCTGAAAGGATGCTGATGCATCCTCACAGTCCACCTTGAGGTCGCATAGGGCAACATTCCCTGGGTCATCGTTGCAGCCTGTGTGCTGCATAACATCTGTGAGGCTCGGGCGGGAGCTCTTCCATGAGGTGTGAGTAGAGGCACAGCAGGAGCACCACCTACAGCAGCACCAATAGCAACAAGGCCCCTCACCGAGGCCCTAAGCAAGCTGCACACCTGACAGCAGGGGCCACGCCACCAAGTGGAAAAGGTGCTGGTGGACCACCTCCTCCTGCACCCCCTGCTATAGGACACATGGCCACAGACCCCATACTTACCGCACACCCCCAAGACCAAACTCACTAGGAAAAGTTTTCTGCAAAGCACATTATTCCCCTCCACAAACACAGACCCTGTCCCACCATCCCTCCCAAACAGATCCCATCCAACCCTGTTCTGAACAACAGAACCCCACCACAGCTGGTGCCTCTCCCTCACAGCTGAGGATGACACTACTGCTGGCATCAATGCTCTTCTCCACATGTGAGAGGCCCGTAATTGCCTAGCTGAGGGGGCACTGGCTGCTCAAAGTTTTGCATTTACTCCCACCTCCATGCATATTGCAGGGGGGAAATTCAGGGGCCCAAGGGGAGCTCAGCCAGGCCAGGTGAGGAGGGAGGGGTGGGGCAGGGCTGGGAGCAAAGCTAGGGGTGGAGAGGGGAGGGCCCTTATCCCAGTGCAGGGCTTACTGGGTGGGTGTGACCAGTATGCCTGGTGGTCTGAGTCTGTCCCCACTGATGGTAAGGATGTGTGGCTCCTACACAGAGGTGCTGGACAATGCCATGGACAGAGACCATGGCAGGACATGCTCCTGGCACCCCGAGGGATCCTCCCCCTACTGAGGCGGAGGCTTTGACTTTGGCCATACTCGAGAACATGGCACAGCTCTGGGGAACACAGATGTGGTTTAGCTGCTGCATAAAGGCCATGGTTCTGCAGGCAGTCCCCAAGCAGCAGTTGTGGTCAGTGACGCAGACCTACTATGCCCATAGTGCCTTGACCTTTATGCAGCACTGGTGTGTCAATTGGTCATGCTGGTACTCCCGCATGCGGCCCACCACGGCCTCATAGATGTGGTTGTTGGAGTGCCCAACCCCGGTGAATTGGCTCTAGCCCCAACCCACAGCACCACGAGGTCCACAGTCTTAAGCTGGGACCAGTTAGGCCTCTAGGACACAGTGTGGCATCAGGGATGACGCCAGGATCCATGCAGGCTGCTGCGCATTAACAGGGGGCCACTTCTCCAGAACCCTGTGGCTAGAAGCAGGCGGCACAGGCCCTTGGGGTCACTGCAGGGTTTTAAAGGCCTGGCTGAGGCAGGCAAAGAGCTGCCCCAGGCCTGGGGCTGGAGAAGCTCTGAGTCCCGTGGCCCTGGGGTTAGCCTGATGGTGGCCCCTTGTGGTGGGGCTAACTGGAAACAAATCTGCTCCTGGCTGGCATCTACACATACTATATTGTGCTAACTATGGCACAGTCAATTATTTGCAGGTAGTAATATTAACCGTGCAGTAGACTAATTTACTGCACAGTAAGTGCCTGCACATGGAGATGGCAGCACTTTACTGCACAGTAAATTAATCTACGAAGCAGTATAGCATCTTGTGTAGATGTGCCTATTGAACATCTAAAGCAAAAATGGAAGATAAACACAGTAGAAAACTCAGGATGGGGTAGTCAAATGCATTTGTTTTTAAACTTTCATTGAAAACAACAGAGACACGCATTCAACTTAGTCTCAGTTAGCACACACTGATAAGAAACCAGAAAGCACTTGAACATAAGAAAACTAAACATTACAGGCTTGCCTGTACAGAGAAATTATTCTGTACAGAGAAATTATTGTGTGGTTAGTTAGAGTGTTAATTTACACTACACTAGCTACTCTGCAGTAATTTCCCACGTGGATACTCTTAGGGCACACTAAGAATGCCTTTGTGTGAGATTACCCACTCCACTGAACCTGGTCCTAAATTACTACAGCATTTTAATTTTTCACTCCATTTCACTGCACAGTAGAGTCCTTGTGTCAATAAGCACTAGGTCCATATAATAGACAGGCCGGTCTTTGACTTCATGAGTTCTCTGGGGACAGACTGGGGAATTAAAATTCCCAATTTATAATTAGGAAAATGATCATCACTACAACTAAAAATTGGAGGCA
>NW_017728918.1:33102640-33115002 GCF_001723895.1 Crocodylus porosus | reverse complement strand
CAGCCTGTTATAAATCTCAGCATACTGTTAAGTACAGTGTCAAGCTTTTAGTGTGACAACTTCCTCACCATCTAGGTGTGCAATATTTGGTTTTGAGCACTTTGAAGTTGATACCCCATGTGTAGCAGTTGTTCCATAGCAAAACCTCATCCTTGTTAATATGCATCATTTTTTCATACCTATATTATATATTAAATAAAAAGATAACCCTTAATCATTTATATTTAATGCATTTCCAAGTGTCTAATTGGCCCCATGGGAAATTAAGTGAAGAGAAATACACGGTACTTGCAAAAATCTTCCTCCCCATCCAAAAAGCACACTAAAGAACCCATAACACTTTTTCCCCTGGGAACATCATTTTGTATTAATCTCCATGAAATAAATCTCACAGTAGTGACCCCATAAATGTCTGTAATGCAGATAACAAATAAAGATATAAGTAATTTAGTTTATTTTGAAAATATGACATTTGAAAAAATATGTGATTTTGGAAATATAAACTTATATTACTGAAATATCAACCAGATGCAAACATCTTGAATGTAAGTTCCTTGTTTATCTGCTTTTCCTAAGTCTGGACAAGGATATTTATACAGCGCTACATTCATACAAAAGCACTCATAACACTAAATACAGGAGTTCTCATAACACTGCCTGGCATATGTTGGACAGACCTAAAGAAAACAAGCCAACGTGAGAGCTAGATTTCCTTCCCACCTCACTACAGATTAGGAGATAAGAGAAGGAGAGCAGAAATATTGCATAAAAACAAGCAACAGAATCCACAGGTTAACTAAAATAGAACTGCCGGTATGTCTGCCTTGACATGTCATCTCAATAGTTGACAACGCTGCCTCTTCATGGCTCAGCATAATTACACATTGATGTGCATCATGACACAAGCATAGCAGCGTGAAGTCAGGACACTGTGTCTGGATTATTTGCTCATCTGCATTTGGTAATGAAGTTATCTTCCAACCCTTCAAGGTTGAGTAGGACTTACCTAGTAATGTATTTGATTACCATTCATTTAAATAAGGATAACATTCTTCTTTACAGCATAACTTGACACAGACTTTTGCACTCAATAATCCTTTAAACATTTGAGGGTACCGTATATCAGTAATCATGTAGGCATTTAATAATGACACATTCTACCTAACAAGCTCTTTGTTAGATACCAGATTTCATTATTTTTAGTGGACGATAAAAATGAGTGTAATGAAATCTACAAACACTTAATTAAAGGTCACTTAAACTAGAGAGAGAGGCTTTAAGAAGACTTCAAACAGACATCCTCTTTCCTGGAAACTCTTTGAGGCATAGTCCTGCACATACACAATATTATGCATGTAATTAACACTGGAATTGTGCAAAAAATGATAAAGTAACTAAATTAACCAGCCTCTTTCATCAATTAATGTAAAAATAAATTTAAATATTCTGAAGTGCCCAAGTCCAAAACTGAGATCCTTAAAACTTCTACTCTGAAGGTGCTGAAACTCCATAGACACCTCTCGATGTGACATTAAATTTCTGCTTTATACAACAGCTCAATGGTTTAGACACTCAGCTAGGAGGTAATCCCATGTGTTTTATATTAACCAGTAACTGGATAGAATAGTCATTAGAATAGGAATGGGAACGGAGGTTTCTACTTTCCCAGGTGCGGGGCTAAACAGTCACACTCACACTTAGTTTTTCTCTGTTATCATGACTAAGAACTACAGGAAAAATTTTTAATTGTCCTATACAAAACAGAAGAGCTTCAAAAGGTTGAGTTTAGAGGCCTATGCTGTCCCAATTTCCCAAAATTAACTTTTATTCTAAATAGGGAGACATGGGCTTGAATCATGACATACAGGCAGAGGACAGAAACCTACGTTTCTTATATCCTTATTGAGGTCTTATGTAAAAATGATCACCACCATAATGAAAGGAAAACCTGATGTCTCTGTGGGACAGATGCTTAGTTCTGGCAAAGGCTTCAGGACTATGAATTCCAAGTACCTCCTTGTAATCAAGAAAAAGGTGCTCAGATAGTGAGACTTTTCAAGGGCTTACGACACATCTCTTCTCTTCCTATTGGCCACCTTACACAATGTGTTGTCTCTAGGGGTGTGCAAAGCAGGGAGTATTTAATATGGATTTGGCCCAGTTTGGAGGACAGTGATTCAATTAATTGATTTGGATCGCTGTCCTGATTCAATTTGGCTGAATATAAATCTAAAGATCCAATTCTGATTTGGAGAATCAGAGATTCAGCCATAGACACAACTTTATTTGTTTTGTCTACGTACCTCGAGGTACCAGGAATGGCTAGTGATTGCTGAGATGGTGAGGCAGATGGAGCGTCCCATGGAAGCATGGGGGGATGGTACCCTGGGCACTTGGCACCAGATATGGAAGTGGACCACCAGAAATACTTCTGGTCCACTTCCAGATCTGCTGCTGAAAGCATGGGGGGCACCCTCCCACACACCCCGGTTCAGTGATTGGCCGCAGGGGGACAATGGGTGCCCCACCCTAGACCCAGGAGGCACCAGTTGCTGAGCCAGGGGGCAGAAAGGTCCCCCGTGTGCTCCATGGCGGATCTGGAAGTGGACCAAAAGTACTTCTGATCCACTTCTGGGTCCACTGCCAAGCACGGGGAACCCACCAGTGGGATGCTGTATCCACCCCATCATCTCAGCGTTCATAAGCTGGTACTTCGAGGTACGTAGAAAAAACATATAAAGCTGTGTCTATGGCCAAATCATCAGATCTCTTGTGCAAGGCTCCATCTGTTTTATACTCAAGACAAGTTACAGAGAGACAGAAGCTCTGTGATGAATGCTGAAGCAAAGTCATGGAATTAAATATTAAACAAACTGGACTGTTCACAAACAAACTAAAGTTCATCTGGACTAAGTTTTCTGTTTTTTTCTGGCTACATTACTGTAGCTGAAAATTAAATCTGCAATTTCACAATTTTTCCCACGTACCACCCAGAGATGTCTTGTGTGTCCATAGAGGTCTGCGTACCAGGGTTTGGGAACCCTTGCTGTAGCTCATAGTGATGATGAAACAAAGCTAGTGAATTCTGTTGTCATTAAGCATTACCTTGGGGCTAGTAACATCTGTTGAGAAAAGCAAGCAAACTAAAACTTACTGTTTTTGAGCCTCAAATGTTTGGGGTTTTTTAGATTAGGGAGAGAAATGGTGTGTTCCTGGGAATAAATGATGAGTCAAATGTATAATTAACGAGATGAGCATATCCCATTGTTTTGCCACAACAATTTTATCCTCTGGTGCAGAAAAAAAGCAAGGTCTACTCGAGTGAAAAGACGTTAGAAAAAAGTAACTGAATATTATTTCTCGACATTGCTTAAGGAAAAAGGGCATATTTTGGTAGCATACTGTAAAAAACATTACTTCATCTGGTTCATTTTTAACTCGTTAAATATTATACTGAAAAACTAATTAAAGACAAAACCATATATAAACAGGATAGCAGCTGACATCCTAAAAGACTTTTCATGAACGTTTCCTAGATTATATTAAATTTTTACTCTTCCTATTTAATTGTTTGGCAAAGCCAGTTACTTCAGAAGTACATTAATCACACTGCAGCTTTTAAAACTCTGTTGGACTTACAACAATTGCTACCTATGTTGAACAAAACCATTAAGGAACTTTTCAGTTTCAAGGTGCATGGTACCTAGGGTTTGGTCAGTGTATAGGGGTAATGAGTAATTAGGAGATGAGTAATATACATATAGGAGATGAGTAATTAAATTGACTTTAACAGTAACTTTTATCCCAAAATACAAAACTTCTGGTGAGGTCTCTGAAAGGATTTCTACTGGCAAGAATGAGGATTTCATGGCTAATGAACCCAACAGTCCAGGTCATGATTCCTGCCTGCAGTATACCCTAATTCTGCTCTGCTACAAGTGTCCTTTTCTAAAATGTAGTTAGAAGAGAAACACAAGTGCTTGTAGCCATGGTCAAAAGTGAGATCTCCTGGTAGTGTATTCATAGTATTTTAACACATGGCAGCAAGCCAGGTGTTGACAACAGGCAGAAAATGGGATTAAAAGGTGAGAATGAGATCATTTTTTAGGGGTGGGGAAGGGGAGGCTGAAGAAATTATATGAGAATGGGAGGGGGGCAGTCCCCAACACTGTCCTCAGTACCTCTGTGCAATTTATTTTCGATGCAAAGTAGGGATGTGAAAGGTTAAATGGTTAAACAGTTAAATGGTAAATATATTTTCAACATCAATGCATTACAGTTAATATTTAGCACTGGACACAGTCTGGTGGGGAAGGAAGCAGCGTTGTGCTCCAGGAAGGCAGCTAGTCACAGCATGCAGCTCCATCTCCACCTTCCTCTTCCTGCAGCGCGCTACAGATTAAAGATGGAGCAGTCAAAAAGAAGCCAGGGAAGGAACTCCAAGCTATGTACTTTTCTTGGAACAGGGCAGGGGGTGCCCAGCTCCATACTGTGGAAAGATCTGCGGAAGATTGTGAGGGCACGGGGGACCTGCCCCACATATGAATGGGGCAGTGCAAAGCACACGCACGCACACATACACAGGTGCTAGGTATGTGTTGTCAGTTAACTGAGTAACTGATATCATTATAGGAGTTTAAACAGGTAATTATTTAAACCAACAGTTCCCAAATGGGGTCACAATATCAGTAGATGGGGTCACGATAAACATACCCCCTGAGGGGTATCCACAGCAGGGTGCAGGTCTGGAGCCAGGTCGAACCAGCTCCGGGTAGGAGCTGCCTCTACGGCCCAGCAACTGGAACCCGTTGTGGGAGGGAGTGTTACACCACCGTAGCTGCCAAGGTGAGGCATGGCAGCAGCAGCATTATGGAGTTGTGCCTATGCTGCTGCTGGGTGAGCAGCGGACACGTTAGCTTGGCATTCATGGTGGCATGATGCGGTGCAGTGTGGCACTCCCTTGCTCCTATGCTGACCACTAGGCCATTGAGCCCCCTGGGGGAAGGCATCAGAGTGGGGAGCCCTAAGCCTGTAGCAGGCAGCCTGATTCCTCCCCCCACACAGGCTCTGTGCCAGGAGTGCTGCCCTTGAAGGAGGGGACAGGACTTGGGGGGTGGGGGGCATAAAGCTGAGCTTTGCATTCCGCTCCAGTCACGGCAGCCGGGGTTTGGACACTGCTGGGGGGTAGGGGCAGGGGGCTATAGCCTCTGGCCCTGGGGCACCTGTGGGGGGAGAGGTGTGGGGAGGAAGTGAGGGGCATCTGGGGTTGTGGGGGGCTGCAGGTTGAGAGTGAGGGGCCATGCTGAGAAAATGGGGTCACGCTGAGGAAAAGTTTGGGAAGCACTGATTTAAATGATATTTACATCCCTAATGCAAAGTGACACCAAAATAAAGTTTTCACACAGGTTTTCTTAAGAAACATTTGGAATAGGGAGCTATTGAAGGCCCAGCTGCTAGTAACCAATTCCATCCATTATGTTATCTTCACCTTCTGTCTATTCCCTAAAAGTAACTAGCAAACATATAATGTATACTTTCGCCACTAAAATAAAGCTCTATTACTTCATAAACCTTACACTGACTTGTTTCGTTGATTGATGATTTTATGTCATCAATCAGTATTATATGTTTTATGCCATCAATTTATGTTATATGGGGAGTTCATTCCCAGCTACTTGTATGAAGGTGATAGTCTGGCTCTTTTATATAAAACATATCAATGGGAGACAAAAGAATGTGCATGTATCGAGAAGAAATCAAGTCTGTATTTGGAAACATGGCCCATTTTATTTGAACTGAAAAGCATTCGTTACACAGTGCAAACAGTTCTTTGGTAAATCACTGATTACAATAAAAATAAGAAAGACTTTACTTAAGGTAACTTTTTAAAAAGTAAATAAATATGCACAATTAGCAACATATTACAGCAATATTCTCACAGTGGATACTGAGGAAATGGTCATCGAGCCACTGGCCACTGCTTCAGAAATGTTTAAATGGGTGCTGATTACACACACACTGAAATAAAAGTGAATTTAGACATTCCATAATTGCTTAGTATGTTTTCCTGTGGATGAAGCCCTGTTTTTCCTGAATGTTTTATTACCAGCTGTTTAGTGGAAGATAATTCAAGTTAACAGTTTTCTAAACGTATCTCAAATCTTAAGCCCCTCTTAATATATTGAATGAGTAAATACTGAATGGTGAACAGATACTCACTTTATTCTGAAGAGGGAAAAGTCAGATACTTGGTACTATTATATAATATTTAAATGAACACTCTTTTGCCATGATTGAATCCTGAGCATGTTTAATTAAAATATAAACCAGGGATAAAAAATGGAAGTGGTAACCTATTGGATATATTACTGTCACTGGGTTATACAACCATACAGATACTTTAATCATGACACTGCTTTAGTTCACCAGCCTTACCTCTAGAGAATACCTGTTGTAGGGAACTGGAAGTTCCACCTTCATTGGGCTTGCAGGATGAGATATGTGGTATAGATTTTCATCAAAACCAAACTACCAGCATATCCAAAACAAACTGAAAGAGGAATGGCGAGCCCTACAGACCCTGATTACCAAAACAAGCTCGCCAAACACAATTTCTAAAAGTATTAAAATATAAGGTTACCCAAGTCAAAACTTTATGTAAAAGATCAATTCAAATATTCTTAAACACGTAAGTTGTAGTACCACATGTATCTCTAACATATACCTTTGCTTAACACACCACTCATATGTACATATCACTCTTACTATGCCATGACAAAAGTCTCTCTAGTAAGCTTGTAATATACACTGATATTGTCATAGTATGTAGATTATCAGATTATAAAACATTAAAGACCGTAATCATGGAAATTATGTGCCAAAATATTATAGTGGAACTTGCATGGTTGCTACAGATCATGCAAATTAAGCATTTAGTCTGCTTACATATTTTGAAAGGACTCACTTAGTTACTTTTGTGCAGATTCCATTAATCACCAAATCCCTGATCTTTAAATCCTAACAACTAATTTAGAAGTTACTGAACATAAACTTCAACAGGACTTGTGTTTGAATAAGCACTTCAGGACTGAGCCATAAATTCTAAGTTAGGGATTTTTTGTGAAGAAGCACTATAAATGAAATACAAAACAGAACTGTAAAATGAGGTATGATAGTTGTCCTTCACTTAATATAATATATATTCTTTGTAACAAGATGGAAAATTGGAGTGCTAAAAAGTACACAATTGGACACATGAACATCCACCTAGATTCTATAATGTTAAAAATGTATTAAGTTGGAAAACAAAGTTAAATGGTGGATCAGAAAGTCGATATAAGGACTGAGCTAAAAATGTGTGTGTGTTAAATGAAACTGGAGAAACCCTAAAAACTGAAATACCTCTTCAGGTAGAAAATGAGTAGTCACTCCACAATTAATTATTAATGTTTCATTTTGCTGTTTTTTTCACAAACAGTACCACAATATAGCAAAGAACCTATGATACTATGTAAAATTATTCAGTAGGTATCTTTGTATACAAAATGGTATGCAACCTGTTTTCACGTTTTCAGAACAGGGCCAATACTAACTATGTATGTGAGCATGTCTGAGATTAAGAGAGACATGCTCAAAAACTTGATTTTGGCTGGTCATTTTACTATGATTTAAAATGAATCACAATAGTAGCTAAGCATTTACATAGGTTTTGACAAAAATGGTTATGTTCATTTTAAGATTAAATGCTATGTAGTATGATTTATTTACTATTTCCTAAAGTGAGAAAAAACCACAATCAAGATGCTGTCAATTTTTTTTGTTATGCATTCGATTTTTAATAGCTTTCTAGGAACATGGCATTTCTTTCCCTTGTAATTTCATTTTTTTTTTAAATTTATCAAAAGATAATTACCTTTTTATTGTATTAAAAGAAAGTTCTTTAACTGCACACTTTCTTTGGTGATATACAAAAATAACTGACTACAGAATCCAAATGTAGTAATGGGCAGATATTAACCCTATATTGGCCTTGTTCTGGGAACAGTGTTTATTCATATTTTATTTTACTTTTCCCTGTCAAATCTGAAAGTTTTAGAAGAGAAAGTGTAAAAAGTATTATTAAAGTCATTTCTCATAGATAGGAGATGGTGTACTAATGTCATGGTGTATTAATTTTAAGATAAATCAGTTTGGGTTCTCAACATTTGACAGTGTTCTTTTAGAAGTAGCACCAGTTTCAGTTTGACTAACCTGAGAAGTTTAATACAAAATTATTGACCTATCGGCTTCATTTCCCTTTCAATATTTTTTGCATTGTGATTATCTCTTTTATGGGCAAGGAACAAAATAACACATTGTCTCACACTGTTACAGCACCTTTAGAAAGTCATTATGTAAATCCTGATTTCTTGCTGTCATTTTAAGCCTGTGGTTACCTGTAACTGCTATCAGCAGGCATTGATATGCTTGAAAGAGGATGCATCCTAAATTCTTAAAAGAAGTTTTATGGCTTCTTTCCCTTGCTAATAGTTTGCTTTAAACAGACTGGACAGCAAGCTCCTTTGACCTTTACTGGTGCAGCGCAGTCAGTTGGAGGACATGATTCTACAAAACAAGTAATCTGACCGACCTGGGGTAAGAAAAAAAAGGTAAGTTTAACACATCATTTCGTCAGATTTACAAAACAGAACAAAAAATACAGTGTGTTCAGAACCATTCTTTCTACTGAGATAAGTTCTGTATAATTTGTTGGGGGTTGTATGTTAAATTGGCTGTTAGAGGACACTTTTGTAAATCTCTCTGAATGAACCATATATAAAATCAATTTCATCTAAAAACCAGAGCTATTCCTCAGTATATTTACAGTGATGCTCAACCTACGGTGTACAGGCTGCATCTGGCCAATGAAGCCGTGTCTTCCAGTGTGTGGGGCTCTAGAAATTTGGTGGCAGGAGAGTGGTGCCAGCATTAATTGCTGTGGCTCCCAGAACCAATTAATGCTGCCACCATTCCCCATGCAAAGTCAGGTTTATGGCAAGAGCTGGTGTGTGGGGTTGGGTCCGCAGTAGGATCCAACCTGGGGGTTGGGTCTGCAGCCAGGGCTGGTGCACAGGGTTGGGTCTGCAGCTGGGACTGGCCCTTTGTGCTGGAGGGGACTCAAAAGACTGGCTTGCCAGTGGATCCTGCCACAGACCGACCTCATGCATCGGATCCGGCCTATGGACTGGTCCCATGCCACTTACCTGGCCTGTTGGCCCAGACAAGTTGAGCACTATTGATATATTACATTATTTTTACATGCAAGAAAGGTAAAAATTGAAATGTCAATATTATAGTACACAAACTTTTATTAAATGATATACTTTTAAGAAACTGCTTTTGAAAGGAGCTTATATTATACTGCATCATCCGACCCCAGCACTCTTTCCTGCCTAGGCAGGGGGTCGGACTCCATGATCTGTTGAGGTCCCTTCCGACCCTAGCATCTGTGAATCTATGAATCATTCTTAATTGTACCTGACAATTTTACAGGTATCAGCAAAACAGTGAATGGAAGTTATATATATTATATTATAATTAATAAGTCTTTAAAGAGCATCTGTTTTCCTTAAAAAAAATCCTTCAGATTAAAAAATGGAATAAAAGTTGGGGGCATAAAATCAGCAGTTGAGATGCAAAAGCAAACCATGATATAACTTAAGCCCCGAAAGCGAATTTCAGCATACTCACTTTGCATTCACACATTGTACAAGGGTCTCTTTTCCAGGTTTCATTGGTGGAATATGATTTACCCTTTTCATCAGTGCAGTCTGTTCTACTGAGACGTGATTCAAGTTTCTTTATCTGAAAACAGAAGGAATTAAAATTAGGCATCAAATCAAAATAAAGCTTTTCTTGTTTAAGATACTTTATGCAGAGATAATACAAAAGGAACATTACTGAGCATCCTACTTACAACTTAGTTAATATATTCCTGAAATACTAAAAGGTTGAAGAGAGAAAATGGAAAGAATCTATGCAATAAAATACTACCGTTTTCTTACTGGAGATGTGATGGCATGAATCACATGACCATTTAAGGTTAGCAAACAAAAACAACTGACAAGTATGCAAAGAAATTCATAATTCTGTCTAAAGAAAAAGATTACAGTATTAGGCTATAGAATACTGAATGAATTGCTTCCTTGTTGACAGCCATCTCTTCTCCACCTTCCCTAACTTTCATGCTTATTTGATGGTGCAAAGCAGCTGTAACATCGTCTGGCCTTTGGGATCATAACTAAAAGTGCACACATTTAATATGTTCAAAGCTCCTTTTATTGCATAAGGGCAGCAACTTGCCTAAAAGACAATCTCCATTTTGGAGGAATGGATATGCTGAATGTTGTAGGGCAGTGGTATATCGAGGGTCTCCGGCGCCCAGGGGCCAATGCTTGCATTTGTGCCCACCCCACTCCCAGGAACAATCCGAGCAGGGTGCAGGGCCCAAGGCAAATCAGCCTGTATGGGACCCTGCCTCCCACCCCACAGCACTTCCGCAGGTGAATTAGCAGCGCGGCACACTGCTGCAGGGGGAGGGGCGGCAGCCAGAATTTCCAGCGGCCAAAGCAAGCCAAAACCCACTGGGTGGGCAAGTGGGTAATGCACAAAACATGGGAGGCACCCAGTCTCTCTAGCCAGAGCCCCCTCAAGCTGGCACCTGGGGGCCATAGCCCCCTCCCACGCTCCTCTCCCCGCTCTCGGTACGCCACTGTGGTAGGGATATGCCAGCTCATAGTATTTAATGCTCTGTCACAGGGGCAGTAGGCTTCTGAAGGACAAAATAAAGGATAGTTCTCTCTTCCTTTGTATTGTAGCAACGTATAAAAAAAAATCCTATTTTCAGTAAAAAGTCCCATTTATTTATTACAAAAGATTAAATTATTCTCCACACAGAGCAATTTAGCCTTTGAAATCCAGGAGACAATTTTTTAAAAGTTTTAGTTCTGTGCTTCAGGGCAGGGGGTGGCAACCTGTGGCCTATGAAGGTAACCAATGTGGCACAGGGGACTGATGACATGGAGTTCTGAAGTACTGCCATCTTCCCTGCAGCGCTCCCCTCCAAGGCGGAGCTTGCTTCTTCATCTTGTCTGCATGTATCCTCACTGCAGAGAGGATGGGGATCAGTGGCAAGGGCAAGTAAAGGCAGCTGGCCATTCAAGGAGGCAGAGACTTGTGGCCTGCAATGAGAATGGGGTTGCAAAGAGCAACCCTAAGTAGCAAAAATTTGCCAACCTCTGCTCTGGGGGGCAATGTAACTAAATCATATCGTGGCAACTTTGAAGAGATGACTAGGTGAAACAGTCACCACAAATAAAGCTTTTGGACTTTGGCAAAACTTAATGTCTGCCAGATGCATGAAGTCAGATTAGGCAATCTGGTAATCTCTTCTGGCTGTAATTTCCATGAAGCTTGCTGCTAGTAAGAGTTTAAGTAAGTGTAAAAGTAATTGTTGATGCAAAATAGTCATCAACATTAAACCATAAAAGGACAAGAACTACTTGCAACCAATTTCATTCCCAGGAAATCATGAAATGAGATCTCCACTCCCCTGAGAATACTCTGAGGTAAGAAAGGCCATTTATATAACACTAGCTCTCTTCCAAAGCAATTCTGTATGACAAATGAAGGGCTGGAACATCCCCTTCATAGAAAGAATGGAAAGCCTAAGCCATCTGAACTTACTGTTTTGTCCTCCAGTTTATAAATTGTCCACAGCTGTACAGTTCAGCTACAGATGCTCAAAAAGCTGGGAGACATTCATATCTTGAGTTTTGATTTAGAACTTAATATTTGGATAATAATTCTAGTTATTTCTAAAAAATGCCTCTGTGACAGGGAGCCAGAGGCTCCTGCTACTTTAAGTGGAAAGTGCAGCAGGCTAAGCATGCAGCAGCAGCAGAGGGCAGGCTGGCCTTTGAGCAAAGGGCGGCCGAGGAGCCGCATGGCTGGAAGGGGAGGTGCTTAGAGATGTACAAGACCAGTGCGTAGAGCAAGGAGAACAGTCTGACCCTGGAGGCTGCAGGGGAAGGAATTCATGGGAGAGGGAGACACTCCAGAAAACCAGCCCAAGGACACCCAATCTACTCAGCGGAGCTGCATGGAGACAGCGAAAGGGGAAGTAAGGCTTGGAGTTATAAACTCAATTTATAACCCTGAGTGGAAATAAATTTTAGCTTGGGAAGTGGATGGCTTATATTTGTGTTACAGTTAGGTTTATTACCGAAGGAGTGCTTGTAGGGAGGCAGTTAGACAGGCCAAAGCTACCATGGAGCTGAGGATGGCAACCCAAGTAAAAGACAATAAGAAATTGTTTTTTTAGA
>NW_017728918.1:33071784-33078284 GCF_001723895.1 Crocodylus porosus | reverse complement strand
AAAAACACAGTATGGCAGCAGGCTTGCCAGGCCATAAAAGAGACCCTATTTGTGAATATTTTATTGAAGGTTATATCCAACAACAAGAATGCACTTTTTGTAGAAAACAATGATTCATTCAAGGCTTCCTGACCAGTGATTTAAATAATGATTTAAATCAAATCCGTCCTGGCTATTTGACTGCAGTTGTGTCAAAAGGCCCTAAGCTTAACGCTGTGCAAACTCATAAAATGACATATTTCCAGCTCTAAAGAAATGCTATATATGTATATAGCAGACAGACCACAAGAAAAAGGTGGGAACACAGCCAACTATAGCCCTGTCGCTCTCACTGAGACACCACAGAGGAAGAAACCTGCAAACCTTCCCTATCCCCACAAGACAGTTTCAGTATTCCTGTTTTATTTACTGCAACTTTAATGTTCATTTGGTCTTCTTTGTTTAAAAAAAAAAATGTCTGTTCAACAGGAATAGCTCCATGGTAAAAAGAAATGAAACCCAGCAGCCGGGCAAGAGAATGAATCAAGAAAAACATTTGAGTCATTCCATTTCAGTTCAGCCAGTGCTCATTGCACCATGTCTCTGGATTGCCCTGAATGCCTGCCCGTGTTTGCAGCAGTGAGCCTGGCAAGGTACTCTTGATTTTTCCATCAAATTCTAAGTGGAACCAATGATAAAGTCAAATAGGTCCAGTCGTTTCATTAAAAAGGGAAAAATACTAACCCCCCTGTAAAGTGTGTTATTTGTCTTTTTGGAGGAATTGATGTATAATTAATATGTTTAAACTTTGCAAGGCAGATTTTAAAATGGTGTTTTCACAAATGCAGTTTTTCAGAAATGGAAAGTTTCCCCCAATCCTGTAAAGACTTAAACATATGCTTCATTTTACTCACTGTAAATAGTTCTCTCCATGAGTAAATTTTTGAAGGACTAGGATTCTAGACATGTGAAACACAAAGTTAGGCATATACATAGCTGTTCACAGCACCAGAGCTATCTGAATTATGCAGCCTCTAAAATTTGAATTAATGTATTATGGGTATAACACAATATGGCACCAGACCTACGTTTCCACCTCTACCATGAGTCTGTGGCACCCATATGAATGCAAAATGAAGTAATTATAAAAATTCTATTTTAAGTCAGATCAATAGGAGACAAAAATTACAAAGATGTTTTTAAAACAAGCGCTTCAAGATTCTAAAATCAAAGCTTGAACTTTCTTTTATGTATTACTGACCTCTCTCTCACGGACAAAAACACTTGCATAAGAACACCTTTGATTTTAAGAATAAAATATTTTGTTCTGTAATTAATTGCTATAGATTGTCAATTTATATTGTATTTTTAATTGTTACAATTAAATTGCTACATTTTCTTATATCTAATCTCATCTCTTTAGTCTTCTATATTCTTATATACTTTCCTGTAAGAAATCCATAGCATAGCTTCTCCTATATTGATTTTGCTGTCTGTCTTCCCTTCCCTGTCCTCAAGTTCCTTAAAATTTTCCCCTTACACTTTATTCTCTACCCCCTTCTTTGTGTTTTTCCTTTCTATTCTTTACAGATAGTTTTCTGTTTCCTCTTTCTACAATAACTAGTTTACCTACGGACCAATCCACAAGCACATGCACACAGAGATCAGTTAACATAGCACCTTTCAGCCCCAGGACTACACTTGCCTGCTATACATGTCCGCAACAAAAGACAGGGACTCACAGGCCAGTAACAACTCCCAGGTGAGAATTCAACAAGAGGTGTTGCAGAAGGGGTTGGATAGACAAGCTAGGACAGTGGTGCTCAATCTCCAGCCTGTAGAGCTGCATCATCTGGCCCATGAGGTTCCTTGTATGTCTGGAAATATGGCAACGGGACAGGATAATAGTGGCAAGCTGCCAGCCAGACGACAGGCCAGTGCGCAGGCCAAAGGCAGCAGGCATGACCCAACACACATGGAGCCAAAGCCAGGGCCAGGGAAGCAAGCCCAGTCCATAGGGCTGGGGCACTGGGCAAACCTTTTCATAACATCTGCAATCCAGTGCCTTCTGATTGCTGCAAGACAGGAGCTCTCTGCCCTTTTCTTACCCCACTTTTTTGGCTGCTGTAATTGTGACAGCAACAATCAGGGCTTATAGCACTATAGGAAGTTAGAGTTGGAAGGGACCTCAGGAGGTCATCTAGTCCAACCCTCTACTCAAAGCAGGACCAGCCCCAACTAGAACATCACTGCCAAAGCTTTGTCTAGCCAGGTCTTAAAAACATCCAAAGATGGAGCTTCCACCACCTCTCTAGGTAACCTGTTCCAGTGTTTTACTACCACCCCTAGTGAGGAAAATTCTTCCTAATATCTAACCTAAACTTCCCTTGCTGCAACTTGAGACTATTGCTCCCTGTTCTGTCATCTGCCACCAATGAGAAGAATCTAGCTCCTCCTCTTTCGAAACCCCCTTCAGGTAGTTGAAGGCTACTATAAATTCCCCCTCAGTCTTCTTTTATCTAGACTAAATAAGCCCAGTTCCCGCAGTCTTTCCTCATAAGTCATGTCCTCCAGCCCCCTCACCATTTTTGTTACCCTCCACTGGACTCTCTCCAATTTGTCCACATGCTTTCTGTCATGGGGGGCCCAAAACTGAACAGTACCAAAACAGTACTCCAGATGTGGCCTCACCAGTGGTGAATAGACAGGAATAATCATTTCTCTTGACCTACTGGCAACACACCTACCAATGAAGCCCAGTATGCCGTTAGCCTTCTTGGCAACAAGGGCACACTGCTGGCTCATATTCAGCTTATTGTCCACTGTAACCCTGAGGTCCTTTTGTGCAGAGCTGCTGCCCAGCCAGTACGCCCCCAGCCTGTACTAGTGCATGGGATTGTTCCGTCCTGAGTGCAGGCTTTGCACTTGTCCTTATTGAACCTCATGACACTTCTTTTGGCCCAATCCTCCAATTTGTCTAGGTTACTCTGAATCCTAGCCCTACCCTCCAGCATATCTACTAGTCCCTCCAGCTTTACATCATCTGCAAACTTGCTGAGGGTGCACTCTATGCCATCTTCCAGGTTGTTGATGACAACATTAAACAAAACCGGCCCCAGGACCAACTCCTGGGGCACTATACTTGATAGCAGCTACCAACTAGGCATTGAGCGATTAATTACTATTCTCTGAGCCCAATACTCCAGCCAGTTTTCTATCCACCTTTCAGTCCATTTATCCAGGCTATACCTCCTTAGCTTGCCTGCAAGAATACTGTGGGAGTCCATATTGCTAAAATCAAGGTACACCACATCAGCCAGTCTCCTTGCGTCCACAGAGCCAGTCACCTCATCATAGAAGGCAATCAAGTTGGTCAGGTATAACTTGCCTTTGATGAATCCATACTGACTGCTCCTAATCACCTTTTTCTCCACCTAGTGCTTAGAAAAGTTGCACCTATGGTGCTGAATCTTTATCAGGCTCCAATTTTGAAAGTTTCTACATACAGAATATCTCCAGTGCTTGTCACCTGTTACTTGTAACTTCCTGGAACAGCAGAATTGAATGATGAATTCTAGTTTCTCTATCACCTGTGGAATTTCCAATATGAATGATGAAAACTGACAGGATTGCGGTGACACATTTCATTTTTCTGGCATGCAGAAAATAGAGTAGCAATGAACACAGTCAGCAAATTCAAAAAGGTGCTACATCACCTTCTTTAGGAGTTACCATCTTCAGAAGCTGAAGACACTCACCACAGAAAGTTTTCTATACAATCCAGGTGAGTTAAGTAAAGGATTTTTCCAGTTCCAGCTATAAACTGGAGCTCAAATATCAGTTTTGCTATCAAAGATTAAGATGCTGAATTTAATCATATAGTTAACATCATATCCTACTTAATCCTTAAATCTTATCATTTGTGACTTGTTAACTAATAGGCACTAAACCCTAATAGGCAACTACAGAATTTCTGAACTTTTAAAATCAACAACCACAGGCAAAATACCGCAGCCATGTCGATACATAAAATGGGTCTGTTCTGGATATTATTAAAACAAACATTCTATACTGTAGTTACTTAAAGGGATACATAGTGAATGCCTGTGTAACAGATTCCCCTTACTTTTGTGACAAATAAGTTCTTCCTACTTTTTAATCAAAAGTATTACAACTCTTTACACCAGTGATTCTCAATCAGGGTGCTCTGCCACCCTGGGGTGCCCTGAGGTCTTTTTAAGGGGGTCATAGGATTCCACACAATGTTATCACTGCTAGGTGTGCAAACATGGCTAACGAGACAAACCAAGACTCTTCAAATAGATATTCCCTGTGCTAAAACATTCAGACCTGTTGTGATGCTAGTTCTTTGCAACACAAAAATTCTGTGTTATTCTTCTGCTGTGGGAAAAAAACTCAAGTGAAAACTAAGAACGGATATTTTCTAAATAATGCCTTGAGCCTAAAAAGACTAAGAACCTCTGCTTTACACTATGTATCCGACACAGCAAAATCAAATAAGCTGGATTTGATTCCAATTCAGGCAGAGATCCAACAGCCATAAGCTCAACCACAGGCGCATAACCAGTTAAAACACAGGGACCGCTTAAGTGTAACCACAGAAAATTTGAGGACAATAAGTCTGCACTGGTGTAACTGAATGTAAAATCCAATTTGTGATATTTTAGTACTGGTGACAATCAGGTGGATTACAGCACAACAGTTTGTATTGTAGCATCATTCAAAGACCCTAAATTAGAATGTTGAAAGACATCCCTGACCCAAAAACTTCTAGTTAAATATAGGATAGTATGAAACTAGCAACAACAGTAACAATAAAAGCACGTATTACGTATGTATTATTAGATGTTTCTGAATAATTTCAATTTTTAAATAAATATCAGCAATCCCCACAAATATTCTACCTCATTGTCACTAGCTGAAGTTTGGGGACATTAGGAAGAAGTAATTCTTAAGGATGATACTAGGGAAATGAGCAGCTTATGGCTTTATAGGCATTCTTGGGCTTTCCAAGGAATAGAACAGAAGTAGTACTAAAGATCTGCAGAATCTGGACCTTAGAAATGGACAGGCCCCTGCACGTGCACAAGATCTGTTCCTGCCATCTCATCTGCTCAGGTGAACCCCTTACAGTCAAGCTCCACGGATTTCTGTAGAACTGCTGCTGTTCTGAATCACGGCCATGAATCCACCAATACAGTATAGAAGAGAGGCAGGGGGCGGGTGTCAGGAAGTAGGGAAGGAGGAGGACTAGGTGATTGGAAAGCAGGAGCAGCAATGGCAGGGTAACACACCAGGAATGTTACCAGCTCTTCTTCAGAATAAATCTTTGATCTGTTGTGGGGAACTTTTGATTTGTGGGAAGACATTTAACTGAATCGTATCCAAGCCTCATTTTGTTTTAATCCCCCACTGGAGGTGATGCGTGAGCCAGAAAGAATACAGCTCAACTGTCAGCCCCCAAGTGAGGCTGTCTGGAAAAAGACATAAACTGAAAAAATATGCTCTGGAAATTGCTGAGGCACAGTAAACAAGGCAATCCCATGATGCTATTTGTACAAAGTCTCTTTTCAGAATCATATATTCAAGAAAGAAAAGATAAGGCAAAAGTAGCAAATAGATCACTGCCAGTAAAAACATCCTACTGCTCCAAAAGTATGGCATTTTTATAGCCACCACCTAGCAACAGTAAATCAATGTGAAGCAAATCATTAAGATTCCTAAACAACCTAGCTAATGTCATGGATTACATGTCTACCGCCTCCATCAAATATGACACGAATATATATTTACAGATCTGTTAAATTTTTAAAAATGTAAAAATACACATTGACATACTTTTAGAGATTGTTTCAAAAAACAATGGATTCCTACCGCCTTTGCCCCTGACCTGGCCTAGTCTAGTTCGCCATAAACAGGTGGCCCCATCACTTTTTTTTACCTTACCAATTTTTAATTTTTTACTAACACTAAGAAGAATGCATTTAAAATACCAATTCCATAGGGAAAAGAGACAACTGTGACTCACAAATTAAAAATGATTGCATGGTACCTCAAATTTGGGAGACTGGGAGATTTGCTCTATTAGGAAGGTTAGACAAGTATAATGCTTGTATTGTTCATACATTTTCCTCTGACTCACTGCAAGATTATAAATATCCGTGGTAAGGGGAGTTCCACCCTGGCCAGTTTTAATCTAATATATTTTGCTGCTGCAGGCCCTCCTACCCCAGCCATGCATCCAAACTGTTTCAACTCACATCCTTATCCTTAGGAATGTATTATTTTTTTTAAACGCTTAGCGCGATTCACAAAACGAGACGACAGGAAACTCAGCAAAGCTCCCCAGCCAATATAAAAGGTGTGCTGTAAATGTACTTTGCTTCAAATGTAAGAAACATTAGCCACTTGCTTCCTGTACTGTTCACTAAAACTTTTACAACTACAGCAGGACAGATCGGTTTCTGCCAAGAAATTATGCATCTTGCCAAAGAGCAAGT
>NW_017728918.1:33051346-33070488 GCF_001723895.1 Crocodylus porosus | reverse complement strand
CACACATGCACTCCCCCCAGTCATTATTGCCTCCATACCCGGTGCCCTCCTGAGAGGTATATGCACAGCAAGACTCACATACACACCTGGGGGGGGGGGGTCCCATCATTACCTCTATCCACCCCCCACTCAGAGGTATGTGCACACAGCCAGGCATCCCTCCCCATGCAACAGCTACCCCAGCTCTGGCCTGAACCTCAGGCCATAAAAGTGTTTTGTACCTTCCCACGTTCACTGTGCCTGAAGCCCTCCATTTCCTCAGGCCAGTCAGGGAAGCTAAAGGCACGGGCTTCAGATGTTCCGAGAGCATTGTTTTCAAATGCATGCATTCCTAATCCAGGATTGAAGCAGGGGTAAAATTGGCCTCTTTCAGTAGAATCATAAAAAAAATTATGGTTGGAGCACATATTAATGAACTCTTCCTTAGACTCCCTGTTTCTGTTGAGCTCTTGAGATTACTGTATGATTTCTGCTGTCAGTGAGCATCATTGCTGTAATATACTGCAGTTAGTCAAATCCAGGATGAGGTTATTCCCCCTATTTAACATTCCCTTTCTTGGAATTGACTATAAGGCGGGTGGGGGGGTGCAGTCCAAGCCCTGACACAGGGTTTGGCCTAGAGCTCCCCTAGTTACTACCCCACACCACTTCTGCCCTCCAGCCCTCCTTCTCCCCTGTCTTCTCCCTGCCACCTCTGCCCCCACACAGTCTCAAACACCCCCTACACCCCTGCTGCAGTCTCTGCCCCCCTGCCTGCTCCTCCCCACAAATCCCTTCCACTTACCCCTGCTCTGGCACCTGCAGGCTCTGCCCATGTTCCAACGTGGGGCAGAGAACATGGCCCCAGCCCATCCCAGTAGCAGTAGCAGCTCTGGCTGGGCCCTGAGCTACACTGTCATCACCTCCGCCAAGCTGGGCTGGGATTGTGCTCTGTTCCCCAGGTTGGAGCAGACACAGAACCTGCCAGCATGGAGCAAGGGTAAGTAGAAGGGAGGGGCAGAAGAGGGGTAGCAAGGAGAGAGAGGCTGCAAGGGAGGTGGGAAGCCCAAGGCTGTGGCAGGGCCAGAGGCAACGGGGGACGGGTGGCAGGGGGACAAGCGACTTAAACCCTATAACACCTGCTTCACTCACCACCCTCCCCATTGCCTACACCCCTACCATCAGTCCCTACCCCTGCCGCTGCTTTACCTGCTGCAGCAGTGGGGGCAGGGAAAAATTTAAGATGACCCTCCAATAATTAGATTATATACATGGAAAATTATAACATTTATAAATGTTCTATATATAGAACCTAATTATTGTGAGGTTCTTACGTTCAAGGTCTTGGATTTGGGTAAATGCATTAGTGTGGCTGCTCGCAAATTCATAGGTACCATATTTATTCACATACTATATGCACCTTTGCCCAAAAAATCAGCCCCCCAGAACTGGGGTACATGTCTTAGACAGGGAAGTTGATTTTCTGCCTGCAATAGAAGCACCCTGCTTTGATTCTTGCTTCCATGGTGCAGCACTTCTGTGGCATTTCTGTTTGGACAGCTAAGGGAGGCTGTTGACTTAACAGCTTATTCTTCACTCCACAAGATGTTAATGATATTATTTCCTTTTTATTTCCTTTTCAAAATCATAGATCTGTTCATGGAGACCACTAGCAGCTAGGGTTTCAGCTTTCATTAAGCAGAAAAGGGCGGATGAATGAGCTGAAGAGTGGGCTCACTCTTCTCTATGCAACCGTAACTCTGAAAAAATCTTTTTTTTCTTCGTTCTGCCTTCCCAAAAACAAGTGTATGTCTTATTTGGGATATGCATTATGTGATAGAATACAGTACTCCTCTCCACTTCTCAGACCCACAAGGGGGACAGCTCTAGACTCTGGGACACTAGGATCTGTCCAGGCCTCTCTTTCACCCTGTAAAGGTGAAAAAACTAGCAAATAGCACATTACATTAATGCACAGTAATCAATGCACACATGTAGATGACGATGCTTTACTGTGCATTAGATTAGTCTAACGCACAGTAAAGCATCTTGTGTAGACACCAACCATGGAGTAAATTTAATAGGGATTAAAATAGAGCATAAACTAATGCATAGTAATCATGTTATGTGTGTCTACACCCTTTAAGGATCTGGGCTTATTTTAATACTCAGATAGATAAAATCTATTATACATTTCAACTGTGAGGAACATAATACAAATGTTAAGATGTATGAATAGGGTTTTCCTCTGGGCACAGCTTTCCCTTTAACAAACACATCTCTGTCCTATAAAAATCTAGAGTTAGGTCCTCAATTCGTGTAATGTGTGTGGTTCCACTGAAATCAATGGAGCTATGACAATTTAGCCACCTGAGAACAGATTAGAACACACATACATCTCCATGTATCAATTAAAAAATATTAATGGTAGCATTTAGGAAAATGACACTCATTTCTTTTATTAAATTATTTGTGAAATATTATTTCAGTTTCCAAAAGAAAGTACACGATGGAGGTTATTTATAACCTCAGAAGGACGTGCTAAGTGTAGAAAAGTCTTTTGAATATAGTGTTGCTATACACAGAGGAGATGTCAATGCAACAGCAACTCTGTGACTAAGATTCAGAGTTTTATGGATATTTTCAATTTAATTGGATAATTTAACCTTAATGTAGCATGCTTTCCATTTACTTTCAGTTACACTTAACCTCTGTGTTTCTTAGGAATGCAATATTAATGTCTCATAATTCATTTAGTGTAGGCTTTCTTCATGCCCTATGGATTATTAGTGAGTGTGAGGTGACATGCAATTAGCACAGCACTATACATTGGATAGAATATTAATGCTTCTTATTCCAGTATAATGCAAATCAATCTGACATTTAGTGAGCTACTGAGACAGTAGTCAGTTCCTGCTATCTAAGCATACCAATTATATGTTCTGGGCTACATTTTTGGGTCAAAAACAGTCTTGGTGCTAGTGCTGAATAATTTAGAAAAAGTAAATCAAAATAAATTACATCATCAGCATTATATAGCTTGGTTTTTTTTCTGCTGCTTTTCCCAACTAATCTTCACTTTGGGTCATATTTTAAGGTTGGAAACCAACGTAAGGAGTCTTCTTATAATCTGCTGAGGATTTTTTACTGTTTTTTTCTCCATACCCCAATATTTATTTCTTTGGGGTAAGAAAGATATTAAAGGTCTTCGGTGATTAAAGAAGAACGTAATGCTTTATCTTTTTTATTAAAAAACTGAAGCCTTTAGGTATTATGATTCAGAACATATTATTCTAATTGTAAACCTATGCAGTTCCTTTTCCCAGAATATGTTAGAGGGTAGAAGTATCACAGCACATTAATCCCAAGGTTGTGTTAACTCTGAAACCTGATGACAACAACTTACAAGTATTTACACTATTTTCCTGTAATCGTATGTTAACTTTCAGCTAATATAGTTTATTGAGTATGACAGGATTAATTTAAAAGGAAATTACTATATTTATTAGTAATCCCGCCCTCCAGTCAACCTAGGATGAAAAACAGTCTCATATTAGATTCAAATACTGGCCCAGAACAGGAAGCAGCTCAGCAACTCTGGCTTTGGTCTGGGGCCGAAGCTGGAGCTGAGCGACCACCTGCCCTGAGCCAGGGTGGCTCGTATTAAGTTCAAAATAATTTTGGATTCGGGTAAATGTGGTATGTTGCAAGATTACAAGGTGAAAATAACAGACAGTGCATCAAATATCTGGCTTTTTTAATTTAAAATATGAGTCTGCTAGGGAATGAGAGAAAGGACATATAAGCTGATTAAAAGATCTCTTCGGAAGTAAAGGAAGACTTAGAATCTCTCTGGAGACACCGAGCAATAGAGGGAGAACTTGTGTTAAGAAAATGCTTTAAAACTATGTTAAAAAAGAAATAAATTCTATTCCAAACTACTTACTAGGACAAACACCTTCCTAGACAATTTATTCAAAATTGTCCTGCAAGAACAGAGGGGATTTTATCTTCTGAGGATAGCCATTCTGTGCCCTAAATGAAGCACAAAAAACATACACAATCATTAAGTAAGCAAGAGTATGCATATTCACAAAGGAGCAGGGAATTATTGAGAATCTAAACTGCCTCTCTGCTGTGCCAAGAACATCCACCATGAAGCATGCCCCCCACTCCTGTTCCATGTATACCAATGTCCAAAAATGGAGCAGCTTCAGAGTGTCTCAGATCCATGCTTAGGCTGTCTTTACCTGGCATTACTGGCATGTGGTAAGTCTCATTGACGGTCCCTCAAAGTCAAGGATGATGTCCATCAGGCTTAATGGGTCCTCAGCTGACTGAGGAGTCCAATCCTGGATGCACACATTGGTCAGCAATGGGAGCATTTTGTTGCGCAGGGGAGTGGGATTCACAGCTCTGGGTTGGTCTCCTTCTCCTTCCTCCAATGCCACTGTTCCACCTCAGTATCAAGTTGTTGGGCCTCAAAGTGGCATGCACCTTGGTGGACCAGGTGGTGCCACGCCAAATGGTCAGCAGCTTGCTCCTCCCAGCTATTGGTGTCAATGCCTCCATGCTTGAGGGCAACCTTGAGCGTGTCTTTGTACCGTTTCCTTTGGCCATCCTTTGAGCATTGGCCAATGGAGAACTGGGAGAAGAGAATCTGATGGGGAGGAGGTTCTTGGACATCTAGATGCAGTGGCCCATCCATCAGAGTTGATTTCTCAAGCGCAAGGCTTCGATGCTGGTGGACATAGTTTCATGGAGGACACTCGTGCTGGTCCGATGGTCCTCCCATTTGATCCCCAGGATTCAACCATTGGTGAAAGCTTTCAAGGGTCTTAATATGGCATCAGTAGATGGTTCAGATTTCACTACAGTAGAGGAGGGTGGTCATTATGACAGGTTTGTAAACCAGGACCTTCATCAACTTCCAAAAGTCTCTATTCTCGAAGGCTCATTGTTGTGGATTGAAGAAGGCGGCAGTAGCACAGTTGACCCAGTGCTGGACTTCTTCATCGATGGTAGCCTGTTGAGAAAGGTGGCTGCTGAAATATGGAAAGTACTACTCATACTCCAGAGCCTCCCCATCTATGTAGATAGTGTGAGGGATGTTCAGCTGGCCTGGGAAGGGTTGGTGGAGAACCTTTGTCTTGGCGACGTTCAAGGACCAACTCTGGTGGCTATGTCCTCTCATTTCAGAAAGCTGAAGCATACAGGGCAGGAGTAAATGGGCAGGGCATACTTTACCATGGTGCTTAACTATACAGCACAGATCTGATATACAAAAGCCTTTGGGGTTGCTTGGCCAATAGTAATTCTGCTAGGTCCTAACTGCTAAGAGTTTGGTTTTGTTGCCTGGGCATTCTTTTGTCACAGTTTTATTCCTTTATAAGAATTAAATAATATGTCTTCAGAAAACTCACTAAAAAGATTCAAGCCTTTAGTAAGAAACAAGATCAAGGCCAGAAGCTCCCTTCTAGTGTTGATGGTTATAGTGAAGAAATATTAAATAAAGCCATAATTTCAGAGGTGGGTTGAGATCTATTTATTCTACTGTTAAGATTTATTTGCCTGTATGGGCATTCTAGGTTTGTTTTTGGTAGGTAGTATATACATATAATTTAAGAAAGGCATATTTGGAAATCAATTTCAAAGTATTTGTTATAAATATTATATTTGTTTGCCTTGTCTATAAGGTCCTCAAAGCAGATCTAGGTCTTACTCTGTATTTGTATGTGTGTCACAATGGCTCCATTTCTTGGCCTTTGCTATTCCTATCACAATTTAAGAATAAAGGATCTCTTATATATCAGCAAAACATTCATTTAGGCATCTTGTTTTCTTTTATAAAATCTATACAGTAATAAAACTGTAGAATGATCTTAATAGCAATTGTTAGAATGCTGCATATTCTAAGGTTTTCTAAGCAAAAAAAAACCCCCAACCCCCCCAACTCTTTAGTGAAATAAAACTTCCAAAGGTTTTGAAACATACACTTTCCCTCTCCTCTTTGCAAGTCTTAGCTAATTTTCATGAAAGAGTTTTTATAAAGTTTTCAGAGTCACTTTGTTGACCCTGCATACAAAAGCTTATGAGAAATATGTGTGTTGCTTTCTTTTTTTTTTCAGCTGAAGATCTGGCTTGAAGCTAGTGCGATTCTATGCTACAAAACAGAAGTATTTTTTTCTGAGTTTTTGTAAAAATGCTCACTGCAGTTTTACAATGTATTTCTTTTTTAAAGTTTCTGCTTACCTCTGTCAAATACTGCCACTTGCTGGTTCTCTCTCTCACTAGTACTGTATTTTATAGATTTTATTTCCTGCACTAATAAAAACAAGTTAAATTTTCATTCTTGCTTTTTTTGAGATTCCAGTTATGAAGAATATAGATTCAAATCTGGACTGTTCTGTCTTCGCACTTCAGTACATTCACACTCTGTGCTTTGTATGTTTTTATCAGGCAAATAGCAAGTCTTGGCTATTATGGCAATACTCAATACTGCACCGTTGACCTCAGTCGACTTTACCTTTGGCTCCAATAGGCACAGAATGAAGCCACATCCTGTTTATATCCCGGTTAGATTAGTAAAAATATTTATTAGGCCCCAACTGTCCCAGTAACTGATGGAATTCTAGGCACTAACCTGACTTTAAACCTAAGCTACAGTGTCTTCACTGGTATTTAACTCAAATCCAAATTTGCCAAACTGGGTTAAAACACACCTCTTGGCTGCATAACTATGAGGGAAGCTGAGAGGGGTTTACACACAGTCCAGCTGGACAACTCTTAGAGTATGTCATACTGTCTATCTGATTTTAAGGTATGAACAATTTTGGCTCCCAGGATTTTATCAATTTCTACTTTTAACAGAAATATTTCTGTATTGAAAAGCTCTTCAGCCTAAATACTAAGAGTACTTAAAAGTATATTTTGAATAGGTTTCACATTTTAATAGTTTTCAGTGTTTTACTATAAATTACATTTTTATAAGAGTTTATTTATTTGTTCAGAGTACAATATACAATACAACAGAAAACCTAATGGTTAAGTTTTTACAACAGAGCTGTTCTGTCCCAGATATTTTGTGTGATCTTGGGTAAATCATTGAATCTGACTGCATCCATTTCCCATCTAAAAGATAGAAGCAATCATATTATATTTGTCTGCCTTGTCTGTACAGTCCTCAGAGCAGGTCTGTGTCTTACGCTGTTTCTGTGTGTGTCTCACAATGGCCCCACTCTTGGGTGAGGCTGCTAGGTGCTACTGGGCATGTCTACACCAGCCGATGACTGCACAGTAGCAGGATATACTGTGCAGTAGTGTTGCATGGCAAAAAAAACCATGCTGACACTGTACTGCACAGTAGTATTACACTACTGTGTGGTAGTGTCACTTAAAAAGCAATTGCCAGTGCTACTGTACAGTAACTCTTATTACTGAGTATTTAGTACTTGCATATACAAGTATTAAATAAATTAGCAGTAACCACTGTGCAATAGTGTCTCATGTAGACATACCCACTGTGCTATAAATAATACACTGGTTGTTTCCAAAGTAAGAGATTTGCTCTATGATTGAGTTGGTGATGCTAAGAGAAATTGGTGTGCAGAAAAACCAATAGCTCACCTCTTTGAGGGCTTTTACCTGTGGGAAATTCTTTTTCAGAGGGTTCTTTATTTTCACTTCCCGTGGTAGGCCAACTCTTCTCCTAAGTACAGAGGCTGGCTGTAGATCAAGGAGCCGCGGTTTCCTAAGGTTTAAGCAGGTTGCCAAACTGCGGATATTTTCCCTTGGATCAAGTCTCAGCAGTTTATTTTTCCATTCATATTTGCTTAATATTCCTTTTCTAGTTTAACATTTTAGATGGCCACTAGAATAGAAAGCATTTTTTTCTTTAACAGTATTTACTTTTAAGATTAGACTACTAAAGCCAATACAGATTGCTAAGGGTTCTACCTGTGGTGACTTAGTCACACAAATGAAGTAACAAAAAAAAACCTAAACTGCTCTAACAAACAGTATAATAGCAACTATAGCTTGAAAGTGAAACCTTTTTATTTCAGTAAAATACTGGGCTAAAAGCACTCCCCTTTGTTGTATAACCATGACCTTGCTATAGAAGGGTAACTTTACTTTTATTTCAGTACAACATCTGATGGATTAGTAGTCTAGCAGCTGTACCCAATAGGATCCATATTCATTTACCCATTCAAAATCACTATCACCTCATTTTCTGAGTTACAGAGATTTCATCTGCTCAAACCGGTGAGTAGGCACTGTACTTCATGTGCTCAGAAGAGAACTCACTATTACTAGATATTCCATTCGAACTGTGGGTTCTGTACAAGAAAGATTACTCTAATCTGCCACTATCTCAAATATCTAATTTAATGATAAGTTTCTCATATTATTCATAGGCAGGCAAGATTCTTTGGGTAGATGTGATAGCTTTTATTAGACTAACTAAATAGTTAGAAAAATGTTCTTTGTGAGCTTTTGGGCACAAACGCCCTTCTTCAGGCTTAGAGAGAGGCTAGTTTACTGGTGAATTGTATGCTGTCCTGGGTAGAACAGAAGCCAGTATGCATCTGGGGTTGTCAGATGGCAGGCCATAAATCCAATGTCTGTATTTAGTCCATGATTTTTGTATCCAGTAGATTTATGAAGTGAAGTTTGTAGGCTTGTCTGTGAAAGGTTACTCATATAAGAGCTGGCTCCTTGCTATTACCTCAGGCCTAAAACCTGTCTTTTAATAATAAAATTAGGCAGTCATGAATTAAATATTAGCATAGAGGTGTGACATACTTGTAAATGTTGCCTATACCTCCAGGCAGAGCAATAGCACTGACCCTGTTATTGGGGTGTATGAGACCATGTCTTTCACTGTGACAATTATGTATATGTATAGAATTCTTTGGAATGAACATCACAAGAGTAAATTAAATCTAAAGATAGAAGCAGATAGCCAATAAACCTTACAGTAGCCTGATTTGTTTTAGGAATGAAGGTTTAACCAAGAACTACGAGAGCCAGACACAGAAGGTTTTAAAATGTTCTATAATTCACTACATCTGCTGGTATCTCCCTAATGTGCTCTTCTAGAAGGTTTCAAAGCTTCAATAACTTATTCAAGCCCTTTTCCCTATTATTATCAAGAAGGGACTACAAATATGTTATTTAAGTCACTAATTATATGTAAAGGAGAAGTTAGTACCATTTGTGTCATTAGTGACACTCCCTGTAGCCCTGGGGGATGTTGCTGTGTGAAAAGTCAGTGCTGGCAGCAGCTGAGAAGAGGATTTAAGACCCCTACAGCCACCTCTGTTGCCCAGTGTCACCAAATCCTGCTGCCACCAGGTCTTGGTGACACTGGATTGAGCAGTGCCTACCTGTCCTTCCCTGAGTACTGCCCTAACCCCCACATGGCACTCTGAATAATACCACTCCTACTCCTACTTTCTCCTTGCCAGCCGTACTGACCCATCCCCTTCCTGCATGCTGCTCTGACCCCTGTGCCCTCCCAAAGCAACACACTGACTGACTATTCCCAGCACATGGATTTTTATCACATGCACGTGCATGCACCACCCCCCCCCCAAATCAAGAGGGAAAACGATGCAGGGGAGGACTGGGAAAGAGAAAGGGAAGAAAAATTGAGTACATTTCTTTATCTCTTCATCCTGAGTTCTGAAAGCATTTTTTTTTTGCAACCAGAGTGTAAGTTCTGCTGGAGAGCACATCCCTGCCCACCCACACCATCTCACATGTACCAGACCTGGAAATGAGGCAGTGTGCCCCCCCCACCCCTGTTGCTCTTAAGCATCTTCAGAGCTGGGAGTTGTATGAATGTGTTGAATCTGCACATGTGAATCTAAAGTTACTTTCTGTTGAATTTGCTAATACTAATACATGTATAGTTTTACTTTATGTTTACAATGTATTCTGTGCCTGCTAATCTAGCAGTCCTCTTTCTCATAATGGTGGCTGGAGTCATCTACTTATGAATGCCCTGGGATAAGTGTAATGAGAGCAGCAATGGACAGGAGAGGGTGTTCCCTTAGGGTGACTTAATTGCTGCTTTTCTGGGTTTAGGGTGTGATGCATGGACCATCAACTGGGGGGAGGGCTATGCTTTGCAGCAGTGCTCATAAGTGTGTTGGCAAAGTAATATAGACTTACTCCACATCATATTCTCTTTGGTATGGTAGTAGCTTCCATTTTCTAAGTATATAACCCTGTATGCTAACTTCTGCTGTAAGGATTGAATGAATTCTCTCTCATCAATCATGATTTCAGTATGTCATAGAATAAAAAAAAAAGCCAAAATAAAAGTAGTTCTTTTGCCCACTTTCCTCAGTTCCAAAATTATCACTGCTTAAAGTCTGTAGTTCTGGGTGAATGAGGGCCAGTTAAAGTATGCCAGTTTCTGCAGCCAGTGATACACAAGGGAATGATACGGCTAGCTAACATCTGGCTGGCTTTGATTTCCAAGCCTGAATACAGAGGTAACTTTTGGCATAGGTCCAGAGTGGAGTCGATCTCATGTTTTTCAGTCCATAGTGACAGTTCTTCGCGTCTACATCAACATATCACAGCCCACAGGCAAGGTTCAAGGCAGGACTGATGAGAGAGGAAGAATAGACTGTTTGGCTGAGGAAGACCTCTGACTTTGAAATGTCTATGCCACAAAAGGCTTGTAGTAAAGGGTTTGTTATTAACGAGAGGAGAGAAAGCAGATAGCATCAATACTTTCCTAAGGGCTTTTCTAGGGGCCTACTCCTCACTAGTAGCACAGGCATTTCCTTTGGTCACAGGTGACATGGGACTATCTGGGCATGGATCTGGATCACATGGTAGGGAAAAGGAATGATGGTTGCGAATTCTCTTTCCAGTTTACCTTCTCTCCTTCCAAATCTGACCAGTTTTCACCCCTGTCCTCATCTGGCAGGAGGGAGGTAAGTAGGCCCCTTTTGGCATTTCTGTGATCTGGCCAGCCTGGCAATATGAGCTGCTTTGCTGCCTGTAGTCCCTTAGCCTTTTCAGTTTCCAGCTGGATTTCCCAGTATCTTCCAGCAGAGAAGGACATTTACTGTAGCCTGAGGTTAGACTACCACCTGTTCCATGGAACCAGGTATGTTGAACTCTGAAAGGTAAAACCTGCTTAGTAGATTTGTCACCAGTAGTGACCTTCCTTATTTTCCTGTCATAGCACTACAGCTGTAGGAATGTGCTTTAATGGCTTACGTTCACTCCGTAACAGTTTTTGTACAAATCTTTTTAACCATTTGTGATCAGCCCAAAGGTGAGCTGACGGAATTATTCCACTCCAAACTGCTCCAGTAGCTACTTTTTCTGGCTGAGCATATTTCTTTTCTGTCTGTGGGGTTTTGCTAGCAAAATGCTCTGGGTTTCTGGCCTAGAGTCAGGGTTTCTTCTTTTGATTCAGTCCTTCTGAGGGATTGCTCTGGACCCCTGCCTGTTTGGGATGATTTTACTACTTTGGGACTGGTGCTTTGTTAGTGATTTTCTCAGAGGGATAACAGGGCAGCTCTATGCCCTGGGCAGCAGCAGCATACAGGGAAATACTGACTGCTGTGCTGCTGGGGGCGATGCAACCAGTTGCTGGCTGTGGCAGAGGCTATTTTTACATACCCTTCCACCCCAAAGGCAGTGCCTAGTGGTGCTGTCCCAGTCATCCTCCCTCAGTTACATTACTGGGTTTTCTTCACTGTTTCCAATGCTTGATCTTGGGTCTATGAGCAGTCTTATACTGCTTCATTTTGTGTTAAGTGTTTCAATGGTTCACAGTTGTTTGATAGACATGCAAACAAACTGGAAAGATAGTTGGCCAACCTACAGCTTGCCAGACCCTTTTCACAGCCTGTGGTCTGAGCTTCTTTTTAATAACTCTCATTGCCCAATTAATGCAAGGAGTAGGGAACTTTGTTCTCAGAGAGGAATATTTGCCACATGTCCAAGTGATTAATCTCTGGCTTACTTCACAGCTATCACAGGTCATCTGGATATTAAGATGTAGGGAACATATAAGAATAGGATACTACCATGTACATGATAGAAGACAAAGGCATTTGATAGCATTAACTGGTTCTTATAGAAATTTAAGAAAAAGTTGGGGCTATCAGTATTTACTCATGAGGATACTAAGACTCTATGGCAATATCTACCTGGCTCCAAGGTGACCCTGAGACTGCTGCTAGTAGATCCCTTCCCCCCCCCGCTCAGTGAATGCCAAACCACAGAAATTAGGCAATATAATGAGCTTAGACATTGAACTAAAAAGCAAGCCTGAGACAGCCAAAGAATAATGCTCAGGGCCATGTGTTCATGGTGACACAAAGCCAGCTATGCTGCCTAATTTCCCCTGCTGGCATGCTGAGCAAATGTATGTGGGAGGCATGTGCTTCTCATTGGTGGTCTTGAACTTAGCACAGCGGCAACGTAGTCAGGCCCTAAAATTCGAACTGACTATTTTTCCATGCACCTGCAAACCCATACTCTGTCCATTCACAGGCTATAAAAAGTATTAGCTCCAACCTGCCAAGCTTTTTTTTTGGAATTAATTTTATTAGCAGTTTTTAGCTTTTTTTTTCTTGTAATGAGGGCTTGCAATGTATTTCAGGGACATAGCTAACACTGCATTGATATTTTAAAGAGATTTCTCATATTCAAAAGGCCATAGCTACACAAGCCCTAAAATAGAAAAGCAAAAATTCACCTGCCAACCCGTATAAGCTTGCTGAAGAAATGCTTTAAATATTCTGAAAACTATGAGAGTTTTATACAGATGAATTCAGTTAATAAGTTGAGATAAATTAGAAGGTAGAACAAGCTTTAAGGACATTTCTCTATTATAATTATATAACATTTTAACATGAAAAAATCTATTTTGTATTAGGATGTATGTTATAGGCCTCAAACTCATTGTGAGATCCAGTGTAGATTGGATGTATTTGAAAATTATTGCAAAGTGTGTAGACACAAGATATTATATACCCTATTTCTTCTACTGGCTCCTCACTCTATTCTGTGACACTGAAGTCGTCTTTTCTTTAGTATCAGCTTTCTTATAAAATCTTCCAGATATGTGGGATGGAGCCATAGTTAGTCAAATAATTGTTTAAAAGACAAGTGGTTTTCCTAATAGCTAAAGGCCATGAAATATAACACAGCTAGTTTCAGAAATGCATGCTCTTTTGTTCACATGTACACTTTATTTTTGCTTCTCATCTTTTTTTCTTCGGGTCTTTCCTAACCTTGCATTTTGGAAACTATTAAGTCCTGTGCTGAAAGACTCTCTGTGACTCTTCCTGTAATATTATAAGATATGTTCACCACAAAAAAATCCCAATGGATTCAGGGACACCATAAACACTTGAATAAAATGAACCAGGAATCTCTTTCCTTCTTTGTTGCTCTGATATGATATTATGGGTTGATTACAAACTTTGCATTTCCTACCATAAACTTTCTCTTACTCTCCAATATGTAGATTTGTCCTGAGCCCTCTACATCCTCTATCATTTCTCAGCAGTCAGTTGACCAGCAGTTGCAAGGGCAAGAAAGAGAATCTAGGGTATATGTTACTGCTTCTAGGGTATATATTTGTTTGTCTTGGGGTATAGGGTACTGCTTCTGCCCTGGTCAGTCAGAATGATGTCTAATGAGTGTAATTAAGAAGAATGGCCTGGAGGGATAATATGAAGCAGTGTTACTTGCTGATTCTCTAGGTAATGTAAAACACAGATTCTAGTGCAGGAATCCAGCATATGCTAAAGTCAACATTACACTTATAAGTCAATTAATTGCATAATTAATTTTGTTTATATACCAGTAAAAATGTTTTTAATGAGGTTGTTCAGCAGTGAAAATAATATGTAGACTGGCTATTAACTCATTTGCAGGGCTGACCCTAATTTATTTGTCTGCAGCAGTCATAGGATGCTAGTTGATGACCACAGGCATCATAAGGTATTGTTTCTACCTCAGACAACAATGACCAAAAGCATTCATGTTCACTAATATTATATCATAGCTTCCCTGTTGAGTTGACCAATTCTAAAAACAACATGGTCAGTGGAAGTTAAATGAATCTGAAGGTTATGGCACCTGTGGCTGATGATTATTTTTCAGGTACTTAACTCATTTGTGGGGCCTATGAAGCTAATTAGCAATGTATTTAATTTTAAAAATCTTGCTGACAATATTGCAGTCAAGTTATCCATAGTGGTAAGTATCACTCATTTGCTCCCATGTCACACACCTTTTGGTAGGAATTTTTTTAAAAAGATAAGAATATAATCATTTGGCTGCTCCTACACATGTATCTGGTGGCATGAAACCAGAAAATTCAATGGTGCAACTGAAAATCCTGCAACAAGAATGATGGACCAAAGCATACCACTGAAATCAGGAACTGGATATTTATTTGCTATGAACACCAATTCATTAAGTAAAGATAAAATGTTGGCACAGATCATAGAATGACTGTACTACAAATGTGGCAACACATTTTTTTATTTATTTAGAGTAAGATGTGTTAACATCCAGCATGACAAAATTTGTACAAAGTTCACAATTTAAAAATGAAGTATCACAGCAACTTGTGATTCCACACATTTATAGCAAAATTAAAATGTCAACAAATCCATGCCGTGTAGTACAAAAATAAATCAAACTTCAGTTCCACAGAGAGCACAATAAATAGTTTATACAAAATTCTGTCTTAATAAATGATTACTTAAAGTAACTTAGAAATGAATATGAACAATAAGTTATAATAAATAAACTCTGATGACTCACAATAATTTCATATGAAAGGTCAGCATTCTAATATGTGACACTTTTGTGATCCCTATATAATAGTCACAGATAACTTTTGATTTGATATTATGTACCAACATTAGATGAGCAGCAGATTTGTGCTTAAAATCCCTTTCCATTGTACATAGGTGATAACAATAAGAATCCAAAACTGATACTACCTATTACTCTACTGAAAGCATTACTATATTGGCAAAGAAGCTGCAGACACAATGCAGTGGAAAAATGCATATGCCATTATGAACAATGAAAGCCCTAAAAGGAGGCTAGGGCAAAAGTACAATATATATGGCAGAAGGTGAACAACAAGCACCTTGCTTCAGCTCTCAAAAAGGCAATTCTGAGCATGGCAGCTACAACTAATAGCACAACAGAAAAAGGGCACTGTACAGATAAGATACTGCAGAGCCCCAAAGTAATTACATAATCTTTTCCCAGCTAGTTATTAAAGTCCTCGTGGAAAACTGTAAGCTTTTGTACAGTGAATAGTATAAAGTGCCGCTGGGATATACATATATTTATACATATATATATATACCGAGGTTGAGTATTGTATCAGAATATTTGTTGTGAGATCCCTGTAGTCTCCCTTAGCAATATTACTGGATTGGCCATAATGGCTTCCACTATAATTTGTTCAGGTTTAGTGTCACAAGGCTAATGACACAAGAAATTGCACACCTCCGTATGGATATATAGGGCAAGGTAAGTGCAAATAGTCAACTGGCACATTGTGGGGACAATGACCCTGTAAGTCCTGTTCTGCTAAAAATATTTTATTTTTTACAAAACCCATCTTTTTCATAACAAAATTTTAAAGTACTTTTGTACTTTCTGCATAACATCAAGACATGGAAGGAAAAGATATGCTATCAAATTTAAATAAATTCAACATCTGTAAAACACAACACATCATCAAAATTACTACTTAAGAAGGAAAAAATGTAGTAAGAAAAAGTGGTCTTATGCATACATATAGTGCAGTTGTTTTGAAGAAAACAATCAAATATTGAAGGTACAAATAAGTTTTCTCTTAAAATGATCCAGTTTAAAGCAAAAAAAGTGCTGAAGTATATTTAGTTACATTAAAAATTTGATTGCATTCATTTTTGCAATAAGGAATAGAACAAATACAAAGCATATGTGAATGCTGCAGTAATGATTGTTCTCCAACAAAAGTTAAAATATAAATGTTAAAGTACTAAAAATGGGACCAAATGCTTGGCAAAGCAAAAGAAAAAACATCTTTACTGAACTGCATTCCTACTAAAGCAAGCAATGAATCCAGTTCAGTAACTGTATTAGACACAAATCATTTGTGTTTATCCCAAAATTAAAAATGTAAAAAAGACAATATTTTTAAATATTGTCCTCCATCTTAAATTGAAAGTACAGAATTTCTGAAAGATGAACTACATTGCTATAACAGATAGTTCAGAGGGGAATTAAGCAGTCCAGGAGAGATAAGAGAATGGTGGCTCCAAAGTTTATTTGAAAATAAAAGCTGAAATCTTCACGTTGTCCACCTCTGATATAGTTCCTTTCATAATGGAAGTTCTCATATTCATACCATGTAATGCTTAGAAGTTAATTAAAAAGTGCTGTTTAAGCTGCTTTGAATCTTCTGTCAAGTTTCCATGGCTTGATGTTGTCTTACAATAAATTACCCATTTTGTATCTTACATCTAATCCATGCCATTTTCTTGGAATTCAAAAAACCTCATTTTATTGCCCCCACCACACACCAACCTCCGAAAACGAAAGTCACATAATATTTTCAAGCATTGTTCAAAAATAAAGCATTTTTGCAACCAATTCTTGCTATGAAACAATATGCACACAAAATGTATTTCTTAAATCCCATAAAATCCTCCAACATGAGGCAAAATGATAGTGTTTAAAAAGTGGCTGCAGACCGCAACATTGTCATTCAAAGCTGGTTTTTTTTGTCCATTTCAGTTCAAAATACTAAAACATTTAATCACTAAAGCATTAAAAAGAATTTACACTCTATTTATTTTGATCAGCTTACCTCTTCAGAAATATATATACCCCAAAAATGTGCATACATTAGCAGCTATAAACATTACATGGCATATCACACTATGTCAGCTTATATGAAAACGTACAAAATGTGAATGTATTCAAAAAACTATTCTGCAGTTACTATCTTTAAAGCAAGACATAAAATCATTATGAAGTCTTGTAAGCATAACACTGTTTCAAACAGAAATAAATATATAACACTTTCTGGTAAATTACAGCAGCAAAAAACAAGAGGCATCCTTTTTTTTAAGCAAGACTTTCACCACTATAGCAGCTGTTCAGACCTGAATTCCTCTCACAGCCTGCTTTATATTTTCCAGTAGGGCTTTATTTTCTGGACTCTGATAACGATCTTGATTTGTATACATGTCCGTCAAAGTGGTCACGTAAGCATCAAAATTTTGTTCATTGATTGGTTCCTACGAGATATTAAATAGTAGTTCATATACAACTTTTATCTTTGTATTCGTATATTCATTTAAGCATAACATATAATCAAGGCATATTGCCACCATTTTTTATAATATTTAAAATGCCTATTTAGCTCTTACTTAATTTTACAGGATACATTGGAACAGGCCCGCCATGTCTTTGTTAGCCGTTAGATTTATCTTTATGGTTTCAGTGTTGTTACCACAAATATCCAACTGGTTGAGGAACCATAAACATAAAAAAGACATCTACTGTATGAAGTGAACTGAAGATCGCCAAATTCCTTAACTTGTGCTCTCAATCACTTACCATATGTGGCAGCTGGATATTAGCTAGACTATGAATTAAAGACTGGCTTAAATTGGCCAATTCATGAAGAAGAGACTCATTTTGCTGTTCAATTACTTTGTTCTCCTCTTCTATCGTCTTCAGGTTGCTCTCCATTGTGGTAATCTAAAATGGACAAATTTGTGTACAATGTAATATAAGGCAAGCCGTTATAAAGCATGCGCTTTTTGAGTGAGTAATAACAGAACTATCAGAGCAAAAAAGACCATTTTGTTCATCTAAAAAAGGTTTCATGTAAAAATAGCTATTATTTAGGGATAATTGTAGGATTTACTTTAACGGCATGTCTTTCTATTGTGGTAATACTGATTTAATATAGATTTGATTGCATTGGCTTTATATCATCTTAACACTTAATAAATATCCTTTTCGCATCTAGAGACACTATAGGCCTTGATCCAACAAGCGGGTCCATATGAGCAGACTCTTACACCCATGTTGAGTCCATGGGGCCCTCTACTGATGTAAGAATCCATCCATGGTGGTTGTAGGTTCAGGGCCAGTATCAATGAATTATACATTTATCATATTTTTTTCATATACTTAAGAGTGCACAACTCTTTTCTGGTAGAAGTGAGCTCTTTGCAATGAAATTTAAATTCAACTTATAATAGCATAATACATGTTCTCTTATACACAGCTACTGGAAGATTTACACATTTTTTGTATAATAAAATGTATATAACAAAATAATGTAGAAGGAGGATCTGAAGACTTTTTTCTCTTTTGTATTGTGCTATAAGAGGTGTGAATGTTTGTGTGGAATAAAGAGACCTAAATAAAATCTTGTTTATTAGCATTATGTTATTTGTTGATGTCTGGCCTGTTGCATATTTACTAAGGGTCAGAGCTATTTACTAAGGGTCTTCCAAGCTGTTCAGGCACTCAGGAGCATATCCAAAGAAGGACTTGCACAGACTTAGTGGGATTTTAGGTGGCTAAGTCAAAAATTGCAAACTTTGTATAGTGGCGGTCTGACTTCAGAGGTGCCTAAACTCATGGGCCACGTCCACACAAGTGGGGCCTTTTGTTTCCCCAGAGACAAAAAGCAGTGGTACTCCTTGTGTGGCTGCTACTTGTCCCTGGGGAATGCCTGTGCCACATGCCCAGCAGCCTTGCTTGGAGTCCTGGGGGGCTCCTGAGGCTGCAGCAGTGGTGATCCTGCCATTTGGAGCCTGGTTGGCAGCCAGAGTGTGGCTCTGGCCAGCCAGGCTCCAGCTTTGGGTGGCATATGCTATCCCTTCATGCAATACCCCACTTTTTTGTGTGCGTGTGTGTGTGGGGGGGGGGTCTGACCCCAGAATCTCCCAGGGTCAAACCCCACTCTCCCCTCAGGCTGCTATCTTGGGGTGTGTGTAGACAAAACAGGGGTTCTAAATTGATTTTAATGAAGTTGCAGATGATAAAAACCCACTGCTTCAATTTAGGGCCCTTTAAACCCCCATGTCATGCACACACCCCACACTTACCTGCCCCTCCGATAGGGAGGGGAGGGT
>NW_017728918.1:33027755-33050661 GCF_001723895.1 Crocodylus porosus | reverse complement strand
TGCTGCTCAGGGAACAGCTGAATGTGCTTGCAGCAGCACAAATAGTAGCAGCACAAATCTGTGTCACTACTTTGTGCCTCAGTGGACTCCCCTGCACACATGCTCTGGTGAGGGACAAATTGTCCTGCTTCTGGCAAACTGACCTTCTCCCGCTGCTCTTAGCTCCCAGCATGCTCGAGCATCTTGAGCATAAATGAAACAGTAGAGATGCTCTGGCCAGTAGCCAGAACGTCTCCCTCGAGGAATGAGCTTCTGTTTTTTCTGGCATGCACTATTGTAGTATGTGCTGCACTGCTTTTTCTCTCTCTCTTTTGTTTTTGGGGTTTTTTGCTACCAGCCAATGCTGGTAGCAAATTTTGCCCCCGTGCTGCAAATCTGCACTGCAGAGTATGTTTTAACATTCCAGGTGTGCAGTTTGTGGTGCTGCAAAGATGTCTGTAGTGCCACAAACCACACGTGACTGCATGTTTGGATGCAGCCTAAATGGCCAGATATACAAAGGGCTATGCACTCATAAGTACTGTGATGCTTACTGCTGCCTTCCCTAACTTCCTAACAGACTCCAGGAGTGGAATTCAGACACTCAAGTTAGGTGCCTAAGAACAGGATTCACAATAGTCAGTTTGCTGAGGAGTGAGGCAGGGGGAGGAACATCCAATTTAGTCAATAGGAAATACTGGGGATAGTTTCTTTTAAAATCCTCATCTCTTAGACTAAAACACCTACATGATATTGGGTTTTGCACCCCCTTTCCTTTCCCCCACACTGAACTTAGATGCCTAAGGTGCACTTTCAGGTAAAGAAAACTCATGTACTCAGAGGAGAAGATAAAGATAAGGACAGTAGTGTTGTGCCTACCCCTATTATATAATAGTCTAGTGGTTAGAGCACCCAGGAAATGGTAGACCTGGGTTCTAGATTCTCTTCAACCTGTGCAGGTTCATAACTAGATATCCCACCTACAAGGAGGCTATGAAGGTAGATTGCACATACTCCACTCCTCTTATTGAAGCTGGTCTATTTTGAAAGGCTTATGTGGAAAGAATGAACAAGCAAGAGGGAGTATGACTCTGTAGTCCTGTGGGGCATTCTTCTGGGTTGGGGGACCCCTGGATTCTTATGCCTGTTTCTGAAATTGTTTTTACTTTTTATCCAATGACACTTTAGCACAAAATGAATAAGTAGCCCTAAGAGAAGGAGCTGGAACCCAGGACTGCCTCCCTGCAAAGGGGCACTCTCATCAGTAGGCTCTAGTGTCATGCACTTTCTTCCTTACTATCTCCCCAAAATCTTGCAATCCTGTTTGACCATTGGCCAAGCTTCAACAGGAGGGCCTGTGGCTTTGTGGATCAAGTGATCTATCCAGGAAGTGGGTGCTGTGGAGAGACATGAATCCAGATCTCCCACTGGTGGGCTGAGTGATCTAACCATCAGAATAAGGTCAGCCCTCGGACCTTAAGACCTGACCAGGTCTTAAGAAAAAAAAGTAGGCTTGATTTCCCAAATGAATGACTAAGGTGTCTGAGTCAAGGAAGTGATTTGGGAATGTAATCCCCAATCTCCCATTCATACAGGTAAGACACCTAAATATGGGAGAGAGGCGGGATTTCAGATACAGGCCTTTCTTTCACTATTCAGGTTAGAGGTCCCTCTACTTAGTGTTTTAAATCTTGGATTCTCAGATACTTCGCTCTCCCAGTTCATTGCATAAGGTAACATAGGTGCCTAAATCAGGTTTGTGATTTACTGGGTACACCTACACATGCACTTAACTGCACACTAGATTAATTTGCTGTCTACATGTGTGACGCTATTAGACCACAGCAAACTAATTTTTGCCACCATAAGATAGTACTGTTGGGGACAGTACTTACTGTGAAGAAAATAACTGTGCCTAAGCACATGTGTAAATGTTAAACCAGGTGTAAATTATGCCCAGTCAGCCCAGGCCAGATCTCTGCCTGCTGCCTAGCCACACGCTCTGCTCCTTGGGCACTACTGTGCCCCATACAGTCACATCCGCTGCCTGAAGCCACTACCCAGAGTCCAGGGCTGACATGCCAAGCCTGCTGCCAGGCCAGGCTGCTCCGCACCAGTTCAAACTACTGTGGTCCAGGGCTCTCATGTAAACACTGCACCTGGGAGCAGTTAACTCCAGTGTAAACTGTGCCAGAGTTTATCATGTCACCTTAATGGCATGTGTAGATGCATCCACTAGGTATGAGGTTGATACAACTATAATGGTCATTCTTACAAAATGTATTCCATTTTTGAGAGACATTAGCATTTCTAGCAATATTATCTATGTTAAATGTATTATTCAGACACATAGCATCCATCAAAAAAAGACACTTTTTAAATTTTTCAAAGTGTACATGGTTATTTGCTTTCCATTGTACAGAACAACTAAGGGCATGCCCTTGGCCACTCCTGAGAGTATTTGTGTCTTTAAAAACCTGAAAATATGCTGGTGAAAATACTCTAGGGTCAGGACCTTGGTCTTTGGTGTATTCAAAGGTAGCTAGTGGAGATGACCCTAGAATATCTTTTCAAGAATATTTCTGGATTTGGAGCATGCATATGGGCATCGGTGGGTAGGGCACTCTGAGGAATGACCAGGGCAGAGATAAATGTCACTGTAGGGTGACATGCCATCAGTGTGTATGAGTGGGCATGGGTGGGTATGAGTATGGATACTAAGATACATATTGGCAAGAGGGTAGAAAATGAAGCTGGAGAAGTAAAATTAATACCAATATGCTCAAATTCTCAAATGAATCTCAAGCCACCTCTAATTTAGCATCCACAATACATTATAGGACATGATAAATTTTAATACTGAACAATCTGATTTGTAACTGCAATCATATTATGGTCTGGGTGCTTACAGTAAACCTTCAAATGAGAACTTTAAGGTTGAAGGGGAGAAGATCCTTATGTGACTATCTGCTTTATCTCATACAATCAGGTCACTACACATCTCATTGTTATGCCCATTATTGTAGACACAAAATTAGAGGCTGCGTTTGAAAATTTGGTGCTCAATATTAATTGATGAGAGCAAATATTTTCTGAAGAACTCTGTGTACATATGAGATTAGTTCTCGAGTTGGTCTGACTTTGGCTACTGACATTTATGCAGCAGATAATTCAAGATGAGGCTTATATTGCTGGTTTGTAGGGTTACATTTCTTTGGAAAAGGTTCTTGAACTATTTTTTTATCATTTTGCAACTGTGCCGATTTCAATGCAATTATTTTTACTGTGGCAGAAGTAATGGAAGCATATTCAAACACTTCTGGATTGTATTTTTCTATGTCAGGGAGCAAACAAGGCACATTAGACATACAGAAAGAAAAAAGGGTTCTCTTTGGAATACAGCACAAAAGAGTAGTCATTGCCACTATGAATGTGAATGTTTTTGTGATTTTTCCTTTGCTGAAGTCAACCATTTTGGCAATCATTACATTTAAATATTCATCCTTAAAATATATCACAAGTAATGATAGAAGTCAAGAGTTTGACATCAAATATCATAAGAATAGATATTCTGTGAAATGCAGGGTGCTGTCAATACCCATTGACTTCAGAAGAATCTGAGACTGCACAATATCTTGCAAGATTAATCCTTTAGCAGTTGGTCATCCATTAGGGTTTTTTTCTTTTTCTTGAGGTGCTAAGTATCTAGCCTGTGTTAATTTTAATGAAGTTGCAGATGATAAGGATTTAACACACTGCTGCTTTCATACAATACTGAATATCAGCAATTTGTACAAGTAGTTACTTCTCATACTGACAGAAAGTGAAGACCATATTCTACCTTAATTTACTGTCCGTTACATATTTCCCAACTTATGTAAAGAAATATGATTGAAGTCTAAACCAGGCCATGCATTTTTATATCACTTTACTTTTTGTTAATATTAAAAGCCTTAACTTTGATAGTCTTAGTAACTTGCTCCACTAAGTCTGTGATTTTAAATTGAAAGCGGTTTTCCTTACGAAAGTTAAGGAGATCAGAGTATTACTTTTAAATTATTATCAAGTCTGACTCTCCTGTGATTCTCCATTTCGTGCCAATGATTTATTGACAGTAAATATCACCAGCAACACTTTTACCGTTTTTCCAAGGCTGTTCCACATCAAAACATATATGAGGTCCCTTGAACATCCCTTAAGAATGTGCAGTGTGAAGAACTCAACTTTCTTCAAGTATGCAATGACCCAAAATAATCCTTTGCCCTGTTGTCTGAGAGTGTGCAGTGTGCAGTTTGAGATATGAAAACTAACAGTAGAAGACTCAAAATACTAGAAACTAAACTAAACATATGATCATTATGTTGATACAGCTCTATCAGCCAAAGCCCTGATCCTGCAAGCAGTTTCGTATCTCATTAACTTTATGAATGCATATGTGATGGCTCAAGGATTTTTTTTATATTTTATTCTATTTATTGGTCCAAAGAAATCCAAAAACATGTGGGGAGTTTCCTCCACCCTGGTGAATTTCAGCTCAGTCCATACATGAATACCATTCAGTTGGGCCTATAAGAAGTTCACATACACAAATCTTCATAAGGATTGCATCCTTATAACACTTTACTTATCAGAAGGAAACAAGTACTGGGTGTTATCAAAACAAGCCAATATCTTGCCAATTCACATGTATATTATTTTATGCTCTTTGGGTGTGTCTACACGAGACACAACATTGCTGTAGTGGTGAGCTATGGCAATGTAGCTCACTGGTACTGTACAGTAGCAATGAGCTACTCAGCAGTAAGGTCTGAAACAACCTGAATACCGCCAGGACTGAGCAAGACTAACTGTGCAGTGGGGCACACGTGTAGGCACATGCTTTGGGTGGGAGGACTGCTTCATATTTTTTTAATTTCATGTTAAAAAATGTTAATGCTGCTCATATAGCTACTGATATGTTATTTCTACGCATACAGTTTCCTTACATATGACTATAAAAATATTTTGACACAAATGTCAACAATGATAAGAAGAGCCCTAAGTACACGTTCATGGAATGGTTAAACTTGATACTGATTTGGCTAGGATATAACTGTTCAAAATCTATGGGTCAGATCCTGCTCATATTTCTTTTGAACAAGGGAAGGCAGCACAGACACCTATACAGACTGCTGGAGTGGGACTTCCAAAAATAGATGCTACTGGCTTAGCATTTCTCTCATTGAAGTCAAGGGGCTTTTTAGAAGAGAACATACTGAGGTTGGTAAATGGAAAGCACTTTGGAAAAATTACACCCTTGGTACTTGCTCTCCATAAGCACAAGTTGTGCGGAGACAAAGTGCTACAAACTGTACTGGATATAAGATTTGGCTGTTAGGGAATGTTAGGGAAATGACAATTTCAATGAACAGTGGATGAAAAATTTTACCATTTTTATTCCTTCCCTCATTTTCAAACTATCCAGAAAACGAGTCAAGGCTGTCACCAAAAAGAGGTTTTCTTGAAAAGCACAAATGAGAAATTTTCCAATGTATTTTTCTGTTTTCTGATCGCTCCTGTGGACCCTAGATGGGCTTAACATGAGCTGTGAACCAGGTCTCTGACTCTCTGGATATGGAAGGCATACTGCCTACCATATGTGAAGGTACAGCAGTTGCTGTTTCTCTAGCATGAATTCCCTCTGCAAGCAAAAGGCCTGGCGCACACTGTGCTGTCTATCCATACTCTTTGCCATAGCAGTACATAACAAAGTTAGCCCTTTGAGAGTGTAACTGATGTTACGGTTGCATATAACCTTACCAGAAGAAAATGCAAAGCTGTCTACACAGGTCACCCTTTGGCAACAATTTTGGAAAATATATTTAACCATGGCTTTCATTTTTCTTATAATTGGTGGCATGTGTCATAGATATAGCAGTGCAGATAATATTTTCTAAACTTGTAAATGACAAATTATATAGGAAATAAAAGCAAAATGTGTAAAAGAGAATAGTGTATTTCTTATATTTCTTTTGACCAATTGTACATAAAAAGTGGCTGAATTTAGGGCTTCATAAAACTGTTACCTGAGTTCTGAGTTTAATCATATCAGCTTCCATCTGGGAATTGGATTCATTTAGTTCCTTGATTTCTTCGTCTAACTGCTTAATTTCTTCATCATTTTCTATACCTATGCAATATAAAAATAAAAGAGACGTTAAAAATGTAAGCTATAAATCTAAGTTCAGTCATCAAGTCATTTCACATTTGAAATTAAACTTAGTAAAGTAAACATTCAAAACCCTAAGACTCATCAAACTTTCCACTTGAAGTTAAACCTATATATTTCCCACTATGTCTCCAGCTCTTTTAACATCCGCAGTAATTTTCTAATGGGAATGATGGAAATAACTGAGGGTGAGATAAAAACATAATGTATCCCTTAAATGCACTGATTTGAACTCTGTGTTGCCAGAAACACATCTCCTGTAATTAATCCTCTTGCACTATCAAATTTTTTTCTATAAAAAATATTAGCTCTGTGAACTATGGAGTCATTTTGCAGAAAGAAAAATTTTCTGACTAGGCAATATTATTATGTCATAACTGTTCCCAAATCATTTGTTTATACATTGAGGGGGAAGGAGAATTTTATAATACAGTAACATTGAACACTGGGGCACCCTGCAGTTAGGGCTGATGCTCTCACTAACTCTGTGGTTCAGTAATGTCATTAATAAATGACTACAGTAAAACTTTCAAAAGTACCAAGCGACTCATAAGTCTAAATTCCAACTTCAGAAATGACTTAAGTATTTAGGGGACATGTATTTACAGTCATTTAGGTTCATAAGGATGCAGATAGACACTTTTTAAAGTCACCTAAGTAGTTATCTATTGGGGCTATGCAGGGGGCAAGTACAGACGTGAAAGAAATGGTAAATAAACTTCCCTAGTAAGTGCCTTTACTGATCCAACCCTTGAATCTGACAAACTTCCCACGGTTTGTCATAGTGGTAACTCTTATAAAATAAATCATGAAACTATTTTGAGCCAGAGGTCTGGGGCAGGTTATGATGAAGGCAGGTTATGTTGCCCTTAGCAAAGATGGCCACTGCTACCCTTTGGGAATGAGAATGAATCCTAATTGCTCTCAGGAAAGATGCTATACTGGCCTTTAGAAGAGAGTGGCACTATGAGGACTGCGTGAACATACGGGCATAAAAAGGACAGGAATGAGTAATGTGGATGTAGTGGACAGCAATGGGGTATATGTGCAGAAGGCAGCAAAACAGAAGAGGAAGAATCAAAGCTGAATGAGCAAGGCAAAAAAAGAAAAATCGTGGAAGATTGAGGGGAAAGGAAAGGCAAAAGCATGAGGAAGGTATCATACCCAGAAGCTAGGAAAAGAGCATGGAAGGTGGGTACATGTGGGGCAAAAGACTGGTCACAACAGTATGGATAGGTAAAAGCAGGATAATGATAGGGTAAAAAGGCCTAGAATGGCAGTGCCCGTATGCCAGGAGTTACGAGAGGGCAAGTGGAATCCCCTGCCTAACTTCTTCCAACATTTCTGCTTCTGATTTAGGGTTGATTTTTGAACTATATAAACTGTAAGAGACCAGCTCCCTACAACTTCACAGAGAAGAACACTGAGAAACTTATTTTTTACATGTCTCAGTTTTTAAAACACATCCATACTTTTAGGGAGGTCTGGTCATGATTTCTCAATGCTCAGTTTCTCAATGCTCAATGCTCAGTTCTGCTACCGCTGCCTTCCTCACCCTTCTGCCTCCCACAGTAACCAAAGCTGATGGAACACCCCAGTTTATCCCAGTTGAGGATTTGTCCTGAGATGTTAAGAAGTAGAAGACAATTTTCAGTCTGCTATAGTATACTAATATAATGCACTATAATAGAACTACACTGAATGGCTTAAGAAATTGCATCAATTGCGCTTAAGTTTAAACAAAAGGACTTTAGTAGGACACATCAATCAGCATTTTGTGATTAGGGCAAAAATAAGTTCTAATACATTGGATATTTCCTGTTCTATTTAACATTTCTTTTCTCGATAACAGTGAACAACAAATAGAAGGGTTTCCAAAAGGAGACACACCTGCAAAAGCTGAACGAATCCCTCCAAAAGATAAACAGACTTACATACAAACAAGTGGTTTGTATATATTTTGTGCGTACTGACTCATGGTCCTCATAACAGTTTTTCTTGTGAGGTAGATGGGTATTTTGCCTGCCAATAGATTCTTTGAACTGTAAAGTATGCTTTTATGCAATCTATGCATGTAAGTAGGAACCCTAGTGACTTTACATCTATACCAAATTACTTCCACATTTTTACAGGTCCCTCCCAAAACCCAGGGGATTCTCTTGGCTTCTAAAGAATTCTAATGAATCTCACATTTTACCTAATTGTAGGCTCCTTTGAAGTGCCTGGTAGTAGCCATTATTCCTTAAACAATAGGGGCTGAACTGGACTTTTGTTGGAGTCAGACAAAGCGCTACATAATTTCAACCCCAACCTGCATGTTTGTTTTCTCAGTGCAGAAGGCCCAAGTATGGATTGCTACCGATTCTAAATATTTTACATTATAATCATGCCAAAGGTTAAATCAAAGCCTGTTTGCATTAAGTGCCATAAAAATATAATAAATGATAGTCCCTGTCCCAGTGAGCTCGCAGTCTGAAATGCAAAACATACAGGTGGAAGAGTGGGGATGGGGAAAATGGTAACAAAAATAATAGAATGAGCACAATTCTTAATTAGCTGGAAGCAGTGATCATAACTCCCCATAAGCCTAGACAAGTGATTCTCAACCTATTTGCTATAGTGCGCCACACTTGCAGCTCTCAATGTGTTACGTGTGTTGCACCCACACAACTTATGGGCCACAGCAGTGTGTTGATGGGGCTGCATGTAGCCTGTGGGCTGCAGGTTAAAAACCACTTATCTAGACATATGAGAAGGCAGTTTTCTATAGGTCATTAAGGAAGTGATATACTTTAAAATGAAAGAGGATAAGGTTGCAGTTCTACGGATTTTGATGGGAGCTTATTTTACATGGAAGGGATGAGTTTTATGGCTGAGGAAAAATCCCTACTTTAAAGGTCCTTATTAAATAACATTCTGAACATGCACTAAGAAGTGCTTTCTCTTATACTGTCTATATGATGCTGAAGGTGCTTTTCATTTTATTCCAACATGGGGGTGGAAATACCATGACATAAGTTCATTACAATGCTTTGTCTTTTTATGTCTCGGAGGACAAAAGCAGAAAAATAGTTTCCTAGTCTCCCATAAGTCAAAGGCCATCACCCAGGAATGGGGAATGTTTGGGACCTCCAAAATGGCTGTAAGATTTCCTGATGATGAATAGCTTAAGTCCCTCTAGTCCAACTTTCACGAAGTACTATGCACACACAGCTCAGTGTAGTGCTAGTACTCAGTACCTCTGAAAGTAAGGTTTTTTTCCCTTTTGGACAAACCATTAAGACCCACTAATCACATTAGAGCATGATAAATGAACCAGAAAAGCACAGCATTTTAGTACGCTGTAATATTTAGTTTTGCAGATTTACGCTAGTATAAATCAGACCAAAATCTGACCCACTGTATTTCTAAATCAGGCTTCCCAACACGAAAGTCCGCTGCTTTCCTAACTGTAAGGAATCTGTTAAAAATACAAAAAAAGACCTACATACACAGAAAAGGCCCACAGAGCAATATCTATTTTATCTTCTAAAATAACAATATTTAAATGATAATGATTAAAATTTTACCGTTACTGGCCCGCTGCTTTATTGTTAGCATTTGTTCCCCAGACAGCTTTGCCTTCTTCATGGCTGAAGTGGCTCTGGGGCATCCCGATAGACTGTAAACAATAAAAAAAGAGTCTATTAATTGAAAGAGGTCATTAATGATAAATCTGTCAACTAAGACCAGCCCCAGCCTGAAAACAAAAGAGAGGAAGTTTGTCCACATTGTGTTTGGTTCTGAAAAAGAACAAGAATTTATTGTAAATGATCCCTTACTTTTTTACTTCCACCCTCACCTCTTTCCATTCATGCAGATTATATAAAAAACTAGGAAAAGGTAAAACATGAAAAAGTTCTAAACAATTCAGTCACCTAATGATGCAGTGCCCTTGTAAGAAATTAGCTTTTCTAAAGGATGACCACTTAAGTGTCCAAATTAAACAAAACACTATTGCCCCCACCCCCTCCAGTTTTATAAACACAAACATGGTCATTCTGTATTTCAAGGACAGGAGGGACAAGCTGGCTGTATCTTTAACACTTAGCTCATTTGAATGATAAGCATCTTTAAAATATGTTTGTTTTTATAAAGCTCTCATGTTCACATAAGTGAATTGTCTTCTTTTCAAATGGCTTTTTAAAATACATGATATATGTTGCATCAGACTGTTAGAAAAAGTGCATTTCCCAATAAATAGTGAAAATTATATACAATTTACATAAAACTAGATTTTACAGTATGTATTAGGCCTAGTTCCTCCAAAAGCTACATATTATTCTACATACTAAATCTACATACTATTTTGAGTGCAGTTTTATACATTACAGATGAGTACTTATCTAAACAGTTTTATGAAATGTGGAATTTTTGCTATGATTCAGAAAGTTAAGGAAAATGTAACAGTCCATTTAAAACATAGATTATTCGAAGGTCTGAAGCAATTATTTCTATTTCAGTTCATTATCTCTTAAATGTAGGACAAACTAGTTACCCAATTAAGCTATAAAGTCTTTGATTAATATCTAGTGTAAAGCAGACCTCCTGTACTATAAAGGCCGCCACAGAAATTCATTTAGCCAAAATATGATATACCTTATAGAACAACTTTCAGTCAATCAGTAATTTTTTACATTTGTAAATGTGTGCACAGAAAGCTGGATAGTGAGCAATAACTACTAAAGCAGAAACAATTGACTTTAGAAATGGTATCTCAACTATTACAAGTATATGGAATATCTGTATCTGTCACTATTAGCTCAGTGGTTTTATTTGCTCATTAATTAAATATTAGGCAAGATCTCAGCCAGTGTAAATCAACATAGCTACATAGCTATACTGTCTTCAACAGAACTCTGTCAACTTACAGCAGCTGACATTTAATTATTGGCAAAATTGCTAATATACAGAAATCTTACTACCTGATTTTTTCCTCTTTAAATTCTTATCCCACTAACATAAATGGAGAGTTGCCATTGACTTCACTGAGGCCACTATTTCATCATGTATCTTCAAAAAAGTCCCTAAAGGATCAAAAATGGGATGTTGCCATTGCTAGTCGTGGGATGTATATTAGAATGCTGAATTTGTGATGTGTATGGATGCAGACTCAGTTATCCATTGTCACTTAAGTTGCCCAAAAAGTTTAAATTGCTTTTCATATGGCTTTCTTCTAACTATAGAATACAGAAAAGCTTGTCATGAGAATGCATTCTTTCTGCTCCCTATAGTGATGAATGAAAACAATGGTCAGGATATCCTGTGCTTACCATTTTATATCTGAAATTAACTATGGGCAAAAAACTATCACCATCTCTAAAAATCATGTCTTTGATGCTTTTATTTTGAATAGAATGGGGAAAAAAAGGAAAATATATTCACCGTCATTTTGAGGTAAAGTATTATTTTCCCATTTCTATCAACCTTGAAAACCAAAGGAAATTTTGAAATGCTTCCAAGAAACTGTTCTATGTTGTTCAATACACACACATATTATAATATATAGTAATATAATACAGGCAGTTCTCGACTTACAACCTTTCAAGTTACAATGTTTCGCACCTACAACATTTATAAATTGCTACCCTGTTTCAATTTTATGACATCAGTTTCAACTTTACAACGCTTGATCCAATCCGATGCCATACCAGCGAACAAGTTTGCTGTGTTGCTCATCTCCCTGGAGAACATCTGTCCAAACTTCCTTGGACACTTCCTTTAAGAAAGCAGCCAAGACTCCTGAGAAGACTCAGAAAAACCTGCAGCCAAGACTCCTGAGAAGACTCCAGCCAAGAACCCTTCAAAAAGTCCAACCAAGAGCCTTTCAAAAAGTCCAGCAAAGTCACCTCAAAGAAGTCCTTCCAAGTCAATATGATAGCTATTTACAATATAAATACATTAATGTAGCTATATTACTCATCTATAATTGGTCAAGTACAAAATTCTGGGGTATTTTTAGTGAAAATAGGGTATCGGGCCTTGGTTCAGGAACCAATCCCCTATTTATAACCTTGTTTCTTATGAGAAAATTGGTTTCGAGTTACAATGTTTCGACTTAAGACGCAGTATTCAGGAACCAACCATGTCGTAAGTCCGAGGACTTATATACATACGGACATATAGAAGATATAACTTAGTGGACCTCTATAGTCTGTATGCTACATACATCCCATTGAATGTATGTACATTTAGTTCTCAGAGATGGAGTAGACTATTAAAATGTAAGTGCTGCACTAGGTCAACGAATGGTCCAACAAACCCTTCACACAACAAATAGGCCTGTCTCTGACAGTGGCAGTACTGGATGTTTTAGAGGGAGAGTACTGAATCAGATACATTTAGTGTGATCTACCCCCTGTTCCTTACCCTTGCTCTTACCCACCATTATTGGTTTAGAGATACCAGAGGAAACATTTTCAAACATTCTGTTCAATAACTATTAATGAAAATTTCATACATGAATTTGTCTAGACCCTTTTCCAACCTGGCTATGCTATCTGCCTCTACCACCTCTTGTGGCAATGAATTCTACAAGTGTAAGTAAAAAATGCTTTCTCTTCTTAGTTTTAAACCTGTCTCTACTAATTTCAGTGGGCACTCCCTGGTTCCAGTATTCTGGGACTTGGTGAACAGCAGTTCCCTGGGTCCGCACTCTTCATGATTTTATAGACCTCTATCATATCCCCCATCGCCTCTCTTCTAGTATAGCAACTACTCCAGGCCCCTTTTCATTTCGGTTGCCCTTCTCTGTACTTTTCCAATCCTATTACATCCTTTTTAAGAGATGTGGAGAGTAGAACTGTACTTATTTCCATATTTATGAAGTGAGTGCATCATGGATTTGTAAAATGGCATGATGATGGTCTCCATTTTGTTTTCTTAATGATACCCAGCATTTTACTGACTTTTTTGGTTGCCACTACACAGTAAGCTGACATTTTTAGAGATCTACAATGACTACAAGGTCTCTTTCCTGAATCATAGAATGTATTTCAATTGAAGTTATTTTTACCCAATGTGTATTACCTGGCACTTGTCCACAGTGAAGTTCATCTACCACTTTTTACTCACTAATCTGGGTGAGATTTCTCCACAGCTTCTCTTCTTCAGTTTGGGATTTGACTACCCAGAATAATTTGGTATCATCAACAAATTTGGAGATTTCTCTATACACACCCATGTGCAGGTCACTGATGAAAATGTTGAGCAAAATTAGGCCCAGCACAGATCCCTGCAGGACTACATTTCTCACCTCCCACCATCCTGAAAAGTGATCACTACCCTTTGTTTCCTATCTTTTAACCAGTTCTCAATCTATGAAAAAACCTTTCCTCCAATCCCCTGGCAGCACAGTTTGTTTAAAAGCCTTAGGAGAGGGGTCTTGTCAAAAGCTTTTTTAAGTCCAAATGTATCCCTCTTGTCCACATGCTTGTTAAAACCCTCCAAGCAATCTATTGGCAAGACAGGATTTCCCCTTACAAAAAACGTGCTGATTCTTCTCCAGCTGATCTCATATGTCCGTGTGACTGATTGTTTTATTCTTCATTAAAGATTCTACTGACTTGCCAGAATTAGAAGAGAGACTCACCAGTTCTCAAGATCACGTTTGGAAACCTTTTTGAAGGTGAGTGTTATTTTGGCAACATATCAGTCCTCTGGCAAAGAAGCCATTTTTAACAACAGTTTTTATAGAGCTCTCCACTATGCATAGATGAATTGTCTTCTTTCCAAAAGGCTTTTTAAAATATGTAATATCCTGGATCAGGCTGTTTGCTGGACTTTAGAAAAAGAACATTTCCTAGCAGAGAGTGAAAATTATATACACTTAATATAAAACAGTTCTGCAATTTCTCCTTTGAGTTCCTTCAGAACTCTCAGGTGAAGGTCATTTGGTCCTGGTGACTTCTGCTTATTACTTTATTGATTTGTTCTAAAACTTCTGTTGCCATTTCATTGTGCTCCAACTCTTCAGACCTATCTAGTAGGAAGGATTGATCTGGCATGGGAATTTCCCCAGTATATTCTGAGATAAAAACTGATGCAAAGAATTCATTCAGCTTCTCTGCTATGGCTTTATTGTCCCTGACTGAATCTTTTACACCTTGGTCATGGTTCCACTGATTCACTCAATGGCTTACGGCTTCTAATGTATTTTTTAAAAAGGTTTTCATGATTATCTTTAGCATCCTTTGCTAGATGAAAAATTCCTAATAATGTTTTAATTATTCACAGATCTGATTTAAATCCAGAGTCAAGATGAATACTGCAATTTACTTTCTCCTATATAATCTAATACCAATTTGAAACAGGTTTCCAAGGGATGTGGCATCTTCTCTCGCACACATTTTTAGCTAAAAGTTGATTTGTTACTAAATTATGTGCTTTATTTCAACCACAAGTTCTCAAGCTTGATGAAGTAATACATAGGTGAAGTTCTGGCCAGGTACAGACATTACACTTTTACCAGTATAAGTGACTGGAAATGGGTCTATATGCGTAACAAAACAGAAGTTCAGCATGCAAAACTGGTCTATAATCGTAACAGGGGAGAAGTTGGATACACATAGAACCTGATTGCTCCACCCCACCAACGGGTTCTGTTCACTACCTATCTTTTTTGAATGTCTATACTTAGCCTTTAAGTCCTGTGGTATGCTGGAGGTTAAACAAGATGACTGAAACTATACTTACTAACGTTACAATCTGTGAATTTCTATTGCTGACATTCAGTCATTAAAGATGCTGCTCTGAAAAGTCTGAATTATTACGTTCACAAAACTCTGAATTTTTATTAAGCACTGAGAAATTTGAATTTTTCCTTTTCCATCAAAAAAATTCAATTCAATTCAATACTTAAGTCTGTTCCTGAGATATTATACAATTATTAAAAAAAAATGCAATCAATATTATAAAATACTGTCAGCATTATCATGTAGCAGCATTGGGTAGCAGCAGACTTCTAAGCTGCTAGCGTGGTTTAGTAGCTGGGAGCCAGGACATAGTTCTGTTCCAAGATCTGCATTGACCTGCTCTATGACCTTGGATAAATCTATTTTTCTCTGGGGATTTTTTCCTTTTACCATGCATTTATCTCCTCTATAAGTAAACTGTTCAGAAAATACATTATCTCTTTTTTGTTCGTTTGTGCAGCACCTAGCACAGTGCTATAACTATGGAGGAAGTGAGTCTTGCAAAACAATGTAAAGACAAGAGAATGTAGTAGCTCAGTGGATTCTAACTATAAAATGATGCAAGATGTACAATTATATATGAGAGAAAGATATTATTGGCACAAAAGAGAAAATGGGGATAAGATTTTGTTCCATCTGGAATCTCACCCTACTAGGATCTCTCTCCTTTCGTGCTCAATCTGGAATGTTTTTTATCTTACATCTGGATCACAGTTGGCTGAAGGATCTGATTGTAAACTAGGTTAGGTGAATTAGTAGCTTTTACAGTATGCAATCAGAAAAGAAGAATGCAGAGAGACTAAGAAGGTTTTGTGCTGTTTAGCAAACCAAATGGTTTATGTTTTTTTGTCATAGATAAACAAAAGGGAGGAAGAAGAGCTATATAAGCTAAGGGATAAGGCAGGCACAGTAAGATAGAGATTCAAATGAGCTGTTACTAAATTTAGACTGGAAGTTTGAAGAAAGTTTCTAACCATCAGTACCAATGAGGTCCTGGAACAGCCTTACAAATAGCAGTAGTGGTGTCAAACAATCTGTTTTAAGATGGAGCTTGCTAAGTTTATATGAAGAAGCATATAACATTGTTTCCTGTGATTGCAGAGGTGTAACTATCAAGTTTTGTGTACTGGGCAAAATGTCCCCAAGTGAGGGGTGCTGAATGCCAGAGACCAGAGGGAGGGGGAGAGAAAGGAGATTAGTTTTATGTGCCCTGGGGACTCAAAGACCCTCACTGATCCTGACATGTTGGGGCTGCTCCTGCCCTGTCCCAGCACCTGGCTTTTACATGGCTATTCCTGACAGCAGGGAGGAGAAGTGTCATTCTGGCACCCCTTCTAATTCAGTGTCCAACACTTGTGCGCCTCTCATATCCCTAGTTATGCTACTGTGTGATATGGACTCACAAGGAACCTTCCCATCCAGTGCTTTAATGTTCTTATGTAGCCTAAATACGGAAGTGGCTAACCTATTCCTTCTGTATTTCAGGTCTCTTGGAGAAAAGACTCTTCTGGATCATCATTGCAGGGATGCCTGTGCTGCTGTACAAAAATCATCCTTTTTCAGGACAGAAACATTATCTTCTGAATTTGCAGTGCCATGATGTTGCATCAAGATGTCACCAGGTAACAAAAGGAGCTTGGTTTGGCAGACATGTTAAGGGATTGTTTGGACTTATTTTCAAATTATTTGCCCAGTTCAGAGGCAAGGAAGGCATTCTCACCAGGCTCCGCCCAATTAAATAACCCCCTCCCTAACCCCCTCTGTGTGCTGTTCCACAGAACCTGAATCTTTCTGCTAAAACAGTCATCAGTGAAATCGTTAAAGATACAGAGCAAGAGAGTATACCAGTTGTTTAAGGCATGGTCTGTTTCTAATATTACCTAGTTCCTGGTTTTAGCAAGGACTGGGACATTCTGGGATTTGGAGTTTGGGTTGATACTGGTAAGCATCATGGCAGGGAATGCTGGGAAAGGGAAGTGCTAACATATATCTCTAGCTCCTCACAACAGCAAGAGACAAGGAAGACACAGGAATGAAACCCAAAGACTAGACGAAAAATTGAAAATAGAGGGGATGAAAGTTCTGCAGACATTACCATCAAGCCAACAGAGAGAAACTGTGACCCAAACCACTGCCCAGGGGAAAAGCATTCTGATTTCTTTGCATAGTGAGGCTATAACCTGAGAAAAGAGGGCTTAATTGGCTTAGAGAGTAAGTCAAAGACAAATTTCCACAGGGGACAACCTGAGTTAAATTTGTCAGTTGGCTTCACTTTACCATGTGGGAAGGTGGTGTTAGGGAGAGTCATGAAGTAAGTGCCGTACCTGTGTCCTGTGCTGGCACCCACACAGAAACTACCAGCAGTCTGCTAGGATCCTCTGTCATGCTGATTTTTACATGGTCTTCTCTGCAGTTTAGAATAATATGCCATTATCATGAATAGAGCAGTTTACACTTATCTGATCATGAATGTTTCCTCTACATCTTTAATAAGCCAGAAAAATGACCCAGAATTGAATTTACTCAGACTATCATTGTGGTCCACTGTGGTCCTATCAATATGCTCAAAAGTCTCAACAGGCCAACACTGAAGTTTGGGTTGAGGCTATTTCCAATAAATGGGTGGAAACTGCTGGATGCTCTAAGCACCTGAAGGTGAAGACAGATAGTAACAGCCAGTTGGAAGAAGGCAATAACCAATAGAAGAAGTTTTAGAACAAATCAATAAATTCAATTAATAAGTCCCCAGGACCAGCTGGTTTTCACCCCACAGTTGTGAAGGAACAGCAGTGTGAAATTGCAGAACACTTGGCAATAGTATATAACCTATCTATACAAATTCTCTTTGTGTCAGACAACTGGGAGGTTTCTCATATAACACTCATCTTCTAAAAGGGCTCCAGAAGTGATCCTGAGAACCAGTGAGTTTCCTATCTATCTCTGTGGCAAGTAGATAGAATCTAAATAAAAGGAAAAAATCAGCAATACATGGGTACACTTGATCTACTGGAAATGTCAGTATACTTCCTGTAAAGGGAAATCCTGCCTCACCGGTCTATTGGAGTTCTTTAAGGGTGTTAACAAGCATGTGGACAAGGGGGATCCAATAGTTATAATACATATGGATTTTCAAAAAGGCTTTGACCAGGTTCATCACCACAGGCTAGTAAAAAATGGAAATTCTGTAGGACTGGAGGGAAGGTCCTTTCATGGATCAAAAGGAAACAAAAGGGATAGCTGAAAGGTCATTTTTCATGATGGAGGAAGGTCAACAGTGCAGTCCCACAGGGATATATGCTTGGGTAGTTTTGTTCAATATTTTCATAAAGGACCTGAAAAAGCGAGTGCACTGTGAATTTTAAAGTTTTAAAGCTGGGTGGTCAAATCCCAAGCTGAGAGAGAGGAGCTGCACAAAAGACCTTACAAAACTGATTGCCAGATCAACTTTCAAACTAGCAAGTGCAGAGTAATACACGTGGGGAAAAATACCTCAATTATAAATATACAGTGTTGGGCACTGAACTAGCCATTGTGACTCAGGAAAGAGATCTTGGATTGTAGATAGTTCTCTAAAATCACTAGCAAAATGTGCAGTGGCAACCAAAAAAGCTAATAAAAAAATAAGTATCATTAAAAAAGGAATTGAAAACAAAATAGAAAACATCCCTATATCACTAAATAAATCTATTACTCTGTGTGCAGAACAGAATGTAGTGGAATTAGAAAAAGTACAGAGGACAACAATGGGTAACATGATATGAAGTAGCTGGTGTCCCAGGGAAAACTAAAAAAACACTAGGACCCTTCAGTTTGGAAAGGAGGAGACTGAGGTGGGTTATGTGATAGACTTCTCCCAAATCATGAACAGTGTGGATGAAGTGAATAAGGAACTGTTATTCATGAAATCCCAGAATACGAGAACTTGGGAGCATCCACTGAAATGAAGCAGGTTTAAGACAAACAGAAGTACTTTTTAAAAATAGTGTATAGTTAACTTGTGGAACTCATTGCCACAGGAATTTGTGGAGGCAGATAGTACAACCAGTTCAAAAAGGGATTAGACAAATTCATGGAGGATAGGTCCGTTCAAAATAGCTATTCAAAATAACAGCTGATCATTATTATGATCATTTATTGATCATAAACCAATCATGGGTAAAGTCAGCAAGGGATTGACAGGGGATAGGTTATACTAAACATTTGCTGCTCATATACTCCTGTTAAGTGTCTACTAGTTGCCATAGTTCGAGATAGGATATGGTATTAGATCAATCATTGGCCTGACTCAATCTAGTTCTTCTTATGTTCTTACATGTATAAAGGTTAGAAATGTATTTCTAATGCAAGTGAACAGATGTTCACTTTTCATTCTGGAAATGCAGCCACATGCCTGCTGTGGCTCAGGCCAGAAACTAGGAGATGCTAGAGCATGCCTCGCTGCTCGGCTGAAGCGGACAGCTTGGGCCAAGGCTAGGCAACCCACTCTACAAGGGGGGAGGGGCGGGCACTGCAGGGGAGGTGCAAAGCATCCTGGGAAGCTGGGGGACTGTGAGTTAATTTGAATCTGGAGGTGATCTGTGACAGAAGTTCAATAAACCAATTTAACCTAACTCAGTTAAGTCTGATAGTACATCCATCCACATTTATCTTAAACCAATTTCACCTATTTTGAAAGTGGTTTATGTGCACTGAACTTCTGTTACATTACAGATTTGAACCAGATCAGTTTCTGATCACTTATACCAGTTTGTGTAATTTCTGTCTCTAGCCAGTGAGACTAAATACTGCAAGTACTGATGGGTGGAACAGAAAAGTGCGGACCCCTTGATCAACTTTTGGTTCAACTGGATGTGTCTACACATACATTTACACTGGATTAAAGTTATTGCAGAGTAAGTGGGAACAGGCCAGTGTCTATATATGCAAGCATTAAAGTGCATTAAAGTCCCAAGTCAGTCCCTGCACACAGTCTTACTGTAAGGTGTCTACACATGCGTTACTGCACAGTAACTAACTGCACAGTAATTTACACCTAAGTTGGTGTAAGTTGCCACATTTACTGCTCATTATGGGTGTACACATGTAGATGTGCGCCCATATTGCGCAGTGAGTTTGGTTATTGCACAGTAAATGTGTAGGCGCACCCACTGGGTATCTTTTTAAAGATAGACTATTCTGTACTGTCTTTTACTGCTCAGACCTGATGAAGACTGTCTTGTATTTGAAAGCCTGTCTAACTCTTCCCAGCTATGCAGTTGGTCCAAGAAAATATTGGAATTCTAAGGATCCTGAGGAATTCTTTCCTCTCACATAACTTCTGGACCATCCTGGCTACAATATCACTTTAACACCATCCTTTTAATATCAGTATTAACAATAATAATAATAACACTAACAGTAATAACATAAACAATGATGATGATGATGATAGTAATAATGACAATGATAATAATAATAAATGAATAGATACTATGCAGTAAAGTGAATCAGGACTTGCAGGAGTCTTTAATGTCCCTTCCATGTTAGACAGTCCCTATTCTCTGAGTATGCAAACACGTACATTTGGAGATCTTTCAAAAAGGCAGCAGCTGTTACACTTCAATTGTTATATGTGGCCTAGGCAGGAATAAGATAAATGATTCAAAAGGGCAAGGCAAACCACATAGACATGGCCTGCTTTTACTTGTCCTGATCCATTAGTAAACAAAACAAAACAGTAGTAAATTCTGTTTCAGTGGGCAAAGAGTTAAATCACTCCTCAACAATCACTTTTCAGAAAATGACTTTTCTGAAAACAACCCCAACAAAGAGAAACACATCACCAGATTACTAAGTGGTTCCAGTAGGTTAATACACATAATCTCACATCGGATGTAAGGCCTTTACAACTGACATCTGAGTCGCAGCTCTTCTGTTACAAGAGGGATTAGTGCGCAATCCTGTTTTCACTCATTTTTTTATGCTCTAATGCCTGATAAACCTTATGTTGATTTTTACAGAGGCATAAAGGTCTACAATTGTCTTATTCTAGTGTAGAATATTAGCATTTTTGTACTGGGAAAGTAAATAAGGTTACTTTGCCTGCTATTGCCATTCTTCATAGAAAAAAAAAATTGAACACTTTGCTTCACTGATAATAAATTTGTTCCTCCCAATCAGGTAAAGTTTGGGTAAGTGCACTCCTTACATGCTGTATTTCTCTAAATACAGTATAAACTCATAAATCTGGCATCCTTGGGACCCGGCACCTGCTGGAAATTTGAAAATGCCAGATTTTTGAAACCGGCTGTGAGGGAGGGAGGGAATGAGGCTGGGGCAGGGGGAGAGGCACGGCTGCAGGCAGGTGGTGTTGGCTGCTCCAGGGGCTGCAGCAGGGAGCAAAGTGGAGGGAACTGTCAGTGGATGTGGGGCAGGGAGGGGGCAGCTCTTGCTTCTACTCACACCCCAGGCGTGCTGCAGGCTGCGGGGCTGTGATGGGCTCTTCCCAGGGTGAGGAGTGTAGCAGTAAGAGCTGCACCCCTCCCACGCCACACCCACTGACAGCTCCCTCCGCAGCTGGCATTGACTGTTCCTGGAACCGCTGCAGCAGGTGCTGGAGTGAGTGGGGACAAGCTGCACCATGCCCCATGCTGTCCTGGGGCTCAGCTTGTCCCCATTCATCCCAGCCTCTGGTGCAGTGGTCCCAGGATCAGCCGACACCACTGCCTGCACCAAACAGAGCCCCAGGGAGTTTGGGGCATGGCACAGCCCAGCAGCTGCAGGCAGCTGGCGTTGGCCGCTCCCAGACCCGCTGCAGCAGGAAATGGGGTGAGTGTGGAAAACCTGTGCTATGTCCGGTGCCCCCTGAGGTTCCACGTGTTCCCACTCGCCCCAGTCCCTGCTGCAGCAGGAGCCGTGCCCCCTGCCCTGCACCCACTGACAGTTCCCTCCACTTTGCTCCCTGCTGCAGCCCCGGGAGCAGCCGCCACCACCTGCTTACAGTGCCAGATTTCTGAGAATTCCAGAATTTTGAACGCCAGATTTATGAGGTTACACTGTACTGTCAAGTGAGAATGAAACTAGTTGATTCAAGAAGCATATAACGTTTTAGCATGTGTTTACCTGGTGGTGGTGGCACGCTCCAGCTGAGAGCTTTGGCTAATCCAAATCAAGCGCACAGAGGTGCCTTGCATTTTTCACTGTGAAAGTCCAAGCATGTATATTAATGCTGTTGTCCTCTTCCTTTTTATGAAGGGAGAGAAAGAAGAGTTGAGGGAGGAAAAGTGACAATGTACGCCTCATTTCTGCGCACAAAGTAAGTTCCCCTGAAATGAGCTGCCTCAGTAAAATAGCACAGCTTGTTACCTATACCTAGTCATGCTAGTGGTTCTTGTTCCTGAAGACATCTCATCAGAAGAGGAAATATTAGATACTGAATCTGAGTGCAGGCACAAGGCACATTTACATTGGTGTAACAATATCTGTATAATAATGTACAGCATACGTGTCCAGAGCAGGAGGATGGTCACTCAGCACTTCCCAGACAGCTGCCTGTATTAGAAGCCATTACAGTGAACTAGATGGGGTGGCAAACAGAGCTATGGGCACGTACACCACTGTAACTTTTGATTTCTCAGGGTTGTCTTTACATTGAAGCTCAGTGACTTACACTAGGGTACTTCATGTGTCCACTCCACATGCTCACCAGTGCAAAAAGCAAGTTTTTGGGGAATATCTTCTATTGGACCAGCAACTACATGGTTGGGAAAGCTAAAGCTAAAGGTAAAACTTGTCTAACTTCTCTCCCAATGATATAATTGGACCAGTAAAAGATATCACCACAAAGGCTTTGCTTCTAGAGTAGTCCCTGGACCAGCATGACTACATACCAACCATATTACAAGGGGGTAAATAGCACCCTGTTCAAATTTGCTGATGACACTAAGATGTAGGGGGATGTGGGCACACTAGAAGGGAGGAATAGGCTGCAATCAGACCTAGACAGGTT
>NW_017728918.1:32930610-33027475 GCF_001723895.1 Crocodylus porosus | reverse complement strand
GGCCCTATGAGGAGAGGCTACGGGACCTGAACCTGTTCAGCCTCCACAAGAGAAGGCTGAAGGGGAATCTAGTGGCCTGTTACAAACTAGTTGGAGGGGACCAGCAGGCATTGGGGAAGTCCCTGTTCCCTCATGCACTACCAAGAGTGACCAGGAATAACAGTCACAAGCTGGCAGAGGGTAGATTTAGGCTAGATATCAGGAGGTGCTACTTCAGTGTCAGGGTCTGGAACCAACTTGAAGTGAAGTGGTGCTGGCTCCTACGCTGGGGGTTTTTAAGAGGAGGCTAGATGTACACCTTGCTGGGGTCGTTTGGCCCCAGTACTCTTTCCTGCCATGGCAGTTGGTCAGACTCGATGATCTGCTCAGGTCCCTTCCGACCCTAGAAACTATGAAACTATTAGACCAGAGCAAAGGTAGATCACACCATTGTAAATGTGTTGTATGTCCATGACACAGCCATGGACTTGTATTGTAGGATAAAAGGGTCACCATGTAATGCCAGTCTCAGAAGGCATTCTAGCTAACTATAGGAGGAAAAAAATAATGTGTCCAACTGAAGATATGCAGCCATCCTTTGAAAGAGCATACCATGAAACTTTCTTTACTGGTTGGGAACTGCTTGGAGTAGTTGGGGTAAGAAATGTGACTAATTTTAAAATGGAGTTTGATCCATTTTGTGAAATGGGTCAATGACCCAGAAGATCCCTGATAACCTGTGTTTCTCCCACATTTGGTAAGACTGGTGAAGCAATGAAATTCAAATTCAACAGCACTTGTACTCAAGGATTGTTCAAGGCTGTGACTGTGGCTCGTTCTCCTATGAGAAGATTGTTTCCTGGGGTTTATCTCGCCCTGCGCAAACAGGCAGGATTTCTCACAACCTGGCCCTAAATTTTCCTGTATCAGTTACCACAACTGTAAAACTGGGTGTAAGCTTACTGATCTATTTCCAATGGGAACTGTAAAGAAGAGTTAGGCTACATTTCTAACTTACTTTGAATATAAATTCACATGTACATTTTTTATGCGAGTGTCCACAGTCCATCATATGACAAATGCAAATCCAACTCCTGTATATACAAAAGGCTGTGAAGGGTACAAGGCAAGGGTTTTGGCTACACTACAGGTGTCTCCTGGAAGAACTTTTGAGTGCATACACTCTCAAAATTGTTCTAAGGGGGCAGAATTACACTATATCTGCAAAGCAGGATAAGGCTCCTACCATCATCCAGCACCTAGTAGAAGGTACCTTTCAGCTGTGTCTTCTGCCAGCTACAGAGGCCCCATCACCAGCTGGTGCCCTTCCCACTCTGGAGGCAGAACTGCTACAGTGGAGTCACACAAAGCCACCAGAAGTGAATGAATATACACATGGAACTTCTGCTGGCAGAGGCAGACATAGACAAGAAGGACGTGACGAAACAAGAGACTCAACACAAAGCCTACATACTATGTAGCATGGATGGGCTGTTTCATAAACACTGACCAGACAGTTTTAGAATCATAGAAAATAAGGGTGGGAAGGGACCTCAGCAGGTCATCTATTCCAAGTTCCTGAAGTCAAGGACACAACCATTTTCCTACTTATTAAAAAGGACATCCTTCTACCAAACACTGAAAGGAACATGCTGGTACTTTAAAGCACCTCACTTTTCTAGAAATGGATTAAAATAAAAGTCATATGCAAACCACTTTGAAGTTGAGATCAGGATTTAAATTATCCTGTTTTCCCCATCTGTTTAAATGGGCCACACCTCAACTCTCAAAGTGAATATTCCCAGATATTTGGTACATTTGGATCTGAACTTTGTAGTCCATTTATACTTTCAGTCATTAAGTATAAATGCTGAGAAGTGACCATTTATACAATGGTCCCTTCTCACCTTGTATTACATCTACTTGTTTGTTTCTTGCTGAAGAATATGTTTTATGGGTTCCATCGATTTTTCCACTCTTGCCAGTAAATTGTTAGGAGCGGCAACACAGATTAGAGGTTGAACTAATCCCAAGGATAACCCTGACAGGAGGAAATTGTAAAGAATAGTTAAGCCAGGGCCCATTTTTATTTAAAATGCAATGCTCACTGGAGAAGGAAGAGGGTAGAGGTTACCAGTTCAGGCATATTAGTGATGGTGGGGTTCCTCGCACAGGTTGATTCTGTTAGTCTTTAAGGAGTGTACTACTACAGTGAAAAGAGCAATCACCTTAGCCCCCACAGTCCCCACCTGCTGTGCTTTGCTAAAGGAAACATTCAGGTTACTTTTCTTTCCTTGGCTCAATACCATTTCAAGGTTCTCAGCCAGGAAGTCTCATCTTTGAGTTATATCACCCTTTTAAACCATACTAAATTTTCTTCTCCATCTGAATGACAATTATCTTTGTACATTTTATCTACTTTGCCTTTTGAAAGATGTCTATTCAAAAGGAAGGTAAATTGGTAGATAGTGAATTAAATTTATTTTAAAGCAGGAATAAACCTGGTACAGAAATGTTTCTAATTGTTTTGGAAGCTTCAAACAATAAAACATCACATTAAATGACCACCATAACATCTATATTAGTAGAAACGTTAACGGTAAAAAGTGACACAAGTCATTTTAAAGTATAGCAATCATTGTGATAGGGAAAGTTCAAGGAGAGAACTACTTTAATTAAATATTTCAATGTTATTACTTGACAGTAAAGCCCACTCGGTGCAGCACACTGTGGTCAACATGTTGTTCTGGGATACATGCACAGAAACCTGACCCAAGTGAAAGGTCACTAGGCACATGCATTGATAGCACTTTTTTGGCCCCATTTTCAAGGTAGCTAAAAAGTAGAATGCAGCTTTAGCTTAACTGCTAAATAAAAATGAATCATGAAACAAGAGTGAGACCAAATGTGAAACTGGATGGAACAATAAATATTGCCAAACTAGTATGACCGTGGGCAGGCATTATATATGTAGTGCTAAATGTGCCCTTGTAGCACTATGAGAGTAGAGGAGATGATTGTATATACTGCCTACTATGATATTAAAACGGCAGAAGTGCTTCAAAAATGATCCTGAATGAAACAGGAACTTTTCTTTGTAGTACCCCATCTAACTTCTGTTCACTGCATGGGAGAGGTACAAGGAGCCTACAGACCCCAAGCATCCCACAGTGCTCCTACTTCCCCCCACCCACCCAAAGGCAGGGGGAAGGAGGGTGGACAGTTGAAGCCTCAGAGGTACAGCCTGCTTCTTCCCCCAAGAACCAGTCAATCATTGAGCATGGGATCAGCTTGCCTGCTGTGAACAGTCCTAGCTGTGAACAGAGTCTGCTTGCTGTGGGCGAGCCCAGTCCCACTCCTGTGCTCACTGACAGATTTCCCTTCCCCAGTGGTACTGCGAAACAGACACACAGAGCTGAGCAATCCTCTACCATCTGCTAGCTGGAGGGCAGTGCCTTCACAGTGACATAGTAGCACTCCAGCAAGGGGATTCTACACATCTGTTCACACCTTGTACACTGTATTTTGCAGCACTTTGAAGTCTGACTTGTGCCACTACCAATTCATGTCTGTCTGGGGTCTAGAAAACTCCACTTAAAAAAATCCTCTCCCCTGCTCCATCCCCGTCCCCCAACCCTGGGACACAAAAATACACCAGGAAAGTGACTGAATCATTTTGTAAGGCTATACCTTACAAAATGCTGTCAAAGTTGTCTCTTAAATGTGTATAGAAGTTCAGTAGCAAGTTTCCGTTATCATAATATTTGCTGAATCGGCACAGAAAATATTTAGTGGGAAAGGGAGTGATATGGAAGTTTTCATTTATTTAATACAGAGGGATTATTACCTTCCTACCCTGTAATGTTCATATGCTGCCAAAATTATGCTGGCCTATTTAGCTGCCACGTCAAATTGTAAATACATGAAAAGATTGCTGTTTATGATCACTTGTCAGGACCTTTCAGTATAACTGCTTTCCCAGTTTATCCCCTGTATCTTCTTCTAAGCTGAATTCCATTTTGTTATTTTCTGCCTGTGTTTTTCATCTCTCCTGGGCCTTTTATAATAGTTTTCTGCTCTAATTCCTTTAACAGAATCTGCATATTCCATTAATTTGCTACAGGCTTCCACTTCCAGATCATTACAAGCAGAACTGGTGCACACAATTAAGGGGTCTAAGTTTTTCCATCATCAAACCCTATTTTTAGCTGCTTATACATTTGCCAAACTTTAGCTGGTCTGGCTGAAATTTTCAGCACCAGGTGTTTGCCTCAGGCTGATTTTTTTCTGAATGTTTCATCAAAACATTTCTCAGAACATGGCTAGATAAAATACATTGTGTTTTTAAAAAGTGACACCCATTGCATTCAGAAGCCTCCCAGCTTTGGAGCAGCCTTAAAATTTGCCAAGACGTTGCTCTGGAGTTAGAGAGATACATTTTGCTGCCCCCAGGGAAGTTCACCTTCTTTTGCCTGAATTATAGGACTCTGCGAGTCTCCACCTGAACATGTGCAATGGTTATTTGTTAGAGTTTGGCAGAGGTACTCTCTGAAGCTTCTGCCTATGTGGCGAATATTTCCAGCCAAATCAGGATTTTTCCTACCGTGCCTGGGAGTCACCCAGTTGAAACAGGGGCAAAAGGACGCTAGAGTACAAAGGTAAGAGGGACAAGCTAAGCAGGATGAACCTAGAGAAGGCAGGGCAGACAGATCTGAAGGGGACAGGGGTAATATCAGCAGCACCCATTCATACTGGTGAGAAAAGAGGGAAAAGGAGAATAAAGATTTATTACAGCACATGCTTCTCCAGAATTTGGGATAGAAAACAGGCTTCCTGAATACATTAATTTACGATGCAAAGAAGTTTGCTTAGCAGGGCCTGGTCTTCAGTAAATCTTTGCTGCAAATCTTTCATGCTTGTAGAAAGAAGCTGGCAACCTTTTGCCACCATAGACCACTGCTTGTGACCCAGCCCTCTACCTCCCACTTACTTGGAGATCAGCAGATAGTGCAAAGGGAATAGATAGAAAAAGGGGGGTGCTAGTACCCTAGGGTTTTCACCTCAGCTTCAGCAGAGAATAAACTGAACACTACAGGCAACACAACCCTAAATATGACACCTCTGCTACCATGGCTGGAGCATGTTGCTGATAGTCTGAGCTGCCACAGGCTGGATCTAATCTCTTTGTGGGGCAGATACGGCCCACAGCCCACACATTGTTGACTCATGTTCTCGAATCTTAGGGTGGGATACACAAAAAAGTATATGGGCATTTATATATGTGCTCTGGGGAGAGGTGCACTTTAATAGCACAGCTCCAAGAGCAACACTAATTAAAAGCACCTGGAGCATCACACGTATCAGCATCCCTACAATGAAAAATGGTGGCGGGATGCTTTAAACAAAAGTTCATCATCCTGCTGACATATTTCAGTGGGGGGGATGTTGATACATGTGACACTGGAGTCTGCTGGAGTGCAGTAATTATCATGCTCCAGCAGACTCGATTGAGCAGCCTCCCTGCATGTGCATAGGAGCCCTCTGTGCACCGTGCCTAAAGTGAGACGTAGGTAAAATTTAGGTGCCTGGGTTTAAGAAGTGATGCACAGAAACTCTTTCTATCTTGCTAAAGCACCTGAGACCCATCTTTAGATGTCTAAAATTCAGCAACTATATGAACCCAGCATGAGTTCATTTTGGCTTAGCTGAGCTTCTAGGTGCCTATGTCCTATATAAGCCCTTTTGAGATTCACCAGCTAGACATCTCTGCACCTGACCAGCGCAATCCAGCAGATGACTTTGTGCCTCCTTAGCATCCCTAGGTTCAGCACTTTCCCTGGAAAGCTTTCTCTGGTGGTGTTGAGCAGATTCTGTTAAAAGCCCAATAGCCTGGTGGACAGAGACGTTATCCAGGAAGCGGGGGGCCTGGTTTCTAGCTGAGGGAGGGGGCAAAACCATATCTCTCACCTCCCAGAAGAATGCCTGATTGGTCTGATCCTGGACAAGCACCGGTTTTCAGAATCAGACCAATCAGCACCTGATCCTGGACAAGCACCAATTTCCAGGGTCAGGAAAAAAGCAATATTCCATGCTCAAAATGGGAGCTCTGAACTATACTAATGGTCAAAGAGCCACTTGACAGAAACTAGCCTGTGCTTTGACATGTGACATGTCATGAAGAGCAAACTGCACCTCTGACCCCTTTCTTGGTCTGCCTTGTATCCACCTCTATCAGGAAGCTGGCCTCTTGCCATCTTGTGATCTGGGGCAGACTTGTGATTCTCCTACTTATGGCCCTGTGGCTTGGATTGTATTCCCTGAGGACCAGTTATGGTTCTTCAGCAGGTCTGACAGTATAGGGCACCTACAAGCCTTCCCTTTAGGCATTGTGAATAGTAGTTAATACACTAACCAAACAGCTTTTCCAAAACAGAGTATTGCTTAATTGTACTTGTAGGAACAAAACTGAAGTAAGGGGTGCTAGGAATGCTCAAAGCAGCCTGCTGGATTGGGCTAGTCATGGCACAGAGATGCAGAATACCTAGTTGGTGGAGTGCTATAAAAAGGGATCCTAACACAGCAGAACCATCCTGGGTAGGCTTATCTTCCCCTTTGGATGCTTAGAAAGCCCACTTAGTGCAGAGCCCGATAACTGCCTCCCTATTTTTTTTCAACTTTCAGTCCTTTTGATCAGTCTGTTCCCATCCTCAGAAAAACAGCTGCATAAATTTGCCAGGAGCCTGCAGACAGCATCCTTACTGCTAATAACTCAGATATTATTCCTTAACCTGCTGCCCTTTTGTCAGGAGGTATCTTAACTGGATCCATTGCTAATATCTTCCTGCTTGTTTCTTGACAGCTCAAAAATTAACAAAATCCCACTATGCATACAATACATATTCTAAAAAAAAGTCATATGGCAAATATTTCCCATGACCTGTACACATACAGCTTCCGTTCGTGTTCCTTCACAAGGTGAAAAATGTCTCCTCTCTCACCAGTGCATCTATTTCAGAGATATTTAGGCCATGCTGCTACTGTTCTACCGCCCAGTACAATGCAAGTGCAACTCTCTGCATTGCACTTCTACCACAGGGGAGCTTTTGTGACAGTGCAGACAGATGCAGTATTTCATTCTAGTGACCCAGGTCTACCCTAGTTTATAGATTTGTAAGGAAAAGAATGTATACACTCTTTTGTGGTAGCAAATTTATTCCTTGTTAAAAGGACATTAAAACACACATGGTCATCTTTCCCAAGGGGTGAATTCTAATGTGAAGAAAACTGAGGTGCTGAAGACACAGACAGGACAGGACCAAAGTGCCCTTAAAATATTATATTTTCATGTGCCTTTCTCCTGGTGCTCTAGAGCAGTGGTCTCCAAAGTGGGGTGCACGCACCCTGGGGGGATGCACAAGACGATCCACTGGGGTGCGGGAAGAAAATATTAGAACTTTTATTTCAATTTATATATATAAATAAATATACATCTAATGGGGATGCGTGCTCAAAATTTTTTTAATGATGGGGGTGCGTGATCAAAAGAGTTTGGAGACCACTGCTCTAGAGTAGCAAGCCTGGTCCTGAAGCCCAGTCTCTCCAGCCAGTCAACACCAACTTGCAGCTGGGCAATTTGTAATTTTTTAAAATTAAACTGCCTAAAAAATCCCTTTAATATCAGATTTAGGGACTCATTTCCACATTCCATATTCATTCTATCCTCTTAAGCTGTAATAGGCCTCCTCCCACACCAAAACCGGGTATTGGCCTATGTGCTTAATGCCTGTACTTCCTACTTTGTTTTCCTGAAATAACATCACTGGTACAGTATTGTCATTGATGGCAGACCTTAAATCAAGTGCCAGGCTTCCTGCTCCCATTGTTCAGAAAGCCTGATCCAGAAACCGCTGAAGTAAACGGCAAGTTTCCATTGACTTCGAAGTGTTTTGGAGCAGGCTCACAATGAGCTAGCAAGGAAGTTGACCAGTCAAAGGTATAACAGCAGTTCTGCATCCTAGATGGTGCAGGGGTCGCACCCATAGCAGCGAGCTGCCAGAAATGATGCAGTGGCTGGGAAAGTGGCAGTTGCTATTTTGTGCCCCTTCCCCACAAGTTGGCACCTGGGACTGGTGCCCCAGTCCTTGCCCCTTAGTCACTGCCTATCACTCCCCCACTCCCTCCTGTAGCTGCTGCAGCAGCTGGGTCTCTGGAGTGTGGCAGCACAGCAGGCCAAGCCAGGCCAGTAAGCCTGCTGCCTCCACGGCAGCAAGAGGAGCAGGGAGCCCATACTGCTCACACAGCAGCAGCAAGGGGGAGCTCATTCTGTCCATGTGGTTGGGAGCTCTGCTGGTTGTGTGGTGGGAGTGCTAGGGAGCCCCCACCCCTGAGCATGCAGTACATATGGTGTGCAGCTCTGGGCTTGCAACCAGTGCACCATGCAGCCGCCTGTTTTAAATGGCACAAAGTTCATCAGCTGGCGTTCATTTTACAAGGTAGGTTATTTAGTATTCACAGAACAAACTGAATGCTGTTCTGGTTTCCTGCAGATTGCTACTGCTTTGGGTGTAGTACATTAACAAATACCTATAGATTCTAAACTAGAATTATATACAACACATTAAACAATGAAAACTAACATACTTGTGCTAGGGATATGGTAGGATTGCTATATTGTTTTAGAAATACTAATATACTGTACCAGCAGGGCCCTCCTATCGCAAAAAAGCTCTGCTTTCCTCTGGTATAGTAAAATCACTGGTCACAAGAGTTGACTAGTAAGTTGTAAAGGTACTGATGACATTTTATAGATTTAAATGTATCTACATTTGGGGCTTATGCTCATATAGCTGCTTCAGTAATTGGTCCAAGGTCCTTTAACAAGGAAGTGGCAAATGTTCTGTGCTCAAGGTATAGAGGGGACGCAATTTCTGCCTGGAAGACCTTATGCCTAAAATTAAAACTTGTAAGTCTTGACTCCAAGTTGTTTAAAGTGCATTTGAATCACAAGACAGACTGCCTCCCACAGGAATATGCAAGTCAAAATAAAATTAAAATGGTCATGTGCCATGCAAGAAGCTGTACTATAAATGTACTCATCTAATGGAAGGAGTATTTTGGACAGTAGTTACTTACCTACGATGAGTAAGAAAACTACCGCTGACATGTCCTGAGCCATCACATCCTGGAGTCGGACATGACATACCTTCCGTCTTCACTGACTTCCAAGAGAACTGTGAGCCATTTAAGTACCCATCCTTTTGCCTTTTGGCAGCTAGCGGGCACCCTGATGCACTGCGATGGGATGCATATTTTCCAGTTATATGACCCTGACCATCACAACCAGGAACTGGACATCTGGATAGCAGATAGATGAGATAAACTTTATTGTCTTGCCATCATATACCTGGTAGCCTCTACAACAAAGTCAAAATAAACCTGACATGAAAAAAAAAGAAAAATCATGCTCTAAAAAAAATCTAAGATTCCCCATATGGAATACTGTGAAGCATCAGGCTAAAAGAGCTTTGTTAATTTGAAAAAAAAAGATATGTAGCTCTTTGGTTCATCAATGACAGAGATACTAATCAATGGCAAAGCCCCAGGCTTGTTCGCTTACAAGAGACATTGTGAGATACATGTTTGAAATGTAGATGTTCATCATGGCATATACCACACTGGATACCACTACTGAGCTTCAGTGACCACATAGTGAAATTTGCTACAAAAACTCTAAATTTTAAAAGTCTTACTTAGTAAAATTCTAGGTTCTGTTTTAATGTGTATATAAAAACTAAAGGGACTAATTTGCAGTTATGGTAATATTGTCAGCTTAGGTATCTGTTACACTCTTGCCCAATTTAGCACTAAGAAGTTAGGTAAAAGATCATGGGCCAGATTTGCAGAGATGATAAACAACCAGAAATGTTATTGGGCAGCGTGCTGAGTGCCTTCCGCATTCACTGATTATGTTGCTATTAGAACCTCACGGGATGGGGCCCAAAGATTTCAATCAAATTAGTTTCTGGTGGTCATCAGGTGCACAGTCTTTCTCATGATTTGTTTCCAAATATATAAAGGACCCTGCATATTTTTAAGAAGATATTTAATGACCAATGTTAATAGGGGTAGCTTTCAATATTAACTATTTAAGAAACTGAATTTACTATTCAGTGTGTTGCTGTTGGAGTATGTTTTATAATTTAGGAAACTGAAGCAATCAGTTTCATACTCTTGTTATCCTACTGTCAAACAAGGCTGCAATATTTGGAATCTAATCCTGGAAGGTGCTGAAAAGTCTCAATGGGAGCTGAGATCACTGTACCTTGCAGAGAAACACAGGCCAACATATTCACACTTGCCTAAAGTTATGCTGAACTTTTGGCAGAGGTAATATCTTTTATTAGACCAACTAAATAGTTGCAAAAATTTTGTTTTTATTTCTTGACTAAAGTTAGGCACTTGCTTTCATTTCTAGGCACCTAAACTATAAGGTTTGATTTTCAGATGTAATCATGCATGCTGTTTCTTTCTTTTTCCCATTAAATACTTGTTCTGTATCATCATAGTTGGCCTACAGTATTTTCTTACTCTTAAAAAAGAGAATGATGAGGTTTGGGGAGGCAGGTGTTTAAGTGCTTTTTGCGTTTTACATTAAAAGAAGTATTCAGAGGGTCAGATCTTCCCTCAGTATGAACCAACACAGCTCCTCTGACTCATAGACTAGTCACTGAACTCAATGGAGCTACTCTGCAGTGGCATAACTAGGGTGGATGACCAAGGCAGCTGCCCCAGGCTCCGACTTGTGTGTGTAGGAGGGAGTGGGGATGGGGCAGAAAAATATGGCTGCTACTGCAACCAGGCAAACACACAATTGGCATAGCACCAACTGGAAATCATTGCTCCAAGTAGCAGCTGTGCCTTGTGCTCTGGCCATATCATGACACCTTTCTTATTCTGATTTATAGTGGAGAATCATATACTAGAGTACCATGATTGAAAACAACTAAACATAGGTCATGTGCTTCGGCGTACCTTTCTTCTTGAATTACTGTGACAAATACAACAAAGTTCAAGGTAAAAAAAGTAGATGTACCTGATCTCATAAAACACATAAAGGCCATTTGGACTAAATTTGTACTTACCTAATTGGCTCTTGATCTTCTTTGTCTTCCTTGCTTTGTGCTATCCTGATTCCACTTTTCTTTGCTCGTGGACAACCTGAAAGACTGAATGAAGATAATATTTTACAGCATAATTCCTTATTTTTTTATAATTTTAACAAGGGGATCTATAAAGGTGTATTCTTTCCACATGAAATACTAGTAGGCTAGATTCTGCTTTTTTGTTTTCAATAGTATTAGCTCAGGTAATTTAAAGAGTAGAGATAGCTGGCAATATATAACCACAAGGGGAATCCAAGTATCTATGTTTGTGATAGCAGGCTGAGACTTGGAGTATTTTGCAGGCTACACACAGAAAGCCCTTGAGGAGACAGATAAAATAGGTATTACAGTCTGTGTCTGATGATCCCTCCAGCTGACACAGCAGTAGAAGACTTCAAAAATAGTAGGATCCACAGTTTTATGACCAGAAAGATAGTACATTTATTCTGGTTGTGAAAGAAGGAAAATAAAATGAAAAAAACGGGAAGGATCTTTAGATCTCTTGAACAGGGCTAACTGAAATCACTGTCATTCGAAGTCTTTTAGTGCAGGGGTGGCCAACCTGTGCCATGGGTGCCACAAGTAGCATGGGCAACCTCTGTGTGTGGCATGCAGCAGGCTGGGGAGGGGACAAGTAGTACAATGATAGGTATGGCAGAGAGCAGAAAGCAGAGCATGAAACAAAGTGGAGCAGCAGCTTGTGCTGATAACATAGGGTGGGGAGCAGAAAGCTGAGCAGCAGACCAGATAAGGGAAAATGATTGGAGTGGCACTTGGGGAAGTATTCCAAGTTCACAAAGGAAAGGTGAAAATCTAATATAGACATAGCTAGTTAGCTGGTAAAACTAGCATTTATTAGACACTAAAATGTGCTCAGCACTGTACCAGATGCAAAGGATTTCTCTGACTGCAGACTGCATAAGTTATTTTTTCTATATAAGCTAATGTGAAAATTAATAGATTTTACTTGCACCTATGCTGAAAAAGTCTGGGAACACCACAATAACTATTCAAAGAGTTGAAAATTATTTTTATGTATATTGGAGACAACTTTATACATCCAAAACTGACACTGAATCTTAAATTTAAATGTTTTTCAACTTAAGTATATGGATATGAAAGGAGATATTAACTGAAGAGACAGACAAGTATCTAAACACCTTTGAAAGTTAGGACATGAGAGACAAATATTGCTACAAGTGCAAACAGACACAAAGCCAAGAAGAGTATTAAATGGTCTATTTTCATCAGAGTGAAAAGTTAAGAGTGGAATTCCTCAAGGTTCCATCCTAGGCCATGTGTTTTTTATATAATATAGGTATTAAAAAATTATAATTATAATTATAAAATTCTTAAAAATGGAGGCAAGTGATAAGGCAGCAAAATCTGCAGATAATAGAAATGTTATGTGAGTCTGTAGTGGACTGTGAGGAACTTGAGACCTAAACAAGCTAGGGCAAAGAGCAACAGAACTGCAAATGAAATTCTGAATTAATAAATACTAGGTAAATTATATTAGAGGTAAAAAAATAGTTTACACTTTACATGGTTCCAATTTAACTGCATCAGCTCAAGAAAAGGACCTACCCCTCATGATTGATAGCTCAGTGAAGACCTCTATTCAGTGTGCAACTGTGGTCAAAGACATCTAAAAGGTCGTTAGATTATATAAGGAATGGAATGGTAACAAAGCATAAGAACACAATGACTTTATCCATCTCATTGACAATACTGTTTGCAGTACTTGTCAGCCTGTTGCAAAAAAGCAAGGGGATGATAAAAGAAGCAAGGTAAGAATGACCAGAGACCTGAAAAAATGAGCAAAAACTGAAAAGATTCGGAATATTTACCTTAGAAGGGAGATGATTAAGAAAGGTTTGTCCACATGAACAACAACGGGAACAATTACATTAAAAGGTGAACATTTTAAAACCAATAAAGGCAAATACTTTTCTACAAAATGTAGATTAAGCTGTATAACTCATTGCCCATCACTGAGACCTCCACAAAGATTCCAGGAGGTATTAATAATTGATACCAAGAATATTCAAAAGTAGAATTGGTGCTAACAAAACTTGTAAGGAAGGGATATATAAGTCTCGTGCTTCCAGGGTTAAGCAAATGTCTAATCCTTCATAGAAAGAGAACTAGTACAGTTGTACATCATCCCAAATCAATCTTCTAGGATCCTTACACCTTCCTCTGAAGTACTTCACTCCCTTGAAGTATCTTGTGCTAACCATGTTGGTCCTGGGGCCAGTTTTGTTCAATATCTTCATTAACAATCTGGAACATGAGATGGATTGCATCCTCAACAAATCTGCGGATGGCACCAAGCTGGGAGGACTAGTAGATATGCTGGAGGGTAGGACTAGGATTCAGAGTGGCCAAAAAAATCTCATGAGGTTCAACAAAGACAAGTGCAAAGTCCTGGACTTAGGACAGAAGAAGCCCATGCACCACTACAGGGTTGGGACCTGTTGAAGGTTACACTCATATTCAGAAGCTGAATATGAGTCAAGTGTGCCTTTGTTGCCAAGAAGGCTAACAGCATACTGGGCTGCATTAGTAGAAGCATTGACAGCAGATCGAGGGAGGTGATTATTCCTCTCTATTCTGCACTGGTGAGGCCACATCTGGAGTGTTGTGTCCAGTTTTCGGCCCCGCACTACAGAAAGGATGTGGACAAATTGAAGAGAGTCCAGCAGAGGGCAACAAAGATGGTTAGGGGGCTGGGGCATGTGACTTATAAGGAGAGGCTGAGGGAGCTAGTCTTATTTATTCTTTAGAAGAGAAAACTGAGGTGGGGATTTGATAGCAGCCTTCAATTCCCTGAAGGGTGGTTCCAAAGAGGACGGTACTGGACTGTTTTCAGTGGTGGCAGATGACAGAACAAGGAGCAATGGTCTCAAGTTGCAGAAAGGGAAGTTTAGGTTGGATATTAGGAAAAACTTTCTCACTAGAAGGGTGGTGAAGCACTACTTAGAGAGGTGGAGGAATCTCCATCCCTGGACGTTTTTAAGGCCTGGCTTGACAAAGCCCTGGCTGGAATGATCTAGTTGGGGATGGTCCTGCTTTAAGCAGGGCCTTCAAGTAGGTGACTTCCTGAGGTCCCTTCTAACCCCAATTTTCTATGATTCTTGTTCAGAAGTGTGATACTGAACCAGATGGACCTTGGGTCTGATCCAGTATGGCACTTCCTTTATTCCTATAACTATATTTTCAACAGGATGGATCTATGTTTTGATTTTCATGGAAATTTTCATTTCACGAAAAAGCCATTTTCTACCTGAAATGTACCATGTTTCGACTATCCTGTATTTTTCTAAGTTTTAGCAGCATGTATCAATAACACCGTATCATTTTAATCAATTCCAAATTCTGCTCTTTGAGGTAAAGCTACTGTTTCTCTGCTGAGTTCAACTTCAAGACTTAGAGCAGAGTTTCACCTGAAGTTCAGCTTGGGGGTTTCTTTTGTTTTGTTTGGGGTTTTTTATTATCTTTCATGGTGATTATATAGTGTTAATATTTACTATGCTTTCTGCAGTAAAATGCAGTGACTACTAGCATGTAGGTTCCATACTGATGAGTATTGCTTATACATAGTAATCCTTCATACTACTTGGCTACTGTAAATCAGACTACTATTTTTCTTATAAATGAAAGTTCTGAATTTCAAACTTGTGTGTAGTAGAACAAGCAACCTGTAATGACAACGTAATTCATCACATGCATACATAGCATCATTGTTATTGCATTTGAAAGCTAGACTGCTAGCAGAATTTCCTAGTGAAGTAATATTGTTGTTACTGGCTAGCCCTGGGTGCATCTACATGTGATGCTATGTCACCGGAGCAATATGCTACAGTGACATAGCATCGACAGGCACAAACTGTGATGCCGCAGATATAGTGCCATAGCAAGGCGCTCCCTCAATATAGCACAATGCTACGGCAATGTACCAGCTAGAAATAACCGTGTGCCACCACCGTACAAAAGGAAGTACTAAATGACAGTTCAGTAGCAACAGCACCATAGGGGCATGTGTAGATGCGGCTAGTGATATTTACACATAGACTTTATCACAATATCAGACTAAAGAAAAAATGCCCCGATGAATGATTTACCTCTTTCTTCATAAGCAATCAGTTTAATTATCACACATTTATTGGTATGTTTGTGCATTATCTTACTATAATAGGATTTTTAAAACTTGAATCATGATTTATTAGCAAATGCAAGACAGGTTCCTTAGTACATTTCAGACACAATTCTGGAGGTCTGTTGGCTTTTTTTTAAACAGCCAGTTCCTTAAGAAAACACTTGTCAAATATGAGCCTTTGTTTTAGCTTTTTACTGAATTGCAACTAACAGCTATTACAGAGTAAATATATTTATTTCATTTTTTTATGACAGACTAATTCCTTATAATTTAAGACAAACGATGACAGGCCACGTTCAGCCCTTAACTATGCAAGTATAACTTCAACTTCTTGAATTGCCTGATTAACTAAAATGGAATTGCACATGATTATACCAGGGCTAAATTTCGGTTCATGTACTCACGGGCTTAATATTCAGCAGACATTTTAAATACGAATCATGCCCAGACATTTTGACAGACAGTTAGACCATTGTACATTCAGATATTTGGAAGAGTTTTTTTAAAGTTTTATCAACTTTAAAGAAAAATGTTACTTTAACCTAGATTTAAAGGGATTACAATAATACATATTTTCAGGGAGGGATGTAAAAATGCTAGGCAGACTGGAAGTCTGCCACACATAACAATTCTTAAAAGTTTAGGTTATCGGTTCATTATTTCTTTCATCAATATACACTGACTATGCACTTGTATATATTTTAGTAGCCATCCTGCCAGATCTCACAGGCTAAGTAATGTTGGAACAACTCAGCACATAGACTTGATATGTCTGGGGAAAATCAGTAGGTTTGGGGATTCAGTAGGCAGAACTCTTTCCAGTGCTTCTTTTTGGTGCTGAAAACATGGCTTTCTAGAGGAGGTGAAATCAGAGTCATTTTGAGCCTTGTGGTCACTAAAACCCAGTGACCCAGACAAATAAAAGATGTATTTACATACACACACATATACAAACACCTATTTTACAAACACCTATTTTACTTCCTGGCATATGCAGGTTATGCAACAAAACAAAGGAAACCATGATCTAAACCAGTCTCCCTGATCTAAATTAGAAAAACATGATTGGTCAAATACACAAAGGATTGGATTAATCTGAGTAGCACTGTAAAACATGCATTCCCTCCACCCCATTCATAACATAATGCATTGAATTACCACATAAAACTCCATATTAATGCTAGAAAGCACAGGAGTAACTGCTGAGACACAATAAGGAACATGAGAATTCCCAGTTGTATTCTAAAACTCTGGATTGTCCCACCACAGATGCACCATAAAGTGTGAGATTATTCCCAGACAATGGTCAAATCCCAGAGGAGCAGATGTTTTATATTATTAATGCCTGTTTGTATAGTATAGATGATTAACACCAGTGGAGTCTGTTTAAAAGAGATTCAAATTAGTGTTCCTGCTGGAAGAACCAGGAGAACAAAATAGAGGCATAAATGCACTAAAATGAGCGTGGGAGGGAAGAATCAGCTAAGGGCAGTTGAGATACTGAAAATCTGATGCATTTTTCCTGGACCGCCCATTTATCAATCAACTGATCCCTAATTCTTCACAGAGCAAGGATTGCCTACAGGAGCAGAGACATGGAATGGATATAAACCGAGAACACAAGAACAAAACTCTTTTACAAACATGCTGCCCTCAGGACAAACCCAAGAATCTGGGTGTCTTATGTTAAAGACCATTTTTAAAAAGTTGGGCTGTGGCCTCAGCCTTTTTTTTCTACATTATCTGCTAGGATTGTTTGATGCGCACAGGGAAACAGACTGCCTTATCTGAGTGAGCTGAACAGCCTGTACCCTCCCCTACATGCCAGGGAGGTAGGAGGGGACTGGTCCACCTATCTGATATTTTAACTCTTGGCTCTGTCTGCATTGAGTCCTGTGTGACACACAAATTTAATAAATTTATCATTGATCAATCTATAAAAAAGATGTCTTGGGTAGCAAGGGCATAGAGATACTGTACAGAGGGACGTCATGCCTATACCCCTATCTCTTACTATGCAAGTCCTGAATAGTAAAACAACTGTTTATAAGAGAATATGTTCACCCAGGACTACTGAAGTAGACTTACAATAGTTTAAATAGGACACAGATGCCACAGAAATGCACACAGGGGGCATGTCTACATAAGATGTTTACTGTGGAGTAGACTAATTAGCTTTTCATGAAATGTCTCGGTGTCTACATGTGCAGAGCTATTAGGCTGGAGTGGTAGTACCTGTAAATATAAGTACTATCCTGCTGCAGAGTTTTTTACTCCAGCTCTTCTGCAGGAGGTTGAGATGGGTAAAAGCAGTCCTGGGCTGGCAGGCTGACCCGTCCTCTGGGGCCCCTGCTCTGACCCAACTTAGTGTGCTGTGGTCCTGGGCACATGTGTAAATGCAGCACCTGGGAGCAAAAATCTCTGGCATGATAAGCATCAGAGTTTATTGTGTCACATTAATATGTATAAGATAGACCTACCCAGGGTAATTATACATTTTCTGCACATCACACAGTGGAGCTATGCACTAACTCACGACTGCCCAGTGTATCAGAGGGATAGGAGATGGAGTATGTCTTTTTGGAAACCCAGTGGCCACAAATAGCTCTGGAAAATGTCCTCAAGGATCATTTTCCATATTTTCAGAATTGAAATATGTCACAGATGAGGGGCAGGGATGTCCTTCATCTCACTTGCTGGTTTGGTGCATTTCATTTGCCCAAAATCTCTCCCTAGTTTCCTAGTTTCTTTCAGGATTACAAATTCCTTGGGTTTTCTCAGGCTGCTTAGATTACTTTTAAGACTGGCCATAAGACTATAGATATCATTTGTACCATGTTATGAATCTATGTTTCTGCTTGGTACTGAAGTAGCAGATGCAACAAGTTTGGGCATTGCTTTAGCAAAACACCTTAATTTTTTTATTGGCTGTTGATAAGATCTAGACTCCTAAGTGATATAGGAGTCTAGGTATTGTAAATGTGTCTAAATATAGAGATAAGGATTTTGGAAACATCTAAGCTTTTAAATCTGGCCTGGCTTGAGCATCTTTGGGCACCTACATACTTTTAAAACTCTGGCTCTAAATCACTCATGAAAATGGAAAAAATCCTAGATTGCTTAGGTGATATTAACATTTTTACACCATGTCTTTTTCAAGGTAATTCTTAGTTTCAAATTTAATTGGGCTTTAAAGGAAAACTTATTTGTCATTTATAGTGGGCTCCAAGGTGTGGCAGGTTCCTTAATGTTGGTTCTTTATTTATGTTTCAATTTTCTTTCTTAGACCAGTCTTACACTGTTGAATCTATTGCCTGCAGCTGAGTTCCCAGTGATAGATCTTTGAAACCGAGAAGACAATCAAGCCCAACTCTAATGAGAGCAGGAAGCTTGTGTTACTTGACAGAGCTTGCATTCCACTACTCCTTTTAAGCAGTGGAATCATTGCAGTGTAAAGCAGCTGTTTTCCCTTATACTTTTTATGTAGATGCATGGGGTAAACTACTTAGCATTTACCACTCCATGTTTATTGTAGTACCCTCATAGCTCCTCTTATGTGAATTAGAAGATACTATGGTTACCACTTAAACTTCAACCATTGCAACTTTTCTTACTACCTGATGTAAATACCAGTAGTTTAATTGGACAAATTAAGATTTTCCCTTCTCTCCCAGGTCCTTTTCTCATTTTGCTTAAAGCATCTTTAAGTCTACGATGTGATGCTGCTGCAAAACAAGACAAGCTTCGTTGTTATATGTAGTAACAGGAGTGGTGTCTGAAAGACATGGGAGGTAATTATTCTGCCCTATTCAATACTGGTGAGAAGTCAGCTGGAGTACTGTGCTGGGCACTGCATTTTAAAGAAAGATATAGATAAATTGGTGAGAGTCTACCAGCAAGAAGGATGATAAAGTGATTTAGAAAATATGATCGATGAGATTGTCTGGAAAAGGGAAGACTGAGTGGGGCCATGCTAATAGTCATCTGATATGTAAAAATCATAAAGATGATGATCAATTGCTGCCCATTTGAACTGGGGACAGGATGGAAAGAAATCAGCTTAATTTGGAGAAAATGAGATTTAGGATAGACATTAGCAAAATCTGGCTGACTGGTTGAGGAGCAAGGTGGGGCGTCTTCTTTAATTCTCCTTCTGTTTAAGAAAAGATTAGATAAGTCTTTGTCTAGGATGGTCGAAGTATACCTGATCCTGCCTCAGTGCGCACCACACATGCAAGATGGAGCAGTTCCTACTCTCTCCTAGATAAAAGCTTATCCAGCCTCTTGCAAACCTCCAGTAAAGGAGCTTCCCCAGCCTCCCTAGGCATCTTGTTTCACTGTCCTACTGTATGGACAGGAAGGACATTTTATTTTCTCATATTTATTTTAAATTTGCTTTGCCACAGTTCAGCCCCATTGCTTCTTGCCCTACCCTCTTCAGCAAAAAGAAGAAGAGTGGTTTTCCCTTTTTACATGATAGACACCGCCTGATATTTTTATATTGAACAACCCGTAAGAATTTCTTTACATACCTTCGATGTGAAGCATAATTTCCAGTAATGTGTCCAGAGCCATCACAACCGGGGGTGGGACACCTAAAATAAATATATAAGTGTGTATATAAATAGGGTAATTTATTTCAAAGAAACAACCAAAGACTTCAGTGTCCATCAGAAAACATCACTGATTTGGATGCTGTTTCTACAGATGCCAACCTGGGAAACCCCAGATACGACTCTGGTCACATCTTAATCCCAAACCAGAGGCCAGAAATGCCTGCTATATTCAGAAGCAGAAAGCAGAAGCTTTCCAGGTCCTCTCCCCTCTGGAAGCTGTAGGTGCGTGAGGGCTTTTCCAAGGCTGAGCAGCAGCAGCCTGAAGCCACCTCATCACAGGCGCTGGATATAGTCAGTGTCCAAACCCATACACCCTCTGTTGAACGTTTAGAGACTGAGATAATGGCAGTATTACATCTTAGGCATCCTGTCTCCAGCTGCCTTTGCTGCTCTAAGTCTGCCACACACAACACTATCAGGTAGGCAGCGCCACTCAGATACCACTTGACCTCTTTGGACTAGAGAAAAAAAGCCTCTGAGAGGCAAGGTAGGAAACATGCAGAGAAAAAATAAAGACTGCCCTCTTGTGGCAAAACTTCAGCCTAAAAGTAACGTGGATGCAAATCCAACCACTGAGAAACAGCGAACTGGACAAAAGAGCCGTTGCTTTAATTACATGCTGCAGAATTTTGAATAGTCATAGTTAATTAGGGAAAAAAAACCCACGGTACTTTATTTTCTACATAGAGGAGACAGGTGTGAATGATCAGGAATAAATTAAAATGTTAATGAAAACAAGCAGCGGGTGTTTGAACTTCTGAAGTAGGCCTCAAAAAAGCTAAGGTGTCTTAGTTCCTTCAATTAGTCAAAAGGAAAAAAAAGGAAGAGAGGTGAAACTACTTTATGTACTACGTCATGTACAAATCAGACAAACCCTACACATTTCCTAGTTAAAATATGCTTATGTGAGCTTTCTGGAGGACGGGTGGGGTGTAACACTCAAGCTCCTGAAGCTCCTGCGTGTGTGAAGACCTGATTTAACGTAAATTACTGATCTCCCTGGGTTAAGCTTTTGCTTAATGCAGGCTTTACGTAAGTGAACTCTTGCTTCACAGCCGTTTCTGGGGAGATCTTTGTCAAATCAGGGGTCCAAGTAATTAGGAGCTCTCATACCCTTGAAGGGTATTCTTTTACCCTTGAAGGCTGAACTTTAAGATTTTATTCAGCTCATTATAACCTTCTACTCTTGTGGAGCTTCACAGGCTCCAAGCCTCAGACTCAATTAGTGTAACCCGAGGGACAAAAATTCAACCAGAGTCTCTATTAATTGTAATTTTAGATGTGCTGTTTTACCTGGTGGTGAGATCAGGTGAGGGGCACCATACATACACCAGCGTATTGCTATTTTCTTGATATTTTCCCATGTATACCTCGGTACGTTTAATATCTTGTTCAGCCACAAAATTCCTGACACATTAGGCAAGTCATTTAATTTGTATGCCCCAATGTCACACTTGAACGGAGTATTCCTTTTCCCTTCTTTCTTATACCTTTCTCTCTATATAACTGTTTCAGATTGGTGTGTTACATCGCCCAGCAGGTAATGACCCTGATCTGGATTAGGGCTGGAGACATTATTGTGATACAGAGAATAACCAAATAATAATGAAGATAATGTTATTCAGATGCAATATTCAAGTTTATTTATCTCTTCACCTAAATTCTGGGTGAGGCTGAACTTGGGTATCTCTATTAAAGTTCAGAGCAATGTTCAGATACAAATAAGTGCATAATCTGGTCTCAAATACACAGCGAATAAGTTTTTCATTCACTATATACACAGTTTGCATATTTTCCCTTTGCCCTGCACCAGATGCAGATGACTAACACACACGTCCTGGGAGGCTTAATTGTCTTATAGATTGGACATTATCAATTAAACATTAAGTAGTTAATGCATGGTTAAAATGGTGCTTTTTGAGTGCTTCAATTTAAAATATTTAGATTTTTAAAAGTGCTTTGACATCTGCAAATGGAAAATTGCTATGTAAGACCTAAGCATTAAAATTAATGTTTTATAGTGTCTTTTTTCCCCCTCTTTTTCCTTAGGTATCCGGAACACTACTAATGTCAGTTCCCATTCACATTAAGGTCAGTTACTTCATTGGGATCTGGATCAGGCCTCTCATCATGTCATACCAGAGGAGATGGAGCAAAGGACCTTTATTATCCCATCAGTAAGCAAAGCATCCCTGAACTTTGGCTCTCAGTGGACCTTTCCTTCAAGTGTATGTACAGACATTCAGGGACGTTAGAGGTAGGTTAGATTAAATTAAAAAAGACCACCCAATCTAAGGTAAGTCAGGATGCGAGGGCTGGTAGGGGACTATGGGGGAACTGGGGAAGCGAGGAGGCTGTAGGGGGAGAGACTGGTAGAACTGGGGGGGCACCAGGGTCTGTGGGGGGGATTGGAGGGGATCAGGGGAGCCTGTAGGGAGTATCAGGGGCAAGTGGTGTCCTCAGGAGAGGGATTGGGGGAAAGCAGGGTCCACAGGGGTGCTGGAGGGTTGGGGTGGGGGGGGAATGGTGTCTGAGGAAGGGAAGGTGGGAGAATCAGGGAGACAATCTGGGTCCATGGGAGGAAGTGGGGGAATGGGGAGGCTGGTATGGTTCACTAAGGGAGCTTGGGGGATCAGAGGGTCAAGCAAGGTCCACAGGGGGTTAGTGGGGTGCAGAAGGGATTTGTGGGATCAGGGGGACTAGCAGGGGTTTGGGGGGAACGGGAGGGCTATTTTTAGACCCCCTGACTCCCCCCACCCCCAGATGAACAACTCCCCCAGTGACCCAAACCCCCCACCCCCATCCTGCCCAATGTCTCCCTCCACCCTGACTTACTTCCTGAACTCCCGGCACTGGGGAATGCTGATAAAACCAACACTGGGAGCAGCTTGTGGGATGGGGGTTTGGCGGGCCTTGGGGAGGCTGGCTGGTCCATGGGGTTAAATATAGCTCAGTGTCAGGGTAGCAGGTAGGAAAAGCCCATACCCAGGGCTAGAGCCAGTGGCTGGGCTTTTCCAGCCCTGGGGCTGCTCTGGGAACTGTGCAGAAGTTCAGAGTTCAGTTAGATCAGTCTCAATGGACCTAAACTGTTAGATTACCTTGGAGGTACACTTAACTTAAACTAGGTCAGCCATTTTTAGACTGGTTTAAACTTCTTGAACTTCTGTACAGTTTGAACTTAGATTAACCTAACTAAGGATCTAAGTGTGAGGTCCCTAAGGGTGGCCATTTGTAATTCAACCTAAACTCCCACTAAGCTTCCCAAATATCTGTATGCACCCTGAGTGACCACTAGAAAGAAAAGATTTAGCAGATTCCCCCAGTAGACCCTGTTTGTAACACATATAGTTCCTTTTCTTTTCAAACAAAGAGACTTGCAGAGTTTGGAAGTCATAATTTCCACAGAAACTCTGAAAGGAGTTTCCTTCATCCTCCCACAGGGCATCTCCACCCTACCTCCCTACCTACTAGGGTAACTTGAGTCAGTTCTTTGCCAACCTCTAAACTCTTATTTCAGTTAAAGAGTGGCTTTTTTCAGAAGAATTGCAATTTATTCCCAAACAAAATCAGTCCTAATCATAACTGAAATAAGGGAGTCCACACTGGGGTACACACTATTTAAAACAATGTAAACTACCTTTTGTTAAAGCCGTGCAACTCTCTCATGCAGGCAAGGCTTTTAAAAAGAACTTTCATGTACTAATTTCTGGGCTATGCTACTTGTTTAGTTATAAATTTATATTGGCCTCAATGTGTTGTGTTATTATTTTACATCCCATATAAATTATATAGCTAGATATAAATCCTCAGTGTCATCAAAGTCACGAGCCCAGATTTTCAGAATATATGGACATGCAAATGCTTGCATATTCAATTTTCAAGCCCTGATATCAGAACATATCAATGTTTGAGCTGGTCAGCTATGCATGCATAGATTAATGCTGAAAATTGTGAGCACAGGGGTTTCCATGTGCAAATACACGAGGCAATTTTAGTGATAAACCTTTGAAAATCAAACTCAGAACAAGTGGAAAAAGGAACATACATTTTGCCATGGGTAGTTAACAAAATGAATATAATTTGACAGGTGCAGAAACTGATTTTTAGCTTTCAAAATGACTTTAGCAAAGGAGCTTTTTCATTTTTCTCAACAGCAAAGAGGTTAAGGGACTCTAAAGCCTAACAATGATCTCGGAAGGCCATCCCTGTTAACCACTTCACTACTAAATAGCATACTGGATACATCCAGCAAATGAGCTTGTCCAGTGGGGCTGAACATACCTAGAGCATCTTGATGTCCCATTCATTTAACTGGATGTTCCAAAGAAAACTGCTGCCAGAGCACATGCACGTTCCAGCAGCAGTGAAGGCAGCTAAACAACAAGCTGTGACAGCTGGATTCAGTATTGGTTTTGGACTCAGAAGAACCATGCAAAACAAACAAACAACAAACAAACAAACAAACAAAAAGTGACTAGTGCCAACTCAGCAGACTAAAAAGAATAAAATAATTTGAACATGCATTTCCAGGCTTTTCTCTAGGTCTAGGGGATTTTTTTCTTTTTAATATACATCCTCACTTGTGGGTATTTATTTAGGATCTTACACAAAAGTAAGACAGACCAGAAAGAGTTCCTCGCCCCTTCAGCTCCCACCCTGTATTAAGTCTTATGAATTAGGACAACTCCTATTTTGAAGATGAAGGTACAAAATAGAAAGGCTTCCCCCTCCCTGCAAGCTCTGAAACAATAAATTACAGAATATGTTGCCAACGTACTCACTTCACAATATTGTTTTCTCTTAGAGAGTTTGCTACAAAAAGGTAAAGGCTGATGACACAAGGAAAAATGGGAATGTCTCGCTTCTAGTCAGCTCATTTATCTGTAAAGCTCTATTCATTTATATATTAAAAAACACTCAAACAATAATCATGAAACTACTCAGATAGGCCCAGATTTAGCATCAACTGAACTACATGTGCTTAGAGTTAAGAACATACTTACAACTTTTTACAAACTAGGGTTGATAATTTTTCCCTTTATGAGTCAAACCTTATTTTTACTAGGAAAAAAAGATGTATTCTTGAGTTTCACATGAGTTGGCAGATTTGTATACTGTCTAGGCTGTAAACTTTTGGGGGCTTGGTAGCACTCTGTGGGTACTTCACAAATCAATAAATAGTTAAGAAAAAAGATAATATTATAGACCATTCTCTTTATGGAAATTCTGTTTATGACAATTCTGTTTATGGCAAAGTCCTCATCTGATGCAGTTCATTTTTGTCTTAGGAAATTCACTTCCCTGGAGCTGAAATTCACATAGGCCATATAAAAACCCTCAGCTAGCAGCCCCTTTTTAATCATTGCCAGGCTATTCTGGACTTCAACAGCTGTGTACAGCTACAAAACAGTTCATAATCCATCATCGGTATCCATCTCATCCAAGCTAAGAACTGCACCTGTCTCTATGTTTATACAGCACTCACCACAAAGCAGATCCGAACCTCATTGCAACCTTTAGTGCTACTACAAAGATAAACAAATCAACACAGGGTTTCAAAGCATATCAGAATATCTAACATCTATGTGTTACATTTTTAGGCCAGGTATAGATAAAAACTATTATGGAAAGACCCTTTTGAATTTAATGGGACTAAGCCATCTGGGGCCTTGTTGCACAATAATGTTAGGTAGTTCCTGGAATTCTTAACTCCTGGATTGGCCACACGTTAACATCTGAAACTAATTTTAAGCATGCTTCTAGGCAGCTTAAAGGTATGCCACTCCAGGGCAGGTTGTCCCTGATTCATGTTACTCAGTTTCTGTTCTATCAATTTGTGGTCACTCCGCACAGATGAGCTGCCCCCGTAGCAATTCTCCAGCGTCCCAGGATGCAGTGTCCCCTCCCCAACCCTCGTGTCCTATGTGGAGCGACTTTCCACCCCTTGAACTCTACTGCTCCAGGGGCAGTTCTGGCACCAAGCAAACCTCCCCTCCTGCCCCCAGAGGTGTGACCCTCCCACACCACAGGAACAGCCTGCAAAGCACATGCTTGCTAGCTAGGTCACAGGGCACAGATGGGTCCAGGAGTGGGGTTTTGGAGGAGGTGGGGTGAGAGAGGTACAGGATAGGAGGCTGCAGCATGTCCTCATGAGCTGAGGCTTGTTTCCCAGTTTCCCAAAAGCTCCTTACCTCACTGCTCCCACTTCCCAGCCAAAAGCATGACCAGCATCCCCCATACATCAAACTCAAATCCCAACTTATTAAAACATGAGACCTTTAATTTACTTATTCTTGATTTCTTTTAAAATTCTTTTTGTTTTTATTTCTTTTTATTTTATCCCTCCGTGACTAACTTCCTTCATCAAACCACCCATTACCCCATCCCCATTTCCTTTCCACCACCCGTATCATTACCCAGCTCCATCCCATTAACTCTCCAGCTTCCAGCTTCATTATCTCATCCCATCCCATCCACTCATAACCATCTCTCACACCTCTCCACCTACAGGATGGATAGAAGGAAGCCTGTCCTAGCTCACCAGTCCTGTAGTAACAACTCATAGCTCCTGGTCAGGTCCCTGGGCATCAGCCCTCTAGTGGCAAGTCACAGTTGTGCAGGTAGGGGACAGTCAGAGAAGGTTTTTAGTCTTATTTAGCCTTAAGGTGTGACTATTCCAAACATCTGAGCAACTTACAGTGCAATATGTAACAAGGCCCTTGATTGTACAGGACTTTTTAAGACTACATTACAAAGGCTAATAAAATTGTACCTTTCTTATAGGAGTTATTTTTGTTTTTGTTTTTTTGATCATGATGACAGTTTCTAAAATAAAGAGGTGATCTTTTTTTAAAACATATAGAATAGTCAAAAATTAGAAAAAAATTACTTTTTATTCAGTTTTTGGGACTAACATACTTGTCCTCAAAGTACTCATGTTTTGAGATATTGCCTTATTTTGATCAGTCACCAAGAGTTGGAATGAACAGGTTGGGCTGTCAAGGCAAATACAATAAAACTTTGCATTTCCATCTTTTATCTGAGGATGTGAAAGTGCTTTGCAAACATTGCTGTAACAGCATTCTTGTGATAAAAGAAGTATTACTTGAATTTTGTAGAGGAAGAAACTGGGGCATAGAGACATTAAATGATGGGCAGGTCACACAAAAAAGTCTGATGACATGCTGGGATTAGAACCAGTCAATTTTCTTTACAGACCTGAAGACTGCAACCATAAAACCATTTTCCTCTGAAACAATAAATTGCTTCATTAACAAAGTTAGGAATTTAAAGCAGCCTGGAGGTCCTACTGATACTTCTTTTGTAGTTCACTGAATGGAATTTAGAGGGGATACTTTGGCAAGGAAAGGGAGGAGAGAGAGGGAGAAAGAAAAAAGAAGGTAGACCTGTTGAGTAAAGAAATACTATTTACTGTAAGGTATAGATTTTGTGTGTTTTGGTGTCTATATGAATTTCAGTATGTATCAAAATCAGTATATTAACAGCCCTTGACATAGTAGTCTTCTATTTAACTTCCAAACCAGATAAAATAGAAATGGCAGCAGAATAAGCTTCACTCCTTTGCCCTTCCCATGCACTTCTGCACTGACCTGGAGGGAGCATTTCTGGGTTGAGAATACAGTCGTTTTCTGTGCTATTCCTTCCTTGGCTTTTTGCTAAGATTGCCAACAACACTGTTCACAACAATTGTGGTGGTCATCATCATAATGTAAATTGCCTCTTCAGGAAGAATTAGACTGAAACCTAAATTCATTTTATTTACAGCATTGAATAATGACCAGAGGTAACAACTTTTAGTCATTTCTGAACTATTTCTGAAATACAACCTGAAAGGAAAAGCTATAACTCTAAATCTTAGTATTTGAGCAGGTGTCTTGGTAGGTTATCAGTCTCAAATATAAGTATGTAACACAGAAGATAATTCTGGGTTTTTCCCTACAGAAATGTAAGAAGAAGGACTGCTCTCTGCTGTAATTCCAGTAGGTACACAGACATTTTGCCCTCTCCTCTTCCCTTTTACATTTATTTTCAGTTTTCTTACTATAGTTCACTTAAATTTGGGCTTTGGGTACTCCTTGATTCCTAAAGAGTCAGGCCTTTAGTTCTTAAACCATGTAAAACTCTCTCAGTTGGATTCCTACAAGCAGCACACCTTATCTGTGAAGCTGTTCTGTTAGGGATGGATTTATTTTCTCATCTTTTATCCCTCCCATTCCTGTTTCTGCTCTGCCATTCCTTCTACTTTTTATTTTACCCTTTTCACCTCCCCTCTTCTTTTCCTCACCTGATGTTTCTTTTCTTTCATTTCGCTTCTGACCTCTTTCCTCTTCCTTCATATACCTAGACTCTCATCTTTGTCCCCAATGTCTGTTTCTCTCTCCCGCGCCTCTGCATAGCTCCTTGCTCATTTTTCTCCTCTGCTACTCCTATAAGCACAGTGTTACTCCCTGATCCTTCTCCTTGCCTCATGCTCACTTGGTGTCCCTTCTCCATTCATCTCTCTTCTACTGTTCCTGTCACTCTTGCTTACCTCATCTAAGAGCTTTTATTTGTATTCCATCCCTTCTTTTTGCCTTCTCAGGCTCTCTTATCTCCCTGCACTATATAACTCTTCCTCCTTTCACCATTCATTTTTCTCTCTCCAGCATCCCCTCTTTCATTGTACTTGTCCCTCAACCTGTTCTCCCAGCTTATGTTATTTCATCTTCTGCCATCTCTGTTGGTGGTCCACCGCACTTAGCTGAAGTGACTCGGCCAAGCAAAGCAACCCCTGCATTAGAACAGGAAATGTTGAATCACTATGATGTCCCTGTATTGTAATTAATGTTCTTGACTATCAAGATTCACAGAGTGCGATTTTGAAAAGCACTTGGCACTCCCTCCATCAAACTCCCACAATGGGACTTTTTTGCTTCAATGGGAGTAGAGTTAGGCCAGTGCTAAGCTCATTTGAACATACGCTCTGTGGTATAAGTATCTAGATAAAGGAGAGTTGAGTGGAGCTTTATCTCCTGCTTACATATTCTAGTATCTGCAAATACACCTTCATAAGCAGATACCAATTAAATCCTAATTAATGTCACAGGACCATAAGATTAAAATAAAAAATGACTTAATGCTAAATTTTCATGCTGTTTTTGGAGGGTCCAACCAAAATAGTGAAGAGTATTCAACATATATATTAGTTTTAGGAAATGTTTTAAATATTTGTTTTCTCCTGTGAGAAAGGGCCCCTGCACTTCTTCCTTCACTGAGCGCTACAGACATGAAAGTCCTATGGCATGCAAGTCTTAATGAAGGCACGGATGCAGAATATATTCTGGGATATCTGAATTTAATACACACAAAAGAAAAAGCCCTTGGAGAAAAGTATGAGAGGCAGGCTACCTAAAATCACAGGAGATTAACAGGGAGAGGCTACCCAAAAAAGCATTTTGCTAGTGGAATCTGAGTGAACAAACAGTTGGAAAAATCCTGTCTTTGTCTTTTAGATGCTGAGGACTCTTGACATGGGAACCAGTAAAATTCCATTGATTATGGGCAAGCCATTTGTGGGACACATGCCCAAAGTGGGAAAAAAAACAATCCTGCAAAGGAGAGCAGGAGAGGTGCATGCAGGTCAGAGAAGGAAGTAAGTGTGCAGTGGAAGGCTATGCTACTAGCACTACACCGTTATTTCAGCCTCTCTAGGTGTAGTGGAAGCTATATCAGGTCTATGGAGGTGGTCTAACTTTAAAACTGAGATAATTTTAGAGACTTTTTCTGTCCCTGTCTCTGCTTCCATAAATTCTCAACAACTGAATGCTTCAAAATTGGAGGGCTGCCTGCATTTTCTTCTTCTCAAGTGAAATGTAATTCATCATATGCCTTTTCTTTGCACATATACTTTGTACTTCAGCTCCAAAGCTATAAATATTACACTCTCACTAAGCTTCTATGTTTGTGGGGGTGAAAAAGAATGGGATATATATTATTAAATTAAATTCAAGCCTCTCTCTTATAAGCTGGTTATGTTTTACAGTCTCTCTGCACTTGCACACACAGATACCTATGTGGTTTTTAAATTAACTATATTGATTCAGAATACTAGTACTAGGCATTCAGTCACCACCATGGCATGCTCATTGTGCCAGCAAACCCGGATTTTTTACCACACTAGCATCAAGTGTCCTGGTGCTCTGCCCACTGTTAGCACTGAGGTATATCCAGATATATCGAGGTTGTGTTGCTTAATAGGCTAGTAGCCAAAGACATGGCATGCTTCAAATATGAAAAAGCATGACCTGCAGAGTGCCCCACTCATAGAAGATGCCAACACTCCTTATTCTGGGAGTAGCATTGGCCAGTTGCAGATCTCCCCCACCAGAGAAGATTCACTGACATTAGGAGAGGAATAAGTCTCAATACACACAAGCTCAAAAGTTCATTTCTGAAATCCTAAGGGCCTGGTTAATGTTTAATATTTACAGTAAAGGAAATGGGGTTGTCCATACTTGAAAGCTACTATGGATTCAAGGAGGCTGGGATTTTAAATCATAATAGCACTTCCTGGATAACAGTGTATGTGCAAACACTTCTCCCCCCAAAAAGTATGTCTTGGTCTGTTTAGCTTATTCTATGTTCACAGTTAACTGAACTAATACATATCATCTTCAAACAGACACCACTAAACTTTCATGGACTTTTGCTGCCAATCAGCCATTCCATGTCAGGACTGATCCAAGCAGAAGAACCACAGGGAGATCTCTCACTTGAGAGATCTCATTTCCTGGAAGTGAAAGTGGGTCAGAGAGAAGCAATTCCATGACGATAGCAGGAGATGCAGTAGGCAGTGTTTGTGATTTCATTAGCGTATGCAACAATGTAAGATTTTTCAAAAGCGTTTAACATTGGCCTGCCTTTGCTGCCATCGATGTCAATTTTACTACTGATTTGAATGAAAGAAAAATCAGACAAATACTGAGTGCTGTAAAAATCCCATTCTAGTCTAGGTTTTGGGCAGGGGTGGGGAGCTTATTAATAAAGACTGATGTGAAAGACCTGTAACCTGCTCCTTGCCCTGCACAATCTTGAAATTATCGGCTAGCTGCAGCATAATTCTTGAACTGCTATTTCTGAATGTGCTGCTGCTATTTGCTTTACTGTCAGTTCCCTGCTCTTTTGCTCCTTTGTACTTTATAACCCTTCCCTGCAGAAACAAATATAAAAGTGAGGCTCTGAATGTGCTTGCTGAGAGCTTCCTAGGAGCTGCTGAGTACACTGTATCCAAGGGAATTTAAAGCAATCAGTATGTCCCAGGAAAGACTCACTAGTCTGAAGGACCAAACTCCTCCTAGGAGCAATTTAAAGGCAGAGGTAAAAAATATCACAACTTATATTTAATTGGTGGTGTGACCAATCCATCAAATATTTTGGAAGAGAATTGGGGAACAAAGAGTGGGAGACATAGGACTTGCTGAACTTAGCTATTTAGCATTTGTCTCTTTTGTTTACAATGGTCACTGTGTGCAAACCTCTTAACTATTTAAAATTATACGAAACAAATTGATCAAAGGAACTGTGCCAACTGCATCGAACAGAACTGGAGTGTAAAGAGAAAACAGCTACAAAAACATGTCACTTAAGAACGGCATATTCTATTTCTATTTGCAAGATGGGGCCAAAGACTCAAGCTGGAGTATGTTTGACCTTTACTTAAGTGTTCTATCTCCAATGAAACCACAGCCATAAATGAATGGGATTGTGAATGCCACTTAGTCACACTAAGAGGTTTTTTTACTAGCAGAAGGTGAACTACAAAATAATCAAGAAAATGTAATCACAATGATAGAAAATGTAGTAGGGCTGAATTGCTGCCTTTGTATATTAATACCTTTTCTTTTAGCCCACGCTTTAGCAAAGCAACTGAGAAAACCAACTAGTTTGGTTAGTCTTTACCAAAGAGTAAATTTACTCAAAGAGTAAATATTAATTTATTAATTAATAAAAATACTTAGCCTAACTAAACCTTAAAATAACTACTGGACTTTGCGTTCTATATGCACAGCAACCTCCCTGCGCTGATCTGCAACCTTGAGAGGTGCCACTGTACCACAGGGTTACAAAATTGGATAGATTTTTGATCTTTTTCCTCATATTTGTCTCTTTGATTGAAAGGATTTGTCATGTGGTCAAAGGGGCAGGTTGGCAGCTGGAAGATGAGGTCTGAGAGAAGCTCTTTAAGGCTCCCTAGATAGCAGAAGCAGCAGCAATGCTCTCTATTTCTGGGGTGAAGTGTCATTAGCAAGGGAGAGAAAAACTGCTTGTTTTCATTTTATGAAAACAAATGACCTTTTTCCTGGACTCCTACATACTACCAAGTTACAGAAGCTTATGAAGGCTTGAGCCTGATTTAAAAAATAATTAATAAAAATGTTCAGCATAAATTATATCACATTGAGAAGGGCAGGTTATTCTAGTGAAAACTATGGCGAAACAAAAGAAGACCTGTTTTTGGCCAAATATTCCAAAACATTATTGAGACATTTGGAAACTGATGTTCAGAGAGGTTGAACCCCATAACTCCCTTTGACTTTAATAAGTCCTCAGCATGTACAGAAATACTGAGCCCCCACACATTTTCAGTGAATATAATGGGACCCCCCCCACATTCATTCACCAAGTCTGGGTAATAATGTCAGCGTCCTGGAATGTGTATGAATAGCACTTTGAAAACATATAGTGTTAGTTTTGCTGTGTAATTCACTGCACTGACTGCCTTTTCCTTGAGGTAAACTGGGGCAAAAACCTTTAATTCCATGTTCTGCTAAAAGCAAGGATAGTTTTCAGAAACAGCTTTGTAGAGTAGTAGGAATGGCAAAGGTTATAACTAGGGATAAATGGCTGTGAGACAGAATATGTATGATATAGAAAACATCTTTCTATACTCTAGACATTATACTATGTTGGGAAAGGAGACAAAAGAGGAAACACTGACATGTTAACATACCTTCATGTCACAGAGCACTTGTCACTGTAGAAGGAAAAAAGAGCTGACAAAGAGACTGTAACAATTTTGCCTTATGTATTGTTTGCAAAAGCTGTTGTTTTTCTGATGTTTTTAAAAATGCGTTTTATTTTAAAAAATCATTTGGTGTTTTCCTATGATTGTAATAAATTGCTCTCCAATAACTATTCACTAGCCTGAATTCAAAGTGAATGATTACATTAACGTACAAGGTGTTTTTCTCTTTCCAGATCAGCTAATATTAACCTTAACATTCTGTTTTACTTACCATTCCAATTCACATTCTGTATTTGTTTAAAAATCACTGTTTTAGCTATTTCAGATATTCCTAACTTAATAGAATTCAGGTTAATTGGAAGATATGAACACAGCTGAAAATATGGTTTTTAAATTCAAAGAAATATTTTTTCTGTTTCAACTACCATGAAGGATGAAAGCTTTACATATGATACAGTGTTGGGTGGGGAAAGAACCCCTTATTAATACATAAGTATATAAGGGATGTGCATCAGGATCTGGGAGAACACCTGTTCACCAGAGTGTCCAAAGGGATGACAACAAGGTCCAATGGTCACAAACTCCTACAAGACCGTTTTAGGTTGGACATTAGGAAAAACTTCTTTACTGTCCAACTCCCCATAAGTAGTGTAAGCACCTGCTCTGGACACTTTTAAGAAACATTTGGATGCTTATCTTGCTGGAATCCTTTGACCCCAGCTGACTTCCTGTCCCATGGGCAAGGGGCTGGACCTGATGATCTTATGAGGTCCTTTCCAGCCCTAACGTCTATGAAATCTATGAAAAAAAATTAGTCTTCTGTTCACCATATACACCCTGAGGGGCCTTAGCTGAAGTCCAGTTTGTGTATTCATAGTCAGAGAAAATGTCAAGGTCAAGGTCTGTATGGTACATGGTTACGGGAGAGGGTATAGGCAGGAAGCAGTACACTGAATTCCAACTGCTTTGAATAAATGGTCCATCTTTACATGGTCCATTTCTGTGGGTTATGCCTCCAGGACATAAATGAATCCAAAAGAATCATCATTAGAAAATATCAGACCTCTATATTATTACAAAAAATCAATTTGTGAATACAAGTTGTTTCCATTAAAAAAAAAAAACTGGGCTAAATAAGTTATTTGCAATATCCACTTTACTCCTATATGACAAGTATTTTCATTAATGTGAATAGATTTTAAAAAGTAAAGGTTTTTTTCCAATGGTAATAACACTGTCACTATCATAAAACAAAAGCTTTTTACTTTAAGGTAATATACAATTGGTTTGTTATAAATAACTCCAAATGGTATGTTTAGAAATGAATATTTAAGACAAATCAGTTTGGTTTGTGGTACATTAACATTTATGAGAATTTTAACAGAAGTTGCAGTAATGGACCTGAAACTTATTAATTTCGTGGTCTAAACTGGGAACAATCCCACTGGAGTCAATAAAGTTAACTCTTTGTAAAATTAGTGAAATGGACTAAGAATCTAGCTCAGTAAAGTTAAAAAAAATAACTCTATTGAAATTATTCAGGAAAGATGATTTAAAATTATAACTCTTTTATACATGTAAGTTGTACTCACTTGTTGGGCACAAGGTTTGACACATTAAATAGAGGGCAGGCAAATTATTTGCTTAAATTACAGATACTAGTAATCTAATTTTACCTTATAAAACAGCAGGTAATACTGTTTTATTAAAGAAGTCCTTTTATTCCCTAAAACATCTACTGCTTCTCCCAGATCCTAGCTATAACAATGCTATTTTCCTTTGTAGATAAAAAACTATCATGTAAAATGGCTTTTGTCAAGATTACTCTCTGCAAATACTGCTCTTGAATATCTACACTCAGTTCATATGAGCTGAAGGAACAGAACCTGGCCCCATGATATAATCTTTTTTCCAGAAAAAATAAGACAACAGTCCCAGCAGTTTGTTTAGAAGATAAATCCATAAGTGATTTTAATACTTATTGCATTTATTTTCATTCATTACATCATTTTCATTCCATTTTTAATTCTTTTCATAATTTGTTCATGACTTTTTCACAAAAAGAAAAAAAAAAGATCATAGAACAATTCTGTGCCCACAAACCAGGAAGTTTTAATTTAAGATTGAAAACTGATCTGGATCTGGCAGTATATTTATGGATACTCAGAAGTTCAAGTGCCACATTTTGGTTTAGGTTTATTTCTCCTAATGGGTAACCTAGTTGCTTGAATGCAATTTCCAATTCTTAGTTAAAAAAAGAGTAATGAGCAGGTTTTTAATGCTCGAGATCTAATATCAACTTAAGATAATGTGTTCAGATTTCTACTAAAATTTAGATTTTGAAATAAATATAGAAAAATCAGGGGGATTTAAATCTGCAACATCCTCAGTTCAACAGCCAATAGGACTTTATTGACACTCCACTTATTTTTTTAGGTGGTATCAGTTTTATTAAGAGAAATATAAGATAGTGAGACAGGTAAAGTGAGGTTTGCGATTTCTAATATTTATCCTCTTTTAAAAATGATCTCTGTGTGAATTAGTGCTACAGAATGTTTCAAAACAGCCTGCCCTACAGAATTGAGTTCACCCTGTATCCAAAAAATTGGGCATAGGAAGGGATGGAAGTCTCCCTATTTCACACCCCTATAGTAGAAGGGCTTTTTAGAATCTAATTGCTTATTTCTGAAAACAATATTTCTGAACTGCTTGTAAACTCGTACAGAATTCCTGAGACTGCAGACAACTGAAATAATAGATCAGCGAGATGTCAACTCCCCTCCTTCATCTCAATGTGGTAATAACTAAATACTGAGGCTGACTTTTTAAATGTCAGTACTCTTGATCAATGGTCAGCAATCTTTTAAGGCTGTGGATTAGATTGGCTCAGTATAGGTCAGAGGTAGGGCCATGATGGCCAGTCACTAAGACACAGCTGCCATCGCTACTTTTCTCTGCCACTGGCATAGGGAAAACACCCACCCTTGCCATATTTCTCTGTGCCAGCATGGGGAAAGTATCTGTTGCTGCCACTTTCCCTCCTGCTGCTATTGCTTCTCTCTGAACCTCACAGGGAAAGCTCCACTGTCCAATGTCACCAAACCCTCATGTCCTTTGGCTGTGTCTGTCCTGCAGGCTATAGGGTGACAACCCCCGCTCTTGACCATCATTACTGGTAACTTTAGCAGATACATGCAGGTAATATATACATATGTACATACACACACACACACGCACACACACATAATATACTTGGATCTAATGTACTGAGATTGTAAACTTTGGAAAGGCAGGAACTTTTTTTCGCCACATATTTATATGCCAGCAATACAGCAGTCTCAGCCTATGAGCAAGGCTCCTATGTAGTACTGTAATGCAAACAAATAATGATAGTAGCCTGGTTAGCCTACAATCCTGCATTGCTTCTGTTTCCCACCCAGATTCATAAATGTCTAACTCCCCTACACAGCAGACAAGCATTCTACCTTCCTTGCTAAAATTTTTCTGATGCAATTATATATTATTATATAATACCAAGGGCATCTACATGTGCACTTCACTGCTGAGTTGACTAATTAGCTCCTCAGTAAAGTGCCATAGTTTATATATATGCTGGTATTAGGGCACAGTAAATTAATTAACTTGGCTGCAGGATAGTACTGTCTGGGATAGTAATATCCTACAGCAGAGTAATTTATTGCTACTCTGCATGTGTAGATGGTGACGGGCTGGCTGGGACATGAGGGTGCTAAAGTATGGAGGCTGCCTGCTGCCTAGCTTCACATTTTAGCACCCCTGGGCCCTAGCCAGCTCCTCTGCCACCTAATGCTGCCACTTGGGGTCCAGGGCTGCTTTGCCCTGACTCAAGGTGCTGTGGTCCTAGGTGCATGCATAGATGCTGCACCTGTGAGTGGCTGACTCCAGCGTGACCTGTGTCAGAGTTTATCTTGTCACCTTAATGGCATGTGTCGATGCACCTACTAAGGATTAATAATATGGAAAAGTATACAATAAAATGACTAGTAAAATAATAACATGATTAATGTCTCAGGGATTTTATTTTCATAATGGGTTATTTAAGAAAAAAAAAAGTCCCTTGTATCTTAAATTTAAATGGTGTTGCCATGGGACTTCACGTATGCTGAATTTCCCCTATGGGCTTTGTTTACAAAATTATAACCACCTCACAAGAGCATTCATAGGCATTTGGGTGTGGCACAATCAGTTACGATCACACTGCAGAAGTGAGATGCTCCAAATAAAACTTGTAAAAAAATAAAGAAACACAATGTTGAATAGAACTGGAGGAAAAAAGTGATGTGGATGACAAGCCATAGCTCTTTTATAAAAGTCAATGACTATACAAAGCAAATTTCTGCAACATATTTGTTGAAAATAAATAAGAATGAATTTGCACACAGAAACTGGGGATGAGTACAAAGTAAGCATAGCCAGTAGGTGTATCTACACATTCATTAATGAACTTTTCCTAATACACATTAAATTTAGTACCTCTGGGTGCCTATACATGAGTGTGGAGACTGCTTCATGCGCTATAAATACAGCACGTTGGAGCAGACTCATTTAATTGAGTCTCCTGGAGTGTGGGATTTGCTGCACTTTAGAAGCCTCCTGTGTCTCATGTATCAGTGTCCTTGTGCTTAAAAATGGTGGCGGGGGCACTTGAACTAAACCTCGTTGAATAAACTTTAGTTCAAACACCCTCACCACCATTTTTAAGTGCAGGAACACTGATACACGAGATGTTGCATCGCTTTAATTAGAGCATCTCTCAGAGCACCTCCTCACCCCTGGAGCACATATAAAAGTGCCCTCTAATGTGAGGTACTAAATAATTGCACATTAGGCTGCCCTACTGAATAGTAGCAAAAACGCACACTTTTTTAGTTATGCTTAATGTGCAATAGCCTATTTTTACTGTGCATTAGCAGATTAGCAAGATTTTTGATGTGATGCTTTAATAAGCAGTAAAATAGGCTACTGTGCATTAAAGCACATGTGTAGACATGCCCAGTGAGCACAAAAAATTGATGGACAAGGTCCATAAAAAACTCAAGCCTGCTTCACATAATGGATACAAAATGAATCCAAGTGATAAAACTTATAAACTCATATTTTTTGCAGAAGGAGAGATACCATTAAACAGATTTTTAAATAGCGAAAGAGGAAATTAAACGTGTTAAAGGGGGAAAGTAGCCTACAATGGCAGATGAGCACATGTGTGTGGGAATTCCACTTTTTGGGATAGAAAAAGTATTTTTAAGGATGAGGATAATGAGACATTTGAGAGGTATGTTTTAAGAGTATAAAACATTTATTGATAGAAATATTACTGTGTTTCCAAACATTTCTTTAACACCCAAAGTACCTCTAGCACTGAGGTACAAATTAAAAAGGTGAACATGCCCAGATGGAAATTTAAATGTTACTGTACAAATACTGAGTTAACTGTACAGCCATTAAATAACTTAAGGACAGATATACACCAAAAAAAAATGTAAAGAAGACAATCAAACATGAATGCAAACCTGATATAATAGCTGAGGACATTTCGACATATCATCAGGTGATATACATTAGTGAAACCCTATTGAAGTCAATGGAGCTACATGGAAGTATATCAACTGAGAAAGTAGACAACCATATCTAGGATTTCAGTACACAGGAGTAGGTATAGTTTGGGTATAAGTTAAGTATTCTGACAGTTCTGACCAAATATGGAAAGTGCAAAACACTGCACTTTCAAGTCTCCTTTTGGTTAAGGCAAATTTAAGCAGTTTCCTTTGGGGATTGCCTCAGCACTCGGGATAAACCACGGCATCATATACCAGATCTCTGAGAAGCTGGATGGCATGGAAAGAATTATGATCTCCTGAACTGTGGTAAAATGAACAATTTCACAATGAGAGATTGCATAATACCTGTATTGTGTCAAAGACCCTTGAATTGAACAAAAGTAAATGTCTGATTGAATGAGATTAATTATGTAGGATACATTCAGTGGCAAAGAAATATGACCAAAACCAAGGAAGGCAGAGGCAACTGTATGAATGGAACGAGTCCAAGACAAGAAGGCCTTAAAGAGATTCATGGACATGTTAACATATCTAAGCACACTCATTGCTAATTCATCATAATTAAATGCTCCCCTCAGAATGCAGCTTGGGGACTGCTTGAATTGAAATGGAATGACTGACAAGAGAAAAGATTTTGGAAATTAATTTAAGTTGTCAAGCATCAGTACTGAACCATTTTCAGATTAAGAAAGAGCCTAAGATAAGAAACAATGATATTTTTTTTCCAAAAAGCACCTAAGTGATTTAGTTGCCTAAATCCCAGTGAAGGTCCATTGGATTTAGGATCCTAATCACCTAATTTACAATAGGATATGGGACATAGATTCAAATCACTGAGGAGTCTTTGAAATTTTTACAATGAGCTGATGTTAGCTCATAAGGAATTAAGGCTGTGCTTCTGCAAGATGAAGGTTAAATGGCACATGCTTCAGAAACAGTAAATAAAACACAAACACCAGAAAAGGGAATGCTGGCAAAAGACATTGGTTGTAAATGGTTTCACAAATATTGTTACGTGCAAAAAGTAAGTCAAAGTAGAAACATACCATGAATAGTTGGAACAGTAGAAGTGCCATTGTGCAAAGCAGAGCCCAGACTTCAGAAAATTATAACAGAATTGAAAAGTTACTGATTAAGGCCCTTTCCTGAAAGGTAGTTCATGCAGGCATTACCTGTGCCTGCGTGGAACACTGTGCAACATAAGAAGATGCAGAAGAAATGCAAGGTCTTAGTAAGAAGCTTTTGATAGCATACATGCTTTTAAGATTGTGCTTAGACAGTGAAAACAAGGGGAAACATGTAAACAGAACTGAAGTTTTACCTGTTTCTAACACAAAATTTAACAAACTCAAGCAAGAAATATGAAATGGCCCAACCTTACAAGAGCTTCAGCAAAGTATTCTAGACAGAAAGCTAACAGAAAAAGCCCAGACACCTCCAAGTATAAAACTTATTAAGACTATAAGGATGAAATTGCTGCATATAATGGGATTCCGTACAAAGAACATTGTCATAACACCACAAAACATGAGGTTGGAAATGCTAGGTATAACCTACAGTGCCCATTTGAGTATTGAGAAGTTCAGGAACAGAGCCCAAGGTGTTCTGTTCTGGCCAGGCATGCATGCTGCCATCAAAGATAAGGTATCCAAGTGGAAATCTGCAATAAATACAGGAGACAGAATGCAAAAAAACCCACTGAAACCAAATGAGACTCCTAATTGCACATGGCCCAAGGATCTATTTAAATGAAATGGAAGATTATTTCTTATTGATGGATTTCATTTAGGGTCTGTATTTTTTTTATTTTTTTGGAATTATGCTGTTACATGACACATAAAGTAGCAATTTAATAATCCATTGTAAACTGGAGTTTTTTTCACCATGGGATTCCATAGGAGCTAAAAACAGATAACATCCCACAATTTATAAATGCTTCATTTCAGCAATTTTTTGGAACATCAGTTTAAATATAGCATATCAAGTCCTTACAATTGACTTTATGAACAGTAAAGTCAATACAAATATCAAAGGGACTTGATAAAAATAAAAAATCTTGACATTAAAGGGATTAGTGCTGCACATTTTTAGACTATTGCCATAGTTCTTTACTAGGTTTAACAATTCAGGAACTCACAAGGACAAAAATACAAGTGCCAACTTCTAATAAGCTTACTGAATCAAAAACAACATAGCCTAAAGAGATATATAGCAGGGAACTAAAAAAGAAGAAATGCTATAACCAAAATGGCTAACAATTACCCTTATTGCAAGAGAGAGAAAAACATTAGATTCTTAAGAGAAAAATGGGTGGCAGACAGCCAACACAAGAGTTATATTATCTTCAGCGGGGTCATAAGTGACCCCACTAAGGGCCAGTCTCACAGAGTCCCTAGAAGATGGGCATAAGAAAAAATATAGAAGAGAAAACACCATAAAGTGAGACACTGGTGCTCTATTTCCTGTGAATAACCAGCATGCTGGTGACCATGACCCTGTGCTGACAAGGTTAATCAATGCATGTTCAGTCCGGAAATGGCAATAAAAATACCAGGAGGGTGGCAACTGTAGGCTCTAGGTGAAAAGTCAGTGCAGAGGGAACTGACTTTAGAAGAAGAAAAAAAACATGCAATCATAAAGTTTTAAAAATGGCAGTTATTGAGCAAAGTCCAGACTACCTCCCCCCCAAAAAATATGTTTATGAGATATCCATTTGTGTATTCTAATAATTGGGTCTACTATGCTGTGGCTGTTCATTTTAGCTGATATCATATTCTTTTATTTGCACTTGATTTTTTTTTAAAAGGGAAGGAATATCAATAGACCCTAAAGTCAGCATATGTGTATGCATATGTCACACAATAGATGTGCATATGTTATGCGGCAGCGAGAGACATAATCTTTTGTAACCCTAGCCCAGCTCAGATGCCTAAACCATAAATACTAATTCTTCCCCTACTATTGCACGGCATGTTTTTATCATAGTAATGGCACAGCAAGTTTCTGCCCCTTGAATGTAAAATAACAAGACTTTGCAAATGAAAAAGCAGGACAATTCTAGGTAAGGAGGAAGGCAGCTCAGAAAATTATTTTTTTTGCTGCTAGGCAAGTATGGATCTTGAAAGAGAATTCAAATTAAGTGCCAGGGCTGTGTCCAGACGAGCACAGCCTTGTGGTATGTGGCACTGCAAATACGTCTGCGGTAGCACATGCTGCACATTCAGATGTTCTCTGCACTGCAAAGGAATGCTGCCCGTGTGCCCTACTCCACTTTTCTCCCCCTGATACCCAGGGGTCAAAAATACCCACAGAAAAAAAAAGCAGAGCAGTCTACATATGGGCAGCGTGTGCCGCTCAAAAGCAGAAATGGGTCACCTGGAGCCATGTTGTGGCTGCTGGCCAGGCTCTGCACAGCAGAATCACTGCTGCTGCAGCCCTGGGAGGCTCCCACGAGCCCAGGTAAGGCTGCTGGGGCCAGCCCAGTGTACTTGTCGTGCACCAAAGCATGCGTGGTACGGGCATTCCCTGGGGACAAGTAGTGGCGGTGCAACATGTGCCACTGCTACTTGTCCCCAGGGAACCAAACATCTATGCTTATGTGGACACAGCCAAAGAGTTCAGAATAACACTGTGTAGGGAGGCAGAAAGAGAAACTTCCCAACAGGTGACAGCCTATGTTGGAGAGGCTGTGCATGTTCACTTCTCGGCCTCTTGAAGGCTCAGATCAAGTATAGTACAGGTAGCCAGCTGTCAATGGTATAAGTCAGTGGTTTTCAAGCTGTGGTCCACAGACCCCTGGGGATCCACAGGTCATGTCTACGGGATCCCTGAAAGATGACTAAGATCAAACAAAAGTATGAGAATACCCACACTTACAATTCAAAGAAGTCTGCGCCTCCATTCAAAATTTCCAAAGGGACCTGCATCAGCATTCAATTATTTTTAGAAGACCACAAATGAAAGAAAGCTGAAAACCACAGGTATAGGGAGTCCCTTCATGTGCTCACTTAGTTGGGCTCACAGAAAATGAGATATTATCTTGAAGTACCAACATAACTTGGCCCAAAAGCAAGGAAACTGTCTGTTGTAAGGGATACATAGGTAATCTAACTGTCTAAATTGCAAGATAATGTAACTTCCCCCCTGCAGCATATCTGGCCAACTCTGTGTGCTAGGCTGAATGGGGACTGGGCTCATTCCTGTGCCATTTACAGCACTGAATGTCCTTAGCAGTAGACTGACAAAGACACATACACACTCCTACAGACAACTGGGACAAGCCCATGCATGGACTAGTCAAGCAGGGAAGACCTTTTTCTGCTCCCTTTCTGTCTCAGGGACAGCTAGTTACAATATGGCCTTAAAATACATATTTGTAAAGAAGCATATTTGCAAATTTTAAGTCTTTGGCTTACTACTGAATTTGGACTTAACCTTTTTTTGAAGTCTTCAAATAAGGGACAGTGTTAGAAAGCCAATTCTGGAAGTATGTGTTCCCTGCCAAATCCTGCTGCCTTCATTTGGTTCTAATTCATACACTTCCAACTGAAGCAATGTAGCCAGGGAAATAGAAAGCATTGGGAGTTTGGTGTGAGGATTTAGCCTAAAATTTTCAAATATCTTTTGATTAGCATGAACAATTATAAAGAGTAAATTCCACCATATTTACTGCTTGTTTTTCAGCTGTACCATTTTGTCCTGTAAGGTCCTTGGAATGTCCTAGACACTACCAGTCCTGGCTAGCACCTCTGTATAGCTATTTTTCAGGCTCTTAAAATATGTATATATTTTTGCCTCCTGCCAACAGTAGCAATGAACAGGAGACCTGTGCCTAACAGCTTCTCCTTCCTTCCTCGCTGGGCACTAGGATGGTTGTTAGAACTCCTGGGTGCTTATACATGTGCTCTGGGGTGGAGGGAGGGGTGTTTTAATTAGAGCAGTTCCCAACAGCTCTCTAATTAAACACCCCTCCCCCCACCCCAGAGCACATGTATACTCCCAAGAGTTGCTCTAATTAAAACGCCACATGTATTTAGTATCTCATGTATTTAGTATCCTGCATTTCAAAATGATGAAGGGGCACTTTAACTAAAGCTCATCAAATGAGCTGTACTTAAAGCTCCCCTGCCACCATTTTGAAGTCTGCTCCAACACTTTCTAATCAGAATGTGTTGGAGCACATGTAGAGGCATCCCCTGATAGCAGGGCAGCAGGAAGGAAAGAGATGAGCTGGAGAATGTTCAATTTTCCCTGCATGACAGCAGTCCTAATCTTACAGCTAACCTAACCTAAGTAATTGGAGAGTGGGTTAAATGCAAGCCTTAGCTAACATAACCAGTACTGAGGCAAAGATCATGAAACATCAACTCCATTGAGCTGGCCACTGTGTGGATGACTGACACTCATCTCCTGAAGCAAGTCCTCTTCTCTCAACTTAGTTATGGTATGAGGACCCATGGAGGACAGAGGAAGTGCTACAAGGACACCCTGAAAGCATACCTTAAGAGAGTGGCATCAACCCTACCGATTGGGAAATGCTGGCTGGTAACAGGCCTCAATGGAGCTGCACCATGTATCAAGCTACAGCTGACTTCAAAGACAACTATCTTACGCAGGAAGCCAAGAAATGGCAGAGGAAGAAGGAAAGTACACACCATCCTGGCCAACAGTTGTGTCTCCTACAAGGCACCGCTTTATCATGTCTGTGGGAAAACGTGCAGAGCATGGATTGTACTCCTCAGCCACCTTAAAACTCAGCTGTAATCCCACCCCACAACAGACATCATCCTCATATTGAGGGATAGTCAATGAAATGAAGGCTTATTTCTTCCTCTATCTTAGGACTAAGGGGGCAGGGGGAGGGGGGCACAGATACAGGGAAAAAACAGGGAAAAGGGGAATGAGAAGTACCAATAAAGACTGACCAAGGATACAGAAGTTAGAGTCGGAAGTGACATAAGATGGAAAAGGGAGCAAGGAAAACCTAGCTTCAGAGTAGTTAAATAGCCATATTTGGTCCTAAGCCTGTCCCCTATATCAAGGTAGAGAAGAAAAGCAGAGCCCTAAGGCTCCAGTGTAGAAAGCAGAAAGAGACTGCCTCCCTTCCTTAAAGTTAACAAAGGGACAGGCCACTTGGCATCCCTTACAGAAAACAACTGAAGATTGGGAATTTTGCTGGGGGACCTCAGTGTCTGGGGTCCAAATGATTTTGGAAGCTTATGGAAGATTCTCGTGATTGTCCAACCTCTGGGAGGTTGGCATAATTTAATATTGGCACTACCAGGAATCTCTGGCAGAGAACTGACTCTAGGGAAATTATATTAAATGTAGGTTATCTGCCTTATTGTAAGTCTGACTCTCAGCAGAGACAGGATCTGGCCATGTAAAAGAACCTTATAAAAAGAATGACAGAATTCAACTCCAAGCAGTCATTTTTTTGAGCGCACAGATGTACAATGGCTGTAGCTGGCAGGGCACTGAAGGAAAAAGGATAGTGTTTAGCCTGCATGATTTTGGCTTGGCTTAGTTAACTGAATATTTACATTGTTGCTTTTTAATATTGAATCATCTAATTTTTAATTGAAGATCTGTTATATTATGTTATAATGTTTTGGGCAATTTTTCTTTACTTAGTAAAATGATTTATTACCAAACAATGAGACTCAGCGTGGCTGTTAGGAAACTACATTCCTACAGTAAACTAGAAGGCGAGGTAAAGAGTCTATTGGCAATTGAACCTTTTCAATATTCATCTTAAACTATATAAGTGTGTGTTACTAGACTGATAATTGCTCTCCCACCAAAGGGAGACTTGCTGCTTGATCCAGCATCCCTTTACTTTTGAAGAAAAAAGTTGTCTTTCAACACCATTACAGCCTGAAACATAACACTGAAAAGGCTTGGATTCAGGCCAGAAGTCAATTTCTTCAGAGACACTCTTAAAAGTACTGAAGTCTTCTTTGCTGGCGCCAGTAACTAGAAACGAAAAGCTAAAGAAATCCCCTCAGTAGTGAAGATTACTGACCAAATCGTGTAACTGCATTGGCCTGTATCTGAACTATGTATACAGAGTTTCATGTTTATGCTCTCGCTGTATGTCAGGCTGGAGTACTGTATAATCCTACCTGTGTCTATCAAAATGAAATTACAGAATAGAAGGTGTTGATATCAGCATCTAATTTGGCCAAGTCTAAAATTGCTTCATGCCTGGGAAAGCTTCTTCCATCCACTTGCTGCTGCGAAATTTGACCTAAATTATTTCTAGGGTCCCATCACTGTAGTTCTGAGAAACAAAATCCATTATGATATGTATGATAAATAATAAAAACAGACTCTGCTCTGGTTATGAAAAAGTTAAGAAGCTTATACTATAATCAACCTTTCAAAGATCCCCTGTTACTTTGAGTTTCCAGTCTAATTGTTGATGCTATTTAGGTCTTATAAACAATTACTACATATTTACATAAAAGTCAGCTGCAATTTGATTATTTAAAAATCAGCAACCTGCAGAGAAGTCAATTAATTATATATATAAGCAAACAGGTTCTACTTGGGATGTTGAAACTAGGAAGCAATACATGAATCAGAGAAGAGTGAACTTTCATAGACATGAGAGAGACAACAGAAGCTGCTGTTACTGCTGCCTGGGTTGTCTATTCTCCAGATAGGTGAGGCAGCCCAGAGTGAACAGTAGTTGGTGGAAGCAGAAGAGAAGAGGAGTTAGTAGTAGGTGTATATGTGTGTATATGTATGTGTGTGTGTATACATGCACATACACTCATATACTTACACACACACATGCACACAAACCAGTTCTGCAAAACGAGCACCTAGTTTGCCTTCCTTTGGAGCCTATAATAATATACAGATCCTATGGCCTCTTCCTCCACTCATCTTCAGATGTTTCCTTCTCAATTGCATATGGGAAATAATGCAAACCCCAATCACAAAGTGAGGAGGAATTACAGAGTTTAGAACTGCTTTTAGGATTCTGCAAGTAAATTTCACCCTTTTTTGCATATATTGATCTCTTTGGGACAGGTATGTGACAGAAGAAATTGAACAGAAGTAAAGAATAGCAAATTAACATATCTAATTGATTGTGATAGTTTGTGTGAAAAAAGTATATGTGTGTGTTGTTATTACAACAATCTAGAGCAAGCGGAAAGCTATGTATGGTCATTAAACATTCCATGGTTCTTTTGGCATAGATGTGTCCATCACTACGTCCTGGCAAAATTTCAGTTGAAAATTACATATTATATACTTCTGTGTGCATTGTGTCAATACACAGATGGATAACATACATTGTACAATGTGCTATAAAGGTGTCCAGGAGTAAAATCTTTATATCATACTATACCACCAAGTGTTCTGGATATGCTGTAAGTTAGGGAAACCTGCTTTCTGAGTGTTTTACACAAGTTTTAATAGTTTATTTTGCCTTTTTTTGGCATTAAGAATTATTTCTTTATTAACATTATTAACTTAAGTTACCCTAGCTCTACTACATTCACAAGGCACTTCAATATTATCTGAATGTTTATGTATTCAAAATATTGCATATTTAAATAGTCTGTTTTGGAGTTTTCCACAGGAAGTAGGTTCTAAAAACAGGCTGGAATATTCCCTTTCCAATGGCATACTACACCAGCTCTTAGTTCTAAAAAATGGCCATGTCACTTATAACATGTATAAATATAATTAGCCAATAATTTTGCAATGTGTTGCACAGCTATGACTTTCATGTACATAATTATAGGTAAGGAAGATAGTATTACCTATGTTTTAAATGCTTTCAAACATTCCAATTTCAGACCCTGTTTTCAGGGGTTTTTCTTTGCCAAACTTTAACCCTCAAATTTTCGATGTCGGATGTCTACCTCAAATGGCCCTTCCAGAAAATATCAATTAAAATTTACATGTTTTCAATAACGAGGCTAAGAAAATGCCTGTTATTTTGCCCATGTTAAAAAATGCAGGTGATCTTTTCTTTAAAAAGCTCTAGCACTTTTTGCTTTGGCTGTGGCCTAGGGTGGCCATCATGTCAGGAATCTACTTTTGAGAAAGTCTTCCTAAATTTGGCCAAGTCTTTGGAAAATCTAAGTTCACACATGCAAGTAGCGTATCTCAAGCTGAGCTAATGTTTCCATACACTTGTAGCTCTGGGCTGCTGTGGACCACATCATGTCTGGATAGCACAAATAAGAGCATGAGGAGGTCTCTCCTGTGTTTTCAAGCAGCATGTTTCAAATATATAGGAAATAAGAGCCAGATGCTGGAAGATGATTTGATTCGACAAAGACAGTGGGACTGGGTACTGTCATGGGAAGTGGGGAAACTGGGGATAGCAGATAGAGAGGGAGACTGAAATTGATTGATAACTTCTGGGAAAGACTGAGGCTGGGAAAGGGAAGTGGGACTTATAAAAAGAAGGAAGGAGGTGAGACAATATATGATAAAGAGCTGTGGTATGGGCTGAGAAAGACAAGGACTGTCTATGAAAAGACATGGGGACAAGGAATGGGGTGATGAACAGTACTCCAGGGGGGTGGGGGCAGGGGCTCTTTAATTACAGAGCCTTTCGGGAGCTGCTTTAATTAAAGTGCTCACAGCATTTCATTTATTCAGCATCCTGTGCTTCAAAACAGAGGCTGGGGCACTTCAACTAAACCTCATTCAATGAGCCTTAGTTAATGCATGCCCACTGCCATTTTGAAGCATGGGGACACTCAATTACCCATGATGCCGAGGCTGCTGGAGTGCATCAGAGCAGGAGTCAGGCACACGTATAGGTGCCTACTGATACTAGGCAAGTAGTGTAGCAGTGGAAATTGGGATTAGAAGGATGAAAAGATGGGAGGAGGAGAACTAAAACTAGTTAGCTGAGGATAATGGGACTGGGACCGGAGCTAGGGATGAAGAAGAGATATTTCTGGGGCAGATTGGAAGGGGTGGGGCAGAAGGGTTGACAACTGGGGAGAAAGAGGTAGTCATATTAGTTTTAAGTCTGGTAGAAGGGCAGTGTGGCACTTTAGGGCATGTACACACGCTTGCAGGACCCAACTGAAGATCATGCAGCTTATTTTAAGCTGTGTGATCATAGATCAAGCCCCACTTGTGCAGACATTCACTGGTGCCAGGAACAAGGCTGGGAACTAGATCTAAGTAAATCAGGGCGGAGAGATCGGGGTTAGCTAATGGATCTATGTTGCGGGGAGGCGGGGAGGTTTGCTGTGTATGAGAGGGTCAAGGCTAAAACTATCCCAGTCAGGGGAGTCAGCAAGGGTAAGAAAATCACAGACCCAGGTGTGAGGGAGTGGCGGCTAGGGGTGGCCGTGAGCTCCCTAGCGCCCCCTACCGTCACGTTAGGGTGACGTAGCACCCTCAGAATCTCGCCCGCCACGACTTTGATGACATATATATATTGTGGAGGCTGCCAGTTTCCCTAATGGACGGTCTTGGTGTTCCTGTCCCTATTCCAGACTGGGGTTTCGATATGCGTCCCGCCTTATGGGCAAATGCGTGCCTCCAAACCTCCCCCTCAGCATGCCCCAAACCTCGCAGCTGTTCTGGGGACGTTTGGATGGTCCCGCACCCCTCGGGTGCCCTCGTTCTCTCTCTGGGGCCCTGGGGCTCCTTGCCCACCTGGCGCCTCCTTGGGTCGGGCTCCAATCTCTAGCCCGTTCCCCGCGCCCTGGGCCTGTCTTACTGGCGCCCAGCAACTTGCTGGTGCCCCCTGGGTCCGGCTCCCTAGCGTCGCCTAATACCGGCGCCCCCTGGGTCCGGCTCCCTAGCGTCGCCTAAGCCTCGGCGCCCTTGGGCCGGCTCGCTCTCGCCGCCCTAGCCTCGGCGCCCTTGGGCCGGCTCGCTCTCGCCGCCCTAGCCTCGGCGCTATCGCCGCCCTAGTCTCGGTGCCCTTGGGCCGGCGCTATCGCCGCCCTAGTCTCGGCGCCCTTGGGTGGCTAGCTATCCCTGGCTATTCTGCCCCTCTCTGGGGCCTCGCTCCTCTGGGGCCTCTACCGCGTTCTCTGCGCTTCGCCCCTTGGGCTTCAACTCTGCCCCGCGCTGGGGCCTTGCCCTCTCCAGGGCTGACACCGCGCGCCTCGCGCCCTGGCTCGGCCCCGCTCTGGGGCCTCGCCCTCTCTGGGGCTGACACTGCGCGCCTCGCGCTAGGGGCACAGGCACTCGCAGCCGTGCCTGTCCCCTTGACCCTTCTCTGGGTCTGGTTGCCTCGCTAGGCCAAACACCACCCTGATGGGCCGGGGTCTGTAACCCCGCACACCGCGCCTCCCTGGCGCAATACGGTGCCTCCCTGGCACCGACAATAGTGCCCCTGGCACTGTGCCCCTACTGGGCACTGGGAACCCCCAAGCTGCTGGGGAGCTCCCGTGAGGCCTCCTCGCTCCCCTACAGCCTCACCCGGTCCTCCGGTGTAAACTGTAACGTAAACTCAAGCCCTCTGGCTACAACATAAACAGAGGCTCCACACGCCTACCAATAACTCCAAGCCCTGCCAGGGCTCTCAGTCCTACCTCCCGTCAGGGTGATCTTGTTCCCCGCATCATCACAGCCTGTTAGTGGGGTAATGCTGCGACCACCAACTCAGGCCACTCAGCTCGAGCCGCAGAGCTCCTGCTCCTGCGGCAGCCAGAAGGGAACTGTGAGGCAGGCTCCGGCCTAAGCTATATATAAAGGCCTGGCCCTGCCCCCTTCCGGCCATGTGACCCACTTGGTTACCCTGGCAACCAGGCACCTGAGCTGCCTGGGTGATTGACAGCTCTGCCAATCACCCTCACAATCACGGGGCACCTATGTGACTCCGTGACACCAGGGCTGGGACAAGTGGCTGGGCTTTCCCAGCCCCATGACTGCTCTCTGAACATGTACAGGTGTTTATTAAATTGGGCCAACCCAATCTTGATCTATCTTAGTTCACCTCCTCAGGTGAAGAAAGTTGGATCAGGACAGGCACTTTTCACCTGATTTATCCTCCCCAAATATCTGTACAGATTTACCTAACCCTAGTTAAGTCTATCTTAGTGTAATGTCTACACATACCCTTAGAAACTAACCAGTTTGGAGAGGCACAAGCTTTCATAGGTGGCAGCCTACTTCTTCAAGTGCTTTGAAGTATCTGATGGGTTTTGAGTTGTAGCTATGTTCGTCTAAGGACATAGGCAGGCAAGGTTCTTGAGTAGATGTGATATCCTGTATTAGACCAACTGAGTAGTTGGAAAAAACTGTCTTGGCAAGCTTTCAGGTGCAGTCACCCTTCTTCAGGCATGGGGAGTCTCAGAACAGTAGACTCCCCATGCCTGAAGAAGGGTGACTGTGCCTGAAAGCTTGTCAGAAACATTTTTTCCAACTACTCAGTTGGTCTAATACAGGATATCACATTTACTCAAAGAACCTTGCCTGCCTTGAAGTATCTGATGAGGATATATCTTGTCATTTGACATCTTAGCATCTGATGAAATAGACTGTCACTCAAAAGGAATCTCATGAGGTTCAACAAGGACAAGTGCAAAGTCCTGTACTTAGGACAGAACAATCCTATGCATCGGTACAGGCTTGGGGCTGACTGGCTGGGCAGCAGCTCTGTAGAAAAATGCCTGGGGGTTACAGTGGACAATAAGCTGAATATTAGCCAACAATGTGTTCTTGCTGCAAAGAAGGCTAATGGCATACTGGGCTGCATTGGTAGGAGCAGGTCATATAAAGTGATTCTTTCCCTGTATCCACACTGGGGAAGCCACATCTGGAGTACTGTGTCTAGTTTTGGGCACCCCAGTACAGAAAGGATGTGGACAAATTGGAGAGTTCAACGGAGGGCAACAAAACGGTGAGGGGCTGGGGCATATGTTTTATGAGAAGTGATTGAGGAAATTGGGCTTAATTAGTTTAGGGAAGAGAAGACTGGGAGGGGATTTATAGTAGCCTTCAACTATCTAGCTAGACAAAACTTTGTCTGGGATGACCCAGTTGGGGATGGTCCTGCTTTGAGCAGGCGTTTGAACCAGATAATCCTAAGATCTCTTCCAATCCTTATTTTTTATAATTCCATACCTCCTGGCAGTTAGGAAGAAGCAGAGGAATGTTTGCACAATCCTCTCCAGTACCCAGGTTTGTGAATCTCATTTTAACTGTGATGCCAGGAAATACGTATGAAATGTGCTGGCAAAGTTTCTCAGCATTGGTCTACTATAAAATGATAACCTATTACTACTGTCAGTTTCTGTTACTGCTGTGTGGTTGAAACATATGTTCTGAAGCTACTGACATCCCATATGATGTCTGTGATGCCACAATATGGAGTTTCTGGGTTTTGTCCAGTCTGCTACTTTAAAATCCTTGGAAATTAATTCCCCAGTTTTAAAAGAACATTATTCAGGTTGCAAGATCAAGCACTTCAAAAGTAGGAAATGCCAGAATTTAGGTCTCCTATGCTCAATTCATTTTATGGATATACATTGTGATCAGTGTTTAGATGATCACATTTTTCTCTATGCAACTCTCTACCTTATTCAGTGAATGAGATAGGTCTACTCAGGGGATAACTCAGAGTTAATATAGTGAAGGAGCCTCTGTAGAAAACCTTCTCATCTGGAGAAGAATTTAGAAAGTAGACAGTGAATGAGGCAGGAGACTGATGGGAAAGGATAGTCTAATGGCTCGACAATGCTATACTGCCCTGTAGAACTAGATTTGTCTTGCCTTCAACGGTAATGTTAGTCAGGGCAATAAGAGCAGACTTTTTACAGGCAGTCAGTATTACTTACGCAAAAGTACTGGCCTCTCACAGTGACAATGAACTCAATGAAAGCTTTCTTTTGCAAATGTAGTTTTACATAGTATTAAGGACTCTGAAAAATAGCATGCTAGAAGTTTGAAATCAGACAATCACAATCAATGGACACTTTTTAACTTAATCCCTCTGTGCCTCAGTCCCCTCTTTGTAATATGGGGATAATATCAAACTAATGAGAATCCAAAATGAAATTAATAATTCTGTTTTGAGAGCAGAGTTTGAATAGTACACAGTAACTAAGGTAGGATAGGTACCATATACTGAACATAAGGACAAAACAAAATATAAAACAGTTGCTTATTCAGGAAGGCCATCCATTCTGTGCACCAAATAAGGTGGTTGTTTTGTAGAAAAAATATTATGTGATCATGTAATTAAAAATCTCTCATAATGAATATGTAGGAAGGGCTAGATGACAGCTTAAACCTAGGATTTCCCAATATTTGAGTAACTCCCTTTGCAATTTAATAATATTCTTATAAGATGGAGGTTTTTATTTTGATTATATCCCAATGCACACATAAAATCCAAATATGTCATTTTCAAAGTCATCCATATCATATATATATATATATATAAAGTGGTCTGAATTATGTACACTTTGGTAGCAATGCCTGGGATGAAGAAGATGACAGTAGACCACTTTCTTCATAAAGTTTAAGACAATGCTCCCGAAGTACAACTTTGGGCAACTTAAATTACATTTTTCTTTGGAAGTGCCATATAGGGTTATAGTGAACACATTCTTCCTGCTATCCCAAGAGTCATACAGATGCTGGCATTATGCAGTCATACTTCCTTCAACCACTGTTGTTACTATTTACCGCTTCCCCATTCACTGTGTGTTTCAAAGTCCAAGATACTCCTTATAGCTGTTCTCTACTCCATGTACTTTGTTTCTTCTCACCTTCTGCTTTTACCGCACCTATTTTTCTCCCCGCTCTTTACCTACCCCAACTACCAGCTTTTGAGTAGAATGAGATACCTGTAATAGTTGAGCTGAATGTTCAAACCTATAATATTTGAGTTGGTGATTAAGCAAGGTGAGCCCCTTTGAGAACCTACTAACCTGTTATGCAAATCTAAAGAGCAACCTGAATTTAGCAGCTGACTTTCTAAAACAGTCCCCATGCTTTTGGGTTCATTGCCTCAACAGTACACATATGAACTTAAGGCTACTCCGGCCATCATAGGTAAAATCCCTGCATAATACTTGGAAATATTCCTCAGTAAGTTCAGAGATCAGCAAAAGGTACCTATTTGTGCTTCCCTACTCCATTTTTCTTTAATTTGAACCTCTGCACCTGCTTCCTATGTGCTATGGACATGTTGAGGAAAGTCACTAACCTGTGATTATTCATTCCCCTACCCCTTCTATGAGCAGAATTTCAGTAAAAGTTCAGGTTCAGGAAACAAGTTAAACTAGACCTTTAATACTGCTTTACCATAATGGATTATGCAAAATTTTGATGGAGGTTACAAAATTTGAGTAGAATTATTAATTACAAATGTAGAGAATTTATAACATGTAGCTTCTTTTTTTTTTTGAATAATTAAAAGCTAGATATTATACCTGTCCTATCTTATTCTAATTAAGAGTTTTACCAAGAATTTTATAACTTTCTATACAACTCTGTATAGAACAAATTATTCTACATAAATGTATTTAATCTCTAAATATTAAAAGACCCAATTTAATCATGGAAAAACTACAGGGTTTTTTCACATTTTAAAAAGATAACTAAACATAAAACTAATGTTAACTTACACTTCTCACATATTTTCATCCTAAAGTATTTAAAATATAAGACAGGAGAACATCTAAAAAAATTCCAGAAAAAGTAGTCAAGTGAGACTATGCATTAGGCTAATAGCTTTGATGTAAACCTGGAGAAAATAAGACATGAGTTAGGGATAGACAAACTGGTTCAGATTAAATTAAAAACTTCTACCTCATTCAAGAATGACCATTTTATTGATGTTCTGAAAAAATTAAATAATTGCTTTGCCAAAATTCCAGTTGGGAATATTTTCATCCATCTGTTCTCATGAGGTCTCCAGCTCAGACTGACAAACTCAAGAGGCTTGGAGTGTTTGAATACATTTTGACTTGGGATTCAAAAATATAGAAACATGAACTCCAAAACTTGTCTGAACTTGGACTCCAGAACTTCAGAAGTCTGCCCACCCCTAACATAGACTGTATGCAAAAAAGACAATTAGAAGGCAGAGTAGATTTGCATTTATAGACTAACCAAAATAGATATATCAACATATACTAAATAAATAGATTTAATTATAGTCTGACCACTGTGTGGCACTCCTAATGATCTCAATGGAAGTTCCTAGCAAGGATTAGCCCCTAAGTGTCAGCCAGTGACTTCTCAAATAGCCTATCTATATTTGGAAATAATTATAGACAAATAGTGAGCAAATACATAAAGAGAATGATTTTGTTTATATCTTACTTGAGTTCTTGTGAGCTTGTGGCCAGCATACTTCGAATGCTTTTGTCAGCCAAGGGGCACCCAGACAAACTGTAAGACATGGCAGGATATCCAAAGTAAGTCAACACACCTATAAAACTAGCTCTCCCAAACAAACACAACATAAAGATTAAAAAATAAAAATAAAAATTGTAATGCAGAAAAGCGATGGGGCAAGTGCTGTAATATTGAATTTTGTAATATAGTTAACCCTCTGAATATATTTATAAATAAACTTTACTTCCAATACTACATACTATTAAAGTCCTTTTTTTGGTTTTATATAATAGTAAAGTGTAACAAAAATATTTGTGATCCTGGGTTAACTAGTTAAAAGTTTTAAAATACTTTGGAAATTTTAGTAATCTATTTAAAAATAAAAGACGTTTATACAACACACAAATTAGCATGCTTTAAGGTCAACATATATTACTCAAAGGGTTAACACATAGTTCAACGTTTTACTTTGACAGCATTGTTGAGGTAAGCTGAAAACAATAAATTGAAAAGACAGAATCCACCATGAAAAAAATGAAGTCACACCTTCTATGTGAGGCGTAATTACCAGTCACATGACCACTCCCATCACACCCTGGTGTTGGACATCTGCCACCAAACAAAAACAAAAACAGCCAAAATAGTAAGTATGTTTAAAAAAAAAAACTTTTAAAAGTTTCATTGTTTCCAGTTTAGCTGCAATGACTGCAAGGGGATTTAAGCATCCTATCGAAAAGCTGCAAAATGAACAGGATTAAATGAAAATGGCGTCTCAATACAATATAGCATCGTTAAGATCAAGCAAATACACATTAGCTTATCACTTTACTTAACTGGCAGTTTGAAACATTTATATGCTGCAAATGTTGCATGCTCATACTGCAAGGCGTATATGTACTTGTTTGTTTAAAAAAAGACAAAGAGAGAAGAGATTAAAAGGAGAAAAAAATAATTTCACCTCACATTATGCTTACGTTATTAAATCCTTTTTGCTCTCTTTGCACTGAGGGTATTTGGGTTTGGGGCTTGGGATTGTAACTTCACCAGGGTACCTTCGTTCTTCAAGAGCCTCTTGGAAAGGATCCAAGTCTTCTGGCTGCATGCAAACACAGAGATATTAGTCCCACTTAGGTGAGGCCACAATATACATAGACACAATGCAATGTAGAGCTATCTCCATTATGTCCATTCTGTCAGAAAAATACTGACATTATTTTACATTTTTTCTCACCTACTAAGCCTTTATATAGTGCATTTACATTTCAATACACACTTCTAAACACATAAAAGAGAATCACATTGTTTTCAAAATTAAGGAAGAAACGGACAAAAAACAGATATTTTCTGTTGGTCACAGTTATTCTCATTTCCAAAGAATCAATAATTTTTCCCAGTCACAATTCTGTACAAAACACAGCCAGGGATAAAAAACCCTAAATGTAGTATTTTATACATCAAAATGCCAACTTAAAAATAATATTTTTAAAGTGTTAGGTCCCTTAAAAATGAATCAGGAACAATAATAATAGCCATCACTATACACACATATAGTATCATAATCTGGGGCAAGCCTCAATGGATCTGTCTGGCAAAATATCATTTTGTAATTTATAATTAACTTTACTGATGCATTCAGCCTTTTGAAATTTGAAAGCAGAAGTGAAGGAAAAGTGACTGAATGAAGAATTTCCTGTAGATGGTGCTGTAAGCAACAGAGTTACACTATTCTGCTTGTTTCAGTAAGGATGCTATACAGTCTGCATTACCTCCCTTTTCTTAGCTAATGAGGGATATTTTGGCCCCAGTGAAATCAATAGTAAAACTCTCATTGGCTTTAGTGGAGGCAGGACTGTATTCAGTGAGGAAAAAACCAAATGCTATTACCTTGCATGTTTCAAAGCTATTAAAAACTGGTGTCATAGTAAGTTCTAATTAAAATAAATTGAAGAGAGATCCTGCTACACGCTATTGTGGAAATTATTAATCTTTTAACATAGATCTGGAGAGAGAAAAAATTACTACTACCAGAATCTGAGACTGTAAAATCCTGGTTAGATTAGAGTGGGTTAAATCCTGCACAGAGTATGATGAGCATGAGTTGAAACCTGATGAATGCAAGAAGTAGCATCACAAATAAAACTGCTGCATTAGCAAATGTCAAGCGCACCCTTTCAGAGCACTAATGGAAAATACATGCCACGCTACAACGTAAAATGTGAAACAGATAGAAAGTCACTAAGGACCACATTCCCTTCACATATCCCTTTCTGTTTACAGAATAGAGCAATGTGAATTTGAAAGGAACAATGACAACCACAAGCCCTTCGTTATACTTTAGAAATAAAATATTTTACTAATAAGGTATAAAGTCACTTGAACAGTAATAGCAATCATGAATGCACAGATAATTCAGGAGCATGCCTTCTAACAAGCAAAATCCCAGTTAGGTCAAATAGATAAAAATTCATCCTGTATTCCACAGCTGCTTCTAAATATGGATTTCTGTGTAAAGCAGACTTTACGTTTAGTATTTCATTTTAAAATTTCAATATGAAGAGTGCATCTTGTCCTGAAAGCTGGTTAAACCTTGATTCCAGTATTGTAAAAAGTTATGCCAACTTACTCAGATAGGATCATTTGGAAAATGCTAGAATGTTTTCACAGAAGAAAATACATTTAAACAAGACAGTGCTGTTACGAAACATGATTCACATTCATGGTTCAAATGTTGTCTGAAGGGAGTTAATCACAGATCAGATGTGTGCAAATATGATGTATTTCTAAAAATTAACCAGCAGAAAGTCCTTTTTGTAGGTACCCATCTATTTTTGTTCATCACGTATTTTCATACCAAATTTTAGAAAACTAACGTATTAAAACAGTCAGATTTAATGAGAACCCATAGATGAAAAAGACATACATTAATCTCTTTGGAATCATCTTCATCTATTCTACTGGGCTTCATCTTAGTGTAGTCCACTGGTAAGTCCCAGCAGTCGCTCTCATTCAGTTGGTAACACCGATTATTCATCACAGCTTGTCGTTGTGGCGACATTGGCTCCAGCGGTGTCAAAATGGTACAGCAACCATCTCGCTGCCTCTGTTTGTTCATGCTTAGATCCAAGGTTCCATTTTCATCGACTTCCATATCAGGATTCTGTCAAAATAAGAAAAATATTGTTAATTCAGTTTCCCACTATCACGCTGTTACCTTTCTGTGTTTTTAATCTGATTGCTTAGCAGAATGATAAAAAGCTTTACCATGCCTGTATAGATTGTAAGTATTGAGCCTCCACCCACACATAGCATGATTCTGTTACACAACATTAATGCTGGTAAAGTAGATTCACTCATATCTTCCTGAAGGGTTCATTTGAAATTTGGAAAAAAAAATAAAAGGGGAGACATCTTACTACTCACTACCACCACCTTGAATGTGTAAAATTTGTAAATGAAAGGATAAATCTCTGAAGGTATTTTCTGGTTGCTGCCCTTATGCCTCTGATTTACTTCTTGACAGGTTAGTCTCTCTGAGTTAACATCTGCATGATTCTGGCTACTTCCAATCCTAACACCTGCTTAGGTGACTAGGGCAATAAAAACCAGCTAGAATATAGTATCTAACTGCAAGAAAGCAAGAAAGAAAGCAAGCAAGAAAGAAAGCAAGAAAATGCTTTGTTCTTTTGATACTAATAAAGATTTAGAAAAAGAACTTTTGATTATTAAGCGAAATCTATTTGCACTGTGTTTTCCATTGTCATATGAGGGGAAAACTATTAAGAGCTCTCAGATCCTTCATCTCGGATGTTAAAGTTTAATATGCCTTAACTTTCCAAAGTCTATCTTTATAATCAGCTGGCTTGGGCAAAGAAGCTGGTTCTGACATTCCCTGCAGCGACTGAGGAACTGTGAAATACAGAGTGGGTAGGGGATTTTTTTTTCCCATTTGGAAACAGACCAAGAATTATCTATTTCAAATCTTGTTTCTTTTTTTCCTTTTTCTCTTTCTATGGGAAGGATAGGGCATACATTAAAAACACAAAATGCTCACAACAATCCTTCATTTTTCAAGGGTGAAACTATTCACCAGAAATTTGATTTCAGAACTGGTGTGAATGCTGCTGCCTCCTTAGATGTCTAGCAGCTCTCTTTCCTCTTGAGGTAATAACAGAGCTGCAGGAAGACACACTGACTCAAAATCGTTTGCTTTGGGCTATTTTGTTGATAGATTTTATTCTAACCTACATCTGATTATTGCCTTCATATTAATTTATGTTTGATAATATATTTATCTTTCCCCATTTAGCATATACATTTTAGTGTGTCTGGAAAGGGGTAACATCTCCTTATGCCACACAATATTTACAATGCTATTGCTCTGGATGTCTCCATTCCTGTTGGTATTGCACACGACTGCATTTACTTGCATTCCACAAGGACATTTTCCCTCATCTATAGGAATACATCAATTAATTAAAAAAGGAAGCATTTGAAAACAGAGTTACTAATCTGTCTGGATTCATAAAAATTAAGATTATCTTTAATTGCTAACACTAATTGCTACGGTTAATGTGTTATGTATAATCAAAAATCTTTACACAATAGGAGAAAGAAAGCCTTTGTTTATCTGGAGAAGAGCAGAACATGTCTGCCAGCTCAAAAGCTCTTCTATAAGCACAATAAAACTGTATCCCCTGCACTGCATCTGTCTACTTAGCCATCTAGTGGCCTCCTATAGGTACCACTTTATTGGTTGCTGGTGCATTTTAAATAGTCATTTCTCCTCAGCTGTCAGAATCAGATTTAACCTGTTTGTAGCAAAATAAAATTGTTCTTGCAGTGTTTTAAAAATCAGATGGATTTGAATAATGCTTGGTTTTTTATACATAAAGGTTAACATCAAAATTACCTTACTTCATTGGCTTCTGTTCACATTTAACAAGAGATTGAGAGTTTACTAATATAAAGACCATTGATGACACTTCATTATTACTGTTATGCAACTTTGAAGTTGTGTGTAGTGGTAGATTTTATTGTTTGTTTCAATGGATAATGCAGTGATTTTACAGCTATTATATACTTCGGATAGGTGAAGCATTTTTATGCACAAGTAGCATGGGTTTCTTTGTATTAGATCCTAAAACCTTAGGGCTCATGTGTGATTTATATATTAAATTACATTATTAAACTGTAATCCTTTCTTACAATTTATGAATCAAATGGTGTTTAGTCAAAAAAAATTCTATAGTACAATTAATACCACTTAAGCAACCCAAATAGCTTTTATACTTAGTATAGACTCTTTCAGTAAGAGAAGGATTAAAAGACAGAACAACACATTTTATCAGCACCATTTTAACTGTATACACTGATCTGTATTTCAAGAGCTACTGATGAGTAATTTGCATCTTTATCTTTTATTTTCCTGCCTTAGCAGAGCTTCCAGATTTTTCAGTTGTTTTGAGAAAAAAGATTAAGCAAGTATTAAAGCTATTCTTCAATCTATCAGGGGCTCAAAACTAGTGAAGTAAAGAAGCAGCTTCATCAATAAACATAATTGCTCATTTTTACCCTGGCACAGAGATCCTGAGGTTTAGTGGAGAGGTTCTGAGGCATCTCCCTGCAGCGAGTGGAGAGATTCAAAATAGCAGTGGCAGCCATGTGTGCTGCCTCCATGTCATGGGTATAGTCAAAGCTGCTCTTGCTGCAGGTACTGCTGGCACTGCTGCCTCCACCACAACTCATATTGCTGCTGCTGCTAGGGGCATAACTGCTTGTTGTGCTGCTGGTTGGGCTTGAATTCTTACAATAACGTTTAGCTGTGGGAAGAAATATGACAAGGATGACTCAAAAGTACCAGCATATCACATAAGTGAAAAGAAAAGCAGTTTGCTGGGGGTGAAGTTTATTATGAGCAACAGTGGTAGATTAAAAAAAAGGGAAATAAAAATGATGGATGCATTTCATGATTTTTGTGCAACTTGTATATGCCAAAAATGTGTGCATGTATTAAACATCCAATTCAAAACAATGAAAGATGTGTTTAATGTGACCATGTTGTGTACTGAAAAGCAGGCCAGATTTAGCAAACAAGCACTGTGCATGAATTAAGGGCACAGGGAAACACTGCTTTTACTCCAGGGGAAGAGTTGCTTACATATTCATATGGTAAGCTGGGAGCTCTCTGGGTCATTGCTTCTTTTGTAATGAATTCTAGTGCATTACTAGTATTCTGCCAATTTGTAGAAAATCCAGATTCATAAGAGATCTTAATCCCTGGACCTAGTGAGGATCCCACTCCCTGGACCTAGTGAGGATCAAGCTCATAGTAATAATATGCTTGATCTTTGGACCAGAGTGCTAACCATATGTCTTGGGTAATCAGAGTATTCTTTCTTTCAAAATCACGAATGAATGCCATGCCATTGGTCAATAGCAGGGAGAGGAAGTGGGAGAAATTCAGAAAAGAAGGTGGTCGCAGAATGAAGGGGTGAGTGTTGGCTGAAGTTGGAGGTGGGATCTTCATAAACAATAAACAAAATTAATATAAATAGAAAAGGAAATTAAACTGCTTGATTTTCAGAGGTCCTCAGAGCCCATAGCCCTCGTTAAAAACAACACAATCTGGGGATGCTGAGCACTTCTCATAATCAGGCCATAGGCATGCATTTAACTACATGTTCACTGACACATACTATAAATCACAACGGCTGTTCATGACAATCAGTAAAACACATTGGACACTTTCTCCTGCACAATACAGTTCATTTTTTTAAACATTTCACCAGGGTTTCATATTTTAGTGAATACTAAAATCTTCTACCTAGAGAAAATGAAATACGCGCTCCTCCCCTGCCTCCCCCCTTCACCCCACACCCCAGATTCCCTCAACCATTTATCCAAAGAAGTTGCTCAAAAAAAAGTATTCATTAAAGGTTAATAAAAAAGTGCTTGTTGTTTTAATATGACTGGGCACAGCTATGTTTTCATATAACACAAATCAGAATGTCAAGAGATACATACATGTTATGGTGATTTTTTTCCCCTTAAAGTGTATTTCTGAATACTGCAGAGATCATACTGCATAATAATGTATAAGTGCAAGACGTTGTTCTATTAAATATACAAGTATGTGTTGGTTAGAGTTCTGTATAAAAGGTCAGCACACTAGTTGGAGCTCTTCCCCAATAGTTTCAATTGAAATGCCAGTCTCTTCAGGTGTGTCTGTTTAAGCAGACATATATGTAGTAATCTGTTCCCTTGAACCTCTTTATAGATTAGGTTTTGCTTTAAAAAGCAGCTATGCCTCAATTGGAGTCCTAGAGTAGACTTTGTCATACAGTGCTTACTCTATCCTTTTCATTATCATTTTTTTTGGACAGTGCAATGAAGTCATTGTTTACAGTATGTGAAAAAATGCTTAATTTGTAGCAGATGAAGGAGTTTTCTCAGGAAACCCACATAATGCACAAGGTGTGATTTTTTTTAATGAAGTGAATGTTAAGCATTCATGAAGTTTCTTTGGTTTTTCACCCTTTAGATCACTGTTGTTTTCTGAGTGTTCATGGAGAATGTGTGTGACTTATTTTTCAAGAGTTTCATTATTAAAATGGTGGTTGTTGGTGGTCATTAAAAATTCAGCATTTGTCCATTGATACCTTGTTATGATATTCAAGACACTCAAGTATTTTCCAATATATAAGATAGACAGGATTTTGGTTACAATTAAGACAGTAAGTGCTGTATTTTTAACAGCAACTACTTTACACACAAGTTGCCAAATAGGGACTGTTTCAAATGAACAAATAACATAATGACTTTTCTACCCTTTGCAGAACACTAAAGACATATTACAAATGTTATAGTAGATTAAAATTGAATAAATATAAGACAGACAATAAATGGTGTTATATATACGTGCATGTAGAGTGAGAGAAAGAGAGAGAGAACTCTACACAGGTCTAACTGATAGAAACTCCTCCAGACTCTGATACAGACTCCCTCTGTGGCCTGGTCAAATCCCATATTTTTTCTGCTTTATTTTTCCCATCAATAGAGAAGAAATCACAATACATATGCTTAGCTGTGTTGTGAAGAGTAATTTGTAAATAAATAAATTGAAGGTCAATATATTTTCTAAGTATCATTATTAGCTTCTGTTTTACCAATTAAAATCATAAAAAAGCTGTCGTGTCTGAAATCTGTCAGGTATGGTTCTAGTCATTTTATCTTGATTCTCACTGTACAGATTTTAAACTCTTGACACAACCTGAGTTATCTATCTCACATTAGACTTGAACAAAGAAATGTGGAAACCTGATTGTAGTGAATTCCAGAAATCCCTATGTAGCAAATGGGAGTGGAAGTGACATATAGTTTAATACACAGGGAAGCATAAACTGAAATTCTGTGTGCATGTCACTGTGTTTGAGAGCTCTGTAGTCTCCCGGTGGTTTATGGTCAGTAGCGAACCTGAATATAGAGAGCAGCCCCTCCCATCAAGAGATAGCCATAAAGGTTCTCAGATAGCTTGTCCAACTACTTCATTCCAAGAGGGTTGTCTTGGGCTCTTATCTCTCTGTAAATGAATGCCATGGGGCATAATGGCTATCAGCGCCTGTTTTTCAGTTATTTTGCATGTTTCTCTAAGTGGCGGAGCACTAGGAGCCCTACCCAATGTCAGGTATGGAGTCCTCTCCAAACAGATAGAATGGAAAACAATTAAATCCAGCCCAATATCCTAAGGTCTAGAAGTTGTTGTCTAGTGGTCAAGTTAATCATAGCTCCAACACTTTCCCTAACCCTCATGTTCCCTAACCCTTCAGGATTTTTCAGTCCCAATGCAAATGAGTCAGAGGACTAGGGAACAGAGAGGACTGCTTGATTACCTGAGGAGCTTGGGAACAAATTTGCAGAAGCTCCCCACCATCACCTGAATGGCTTTTCTATTGAAAAATTCTGCTGTCTCTGTTGAATACTGGGTCATGCTACTCCCTCCAAGCCATATAAAATAATGCCATTATGCAGCTCCATACACAAAAAGCAAATGAGAAAGCCCAATTCAGTATAAAGCAGTTCTCCTGTAAAATCTTCTTGGTTCCACAATGAACAACATAAGGTGTCCCCTCCTTAGGCAGTTATTGTTAAAGCCTACTAGAAAAAGGGGGGGGAAAAGGACAGTCCAGGGGGAGTTATCTATTCCCAGGTTACTCATCCTGGTGACTTTTTATATTAAACAAAGACTCAAAGGTTAAGTCATTTTTTCTGACCCTTGATACTATTTGTATCTGTTCAACAGAATTCACCTCCAACTACTTTTCAGTCTCCCACTGAGTCCTAGGATGCCTCTAAGAGAGTACTTTGTTCAGAAATAAATCAGTCTTAAGTTATAGTAATCCATTCCCTGTACTAACCCAAAACAAAGACAACTTGAAGTTTAAGACGACTCCCCTAGTAATCTCCCCTAGAGATACATAGAAAACTATAAAATCGTTATAATTTTCCATGTACAGAATCTAATTAGTGGAAGGTGGTCTTAAATTTTCCACCTCACATCTGTGGCAGGGCAAGCAGTCATGGTGGGGGGTAAAAGGCCAGATCTGGTAAAAGGCAGTCTGGCCCCTCTGCTGCCCATCCACCAACATGCACCCTCTACCACGTGCCCTCCAGCTGCCTTCTCTGCCCACCCCCTGCAGGTTCCCCCACCCCCAGTCTACCCCCCTGGCTGTGTGCCTCCTCCCCTGCCAAACGAGCCATTCCAGCCCCAGGCAGGCAGTGGCTCAGCTCTGGCTTCAGTCCCATGCATGGGACCACAGCTAGAGCTGAACTGTCACCTTTGTCAGGCTGGTATTTGAATCCAAGACAAGGCTGTTTCTCCCGCATGCTGACTGGGGGAAAAAAAAATTGTTTTCAAGTAAATACAGTACAAACCTCTCCGATGATTCCAATAGCAGATGGGTTGGAAGCCTATTTCCCTTTGTGTGTCTAAAGTTTTCTGTCTGGATAACTGGCATTTTTGGCACGTATGCACAGGTGAAAATTCTAATTCCCCTGAAATGTAGACATGTAGGAGTATGTTTATAGACTGGTGAGGCTCGGTGGGCTGTGCACTGGGTGGGCCCATATGCAACTATGTACACACATTGATTCTGGGCACATACCTACAGCTAAGACCTGAAAATATAGCCAGCCAGAAACCCATCACTAGCAGGTTAGACTCTGGAGAAGGCCACCCATGTTTTAATCCTAAAAGTGCAGGGGTTAGACCTCTTTTTGAAACTGGCTCCTTAGCCAGCCAAGAGCTGGGACCATGTGTAGGATAATGAGCCAGAGGACATGTGGCTCAGGGAGATGGTGGCTTGTTGGAAATGGAACAAATGGTCCTAGATTTCCGCCTGGACCCTTGCATCCAATAAAGCATAAACTCCCTGCTCTAGTACTTCCTTCCATTTGTTTTATTCAATGCACCAGGCAGTTGCTCAGCCACAAAAAGGGAACTGGAGAGAGGACCTATGCTGTGATCATTAGAGTACTATGCTAGGAGGTCTGAGTAGATGAAAGTTCAAACCCCCTTTGAGGAAGATCAAGAACTGTTTGCTTCCTGGTAAGGGCCTTAAACACCCAGCTACTGGGGCTAAGACTTTGGAGGGCCTATCTCCTCTTCCTCTCCTCAGTTTTCTGGGGCTTATACTCAGGTATACATGCATGTAGCCAAATATTTACTTGGCCAGTGCATAGCTGTGTGTACATGCTCAGTCACTGTGTGTATGCTTTAGCATGAACGCTGCGTGGCCCCGGGGGAGGTGGGGCATGGCGAGCTCCTGCAGGCAGCAGCAGTGTTGTTGGAAGTGGGAGGGGGGTGAGCACTGATCACTGCTTGGCGACCACCCACAGACGCTGCCAGCAGCAGCAGCGGCAGCCAGTGATGATCACGGACTGCCCGTAGACACCACTGGCAGTGTCGGTGGTGCCTTTTTCCAAGGGGTGCACCACCATGCACATTGCCAATGTGCTTTAGCATCCACAGCATAAAGCCAGGGCCAAAAATGGCCAGATAGATTGCTAAAAGAAGACACACAAGGAAAATGCTGTTGCACAAAGAAGAACGGTGTTCTTCCTATAGTCAATATGGCTGTTTATGCATGAAAGTGCAGTGATAGTCAATAAAAAGATTACAAAGCATCTAGAAGTGCTTCTCTCCAGCAGAGGAGACATTTTCCTAAAATTGGAAAGAGACCATTGCTTTCTCTTTTACACCTGCAATAACAAAGGACACAGAGCTATAGTTTTAATACTGAGGATGAAATTTTGTCCACATTTAATGAAATGCATATCTTCAATTGGCATAGGCACCAACTTTTATTTTTGCCAGGGGACAGCTAAGATGATGGACATGTGGAAAGTTTTACTCATTTTGGGTGACAGCACTATTTCTGAGGGCGGGGCAGGGTCCTCGGGACCCTATGTACTCAGGTCCTCTGCCAATTGGTTTTCTTTAGCGGGGTCAGAATATGACCTTGTACCTGTTTTTATAGCAGCAAGAACATACAATACCAGCAAGGCACGCACCACAAGTATGTAAGCCAAAATTAGGCTAGGCAATCTGTTATTCCACTTTGGGGAAAGAAGAATTTTACTGAATTGTAAGTAACCAATACTGTTATGAAACAAGCTAGGATCAATGGAAGAAAAAAGAACAGTATTTCAAAGAAAAAACTGTTTAATTCCCTGCAGCTCTGGCCACTGGGTATATGCAGGTAACTTTTGTTTAGATTAGTGGGTGCTGAGTTTTTATGTACGAAGTAAAATAGATCCCCCTGATCTTTCAGCCTTTATGTTTCAATTCAGCAAAATACTTAAGTATGTGTATAATTTTAAATCCATTCTTAAATCCTATTGATTCAATAGGAGTTACGCATACACTTGAATGAATTACTAACTTAACTTTATCAGGATAAATGCCGGCTGCTTACGTCAACACCAGAAATGATTCTCCCTACATTTATACATATCCATAAATTGTCTAGTAGTATCTGGTATATTTTCTGTCTGAAAGAGTAGATAAAATATATGCTCAAAAAATAAAATGCCATTTTCAGTTCTAATGGTGCAAAGCCACTGATTTCAGGAACTACTCAGAATTAGCTCATTGTTTTTAATCATTTACAATGTCCTGTTTTTTCCCCAGGTAGAAGTAGGATGTATAGAGGAAGGTTAAAATATAAAGACAGTTTTATGCAAAAACAGACACAGTCACTGCCATGCTCTCCACTATTGTGGAACAACTTGCCTCTTGATCCTATCAGAGCTAAACTATCAAGAATGTAGGAAATGTGGGTGCAGAAGCGATAACAATGCTCCCATTCCCCACTTCTGACTTTTCAAAGTCAGAGTCTGTTTAAATGCAACAGTAGAGATTATTCTACTAACCCATACTTATTTCTAATTTACTATACAAAGATCTGACACTTGTCTGAGAATTCATATGGTAGCCAATGAGTAATACCAAGTACTTCAACAAGACAATAAATCATTTCATGTTTCAGAGAAAAGAAGATCCAGGGTACCAGTTTAAAGATCACAAAAGTATATGTTATTCTGATAGACCCCGAATACCAGAATATAAGAGATTCAAGTCTTTCATTCTTTGGCACCTGATAGATCCTGTTTCCTATCCCAATTCCTCTCCTGCCAGATACCATAACCACATTTCTCTTGTCAAGAAGGAGGATATCCCCACATTCAGGGTTGTTAATGACACTTTCATCCAGGTCCTGATCATCAGACTCTCATGAGTTCTTCCACTGAACCCACTGGGCATTCTCATGCGGGTAAAGACAAGCAGGCACCCTTAATTAACTGAGTAGCAGTAGATATTGAAGAACAATGAGGTCCATCTTTCCTTCTTCCTCATCTCCAGAGAACAAGTATGTTATCTTTATATGAGTTGCTCGAACTACTATATGACAGTTGGATTTTTAATGGAACCCAGGAGGCCTGGTCTTCCAGATAGCAGCAAAATACACTGCTAATGTACCACATGGGCTGCTCTATTATTTAGATTTTATTCTGGGCTCAGTATATCCCAGGAGCTTAATAGCTACAAAGGTTCTCTGTCCATTGCAACAATCCTGAAGCAAACACCACATACCAAGACCTTTAAAGTAATTTAAAAATAACAGTGTTCCCCTTAATGCTATATGAACATGAAATATATGTCTTATTTGTATGAAGTTTACATATACAACAACATTATTAACCACAAACTTGTCTCTCATGTATAAGAGTGTGCACCTCCTACCATCATATCCTTTGGGGGATATATCCCTGGATTGCACCTTGGGAGCTATGGCTCTCTTGCCATAGGCATGGTTGTCATAACTGTTATATTCAAACGTAGTCTTAGAGTATTTCTCTAGTTCCTTGGCCAAGTTGGAGCGGGGTGTGGTGGTGGGGACATTGTTTCTGTAGCCATACTGAGGGATCTCCAATTGCTTAACAAAGCACATGGGCCTAGAAATTAAAGATATGTAGAGTTTATTAGATGCAGTTCAGTTTATTGTGTCTGTGCATATTTAATAATTCATCTTAGAAAATCTTAGTTATTGACTGCACTTGAGACAGTAATATTTTGTTGTATGTATTGGTTTGGTTGTTTTCAGCAGACAAACAATATATATGATCTTGAACAAAGCATAGAATAAGTTAAATTAATTATAATATTACTAAAATATTCTGTGGCTAAAAGTAATATAATTGGTGAAATATTCCATTTGAAAATATTTAAGAATTTTCCTCCTTTTCTGAAATTACTTTACATAGTAATGTTTTCTTTCTGGGAAGGTAGACTAGTGAGGGAGAAGCAGAGTGGTAAAAATTTTGGACATATTCCTTTGTCGGAAGTAACATTGCACTAAAGGTGCCAATCAATTGGTAGATTTTCCTCTATGATTTGTCCTGTCATAAAAGTAAGTAGTGTTTCATCCCTTCAATATACAGATCTATGCTGATCTTGAGAGATTTGCAAGAGACTTTCTAAACTTCTGCTTCATCAGCTTCTGCTGACCCCTGCATGCATGGCTATAGCAGAAGCTGGAGTCCTGGTGAGGCTGCTCCAGCTACAGTCGTACTGAAGAATTTCACAACACCAAAGAGAAGGAAGTATACATTATTATAGTCTTAGGCTGTATCATTTACAGTTCTGTTTCCCGTTGACTGGGTGAACCAGGGGAAAGTGGGGAAATGAGGGGAAGCTCAGCTAGCTCTCCTGATCAATTCCGTTAAGTCATTTTGAGAGGTCTCTAAAGACTTAGTGAAATATATACAACAGAGCCATCTTCAACAAGTACTGACTCTTTGATGCATAGATGCAGAAGTTAGCAGCCAGCAATATACAAAGTAGGCAAATCAGGGCCAGATCCTACAGACCTTAATCATGTAAGAAAGCGAAGAATGATTGCATTCAAAGGGCAAATCCTCTAAAATGCTGAGTGCCCTGTAATCCCACTGATTTCAACATACATTAATGATCTACAGCAGACATGAGAAATTGTTTGAATCAAGAATCTTAGAATCGAGTGATTTCACCAAGTTCTGTAAGCTCAGGAAATGGAAAGGAAATTTGTAGGAATATTGATTTAGTCAAGATCAAAAGAATCATCATGTCTAACTGCCTTATAAAATGGAATATGATAAACAGGGAAAAGATACTAATACAATTTTAGTATGTTGAATTTATAAATAGATTCATTTTTATAGATATTAGATGAGAGATTTCAGCGTAAATTATCCAAGACATTATATCATTTAGACTATCTTCTTTTTATGCATGCTGCGTTTCTTTAGAAAGAGCCCCACCTCATATTTCACAAGATACAATGGGCCAGCTTATACAACTGACTGACAAACTACACTGTGTATCTAGCCTGATATCATTTAGGCCCTTTTAAACAACAATCCAATTTATATACTGTACATTCAAAACAAAACACAAATCCTGTGTTACTTCAATTTGAATAGGTCACTTTAAATACAAGTGAGAGGGGGAATGCAATGAGGACAAATGCAAGATCAGTGCATGGAATTAGAACGTACAAAGTCCCCAGTCAATTGTTGTGGATGGACGCATCTTAAATTGTTCTTTAAGTTAAAGGTCAAAAAGAAGCGGTGTCCGAGATGACAGTATTACTCCGACTGCATATCAAGAGCTGAAATATTCCATAGGCAAAATAAAAGCAAAACTGTCATAGCTACCACTTGAGGAATCTACTAGAGAACCAGATGTTGCTTTTGAAAAGAAGTCCCTCTCTCTGGCATCTGACTTCCTGTGGCTTCTTTTAGAAGAGCATTGGTCTAATGTAAAATCCAACATATTTTACGTTTCCCTACTCTTGCTAATGAGGATTTGCAAATTTGTTTTTGAATGAATCTGTTTTTTATAATTTTATAATTAGTTTTAAAAACCTAAAATCTATGAGGAGAGTCTCTGGGACATCATATGAGAAAAGTAAAACCAAAACCAGAACCAGAACTGGATAGTTCAGAGAATGCCAGTTGAAACACTGGGGAAAGAAAAATAAGGCAGTATAGAGTAGATAACAGTCAGAATAATGATGCAGAACATCCTTCTGTCTCCTCAACTATTAAGCACCCCTGGTTTTAGGAAAGACCATCAAGGTTTGATGAAGTACTTAAAGAATATTCAAAGAAAGATGTTGATAACACAACAAGAAACCTTCATTTTAAGCCACCCTATTAAAACATAGATACAAATGAGAACCTGTTGCAGAAAAACCTATGGGATGCCTAAGTGAATCTGTGTGCTGTAAGTTGTGACAGTCCCTTCAAATTCTCCCAAAAAGCAGGGAAGGATGTTGCCATCCTAACCCACCGATATCGCAGTATCCGTGGGGAAAATTCTGCAGCTGTTGGGGCATCATCCATGTAGGGCTGGCACATTCATGCAGAAGTCAATGCCTTTGCACTACCATCTAAAACCTTAGCTCCAACAGAAACCATGTTTTCTCCATTTGTGCCTGGCCCAACACTAGGGGGCATTTAAAATTGCAAAAATGAACTCTATTTTATGATAAATGCAGAATCCCAAATGCTTGAAGATAGGGTGTAATGATACCAGACTGGCTCAACATCCTGTCTCCAGGTGTAGGACAAAAGAATGCTGTTCTACTCTTCATCGTTTGTAGGTGTGGGTGGAGGACGCAGACAATGAACTAGCCCTTGCGTGTTTTTGGAACCTAAACTACATGAAGAAATTTTTCATAAAAAAGGTGTACACTGCCAATTTAGTATTGCAAGTAGGGCTTCTGGTTTTCAGTTAAACTGATATTTACTAGTAAAAGCCTGCTGAAAAAACCAAGACTTACCGGTAAATATTAGTTTATTCCCAAAAGATACCAACTTTTTTCACACTGTTCTTAGACTTTGCACTCCAGCAGTCATCTTTACACCAAACAATGCCTAAGACAAAAATGAGCCTTTCAGCTTTACATGTATTTGCCAAAAGAATTACCAACCCTCCCCCATGTAAATTTGTTGGGAAAGAAATGTTGGAAAACTGGATCCAGAAGCCCTGATTCTAACCTCTTCTTTAAGGGAGATATATATAGATATACATGGATGTATGTACAAAGTACATAAATATAAATGTTCAAATTAACTAATGTGTGATTAATTTCTGCATAGTATTAAGTATTATAGTGATTTCTAATACCTTAAAACCCGATCTGATGCCTGGTTTGATTTTGACACATCACAGTTCTGATGCTTCTCTTGAGCTTTAGCCAGTTTCTCTGCTGCAGCAATAGGACATCCAGAGAGGCTGCAATTACAGAAAGGAAATTTAATTGTCTTGTCCTGAGTAGTTTCACATTATAGCACTGATCCAATTACTCCTTTTCCTCCTTAGGCAGCATGAGGAAGAATCTGGAGGAAAAAAGTTTCCAAAAACTTTTGCATCATATATGTTTCCTCTAGAATAGACTTCCTTTCCTTGAGCAACATTCTGCTTCAAAGCTGCACTGCAGATCTCATAACCATTATTGTTCTCCCCATACTAAAGATGGGCAGAACATTCAGAGACAGCAGTCAATGGACATTCAAGTAAGAGGAAAAGAATATAAGCTGAAATCTATGCAGCTCTATTAGCAGAATTTTGCCCTTCAGACTCATGTGAGTGCTGCCACAAAGATGGTCACTGAAGATTACTTAATGACAACACCATACAGGCCAAATTCTGTGCTGCTTCGCAGGTCATTCAGCTTAATTATCTCAAATTTAGCTGTGAGGTGTAGAACTCAGTGCAGAATTTGGCCTAGTGTCTCAAAGTCTAGGTCTAAAATATATTATTCTTGATGTTTATTCATGGATTTAAAGTACTGAAAGAGTGCTCTAATTCCAGTTGATGTTACATGAAAAGAATCCAGACATCTGCACTTGAACTCTAATTTGCAAATCCTGAACTATGTTTGAAGTGACAATAATAAGTCTGCTTCTACTGGAATAGATTTAGAACAGTGGAAAATATATTGATTGGTGCCAGCAGATGGTGCTCTTAGAGAATATGTAAAATCCTGTGACCTAACAATGGAGGGGGTATTTCTCTTATCATAGTTTTTGCATGCTTATGTGACCGAAGCTCCCTGTGTTTTCCATAGAAAAAGAAATTATAGTGAAAGGCAAATCGGTGCATCCCCAGATGCTCCTTCTCTACAGAAAAAAGGTAAGCAGAGCAAAATGCCCCAATAGCTGCAGAAAGATGTAAGCACAGACTCTGCAGAATGCTCTACACCACCACCCCGGCTCCACCCTGGGTACCCATGGAAATCCCTCTGGGTCAGTTCTGCAGAGAGAGGTTAGAGGGACTCTGCAATTTGTCCTCTGACATGTCCTCATTAGATACATTGGATATCCTAGCAGATATCCAAACAGAAGTTAATGCTGCTGCAAGCAGCATTGGTTCCCATTGAATCTTCTCTGGGGCTTTTGCTGCAGCCAGTGGAAATATAATTGCAGAGAAGAAGGGGGTGCCAAAGCACATCACAAAGGGTAGGTTCCCTGTAGAGGGATTCTAGGATACATGTAGTTGAAATGAGATAGTCCAGTAAACCAGAACTCTGTAAACTTCATGGTCCATACCTCCAGTATCTTCAGTAGTCCCCTAGAGCTCTGTGCTGAAAATAATCTAGAAGGTATCCTGGTGTAGTTTGCAGTACTTTCTGCCTACCTTCCCTGCATTTTTATATAGAAAACTACAATACAGACCTTGTTTTGCTTATGGAAAAAGCCATAATGTGAAGAAAAGCTAATTTTTAATAGATTTAAAAATATATATTATTCCCCCAAATTTAAGAGGAAATGACATTCATTTTGTGAGGGTTTATAAGATGATTAAAAAAAGACCCTGTAAGACATTTTACTGGAATAATTTATATGCAACAATATACTGACTTCCTCCTTTTTTCATTTTTACAGGCCTTTTCATAATGTTTCTTACTCAGGTAAAACTCCCATTTAAATTTGCCTGAATACTGCCTGCAGGTTGATCCTTTTGATAGTGCCAGACCTAAAGTGCTCTTTCTCCTTTATCCATACAAAGGGAGTTTTCTGAATCGAGTGGAATTTTTCACACATTATATAAGCAATACTGATAGAAACAATCGTTGGATTAAAAAAGAACTCTGTCCCGGTCTCGATCATATTTACAATCTTTGCTCTTTCATCTGTGTCGTACCACTCAAGAGTCACAGTGTTCTTTTTTAAGCAACTATAGTTCAAGTAATACCAGAAAAAAACAAGTAAAATAAAAACCACAACAGACGGAAACAATTCTTAAAATGCTTAATTCTGCACTGAAGTATCTAGCTGGACATCTATCCCCCTTATAAGTTAAGGAATTTACTCTTTAAAGAGAATAAAGCACACTAAGCACCATCTGTCAGGTTCAAAACAAAACAACAAAACCACACATGCACACACACAGCCTCCAAACAGACTGCCAGAAGGGCTGCAGTTCTGAAGCACTGTTCCCTTTAGACTATAGTCCGATGATAGCTTCCTTACCTTCTGTGAGAATTCCTGTTGCTATTTACGTGGCCCCGACCTGTGCAGCCTGGTGTAGGACACTTAAGAACATTTTCATGCATGGCAAGAACTTGACAAGGAGAGTAAGAGAAAACAGCAGAGTATGAAAACAAGAAAAAAATCACGTCCCAGTATATATGAAAACATTTTAAAACAAAGCAGGATTCATTAACAACCATCATTCCTCAAAATACACACAACACACATCGCCAATAAAACCTGAAAAAGGGAAAGAGGTATTGTGACCCTATACTCATTAACACAGGTTAACATTGGATGGTGAGAGTTATGGAGGTTACAGAGTCTAATCATTAATTAATCTCTGGTGCAGGGTGAAGCAGGAGATTCCCAACACCTTCATGCGTAAGTGCTGAACAGTGATCAGCTCAATAATAAAGTGTGGATTAGGAATAGCCCAGTACTGAGGTATGGATTGGTCACATTTTTTCAGGATGTGTATGCATTCTTAATACACAGTTATGTGCACAAAATATGGAGCAGACAGATGAAAGTCTGCTCTCAGTTGTCCTTCCAATATATTGAGTTATTTCAGATTTAAATCAGTACAACTGAGAACAGGATTTGACTATAATTATGAAAGTCAACTCATTTAACCAGGACCCATTTCTGCCCAAAGCCATAGGAGTTTAACTCCTGTTTCAGTCAATGGGTACTGCCAGTTATGGAAAAATGAGCAGAATTGTTCCCTTTAAGTCTATATTAAATCTCTGCAAATGTTATATTATTATACTGGATGTAAATTGAAAAAAAAAAAGGAAAAGAAACACCCAAGCACTCTTTTAGGTTGAGAGTTGCTGTAGAGATTAATGCACTAGCTTTAAGCAAGTCAATGGATTTACATGGGCATCCATTGCAAATTGGGTGCAAAATGTACCCACAAACTCAGTCAAGGCAATTATTTTCTGAATTGCAACATTTGTTCTTATAATGTTGCTATAATCAAGTGCTTTTGTAATGTGAAGATACATTAAACAGAAAATAGAGTGAGACAAGTTCTTTTCTTTGACATGAGACATATTAGAATCCATGTCTTCAGAGCTAGATGGCTAATGCATTAACTTACTAAGATGACCATCCTTTCTCCCATTGTATTAATAGGCTTTATTTAGTTCCCACTCAGAAGAATTCTAATGAAATCAACTGTTTCTTCAGCTGAGCAGAGAACTGAATAAAAACAGCGTTGAGACTTGAGGATTTAACCACAGATAATCATTGTCATCACTCCACCAGCAGCATATTAAAATGTGTACCAAAAAGTGTGCAGATGCAAAAAGCTTTTACGCTGAAAGTTCTGCTATTTACAGCTGTTTTGAAACATGCTTCACAAGTCCAGCATCACAGAAAAAAAATAAAAAGATGAGCTCACCTTTTTAATTTTAGTATAGCTACAGAACATGCAAACAGTTTAAAGCTATATTCTTCTTTGATTTACATATTCTAAAGAGCTTTATATTTACCGTTAACAAAAAAGGAGAGAGAACTTTAAGCACCTGAGTAAATATTTGTGCTTTAGAAAATTATGGGTCTTGCAAAATGGAAAAAAAATAATTTATTCTATACTACTCAGAGAGTAGCCAAGATACTAGGGCCTTCCCTAATGTATTTCCTCATTATATTAGTTGTGTGAAAAGCCGTCCTGTTATAAGAGAACCTGGTGTTTGGGTCTGCCTTTCACTCTCTGTGCTAATTTATTTCTGGCTTCCTCTCCTTTTGAGACCACCCCTTCCTTGCGAATTCTGGACCTACTTCAGACATTAATTAAGGTTTATGCTTGTGTATATCCACTGAAAGTAACAGTGCCACATGAGTATAACACTGTAACTGTACCCTGGACTTGGTCAGATACCTTGATCAGAAAGGTATACATCTTAGGAGGGCCTGGGTTACACGTTACAGTATGAGCTGAATAAGTCTTGATAGACTTAGTGCTAGCTTCCAGTCACACCTTCAATTTGGGCGTTTGAGGATTGACCACACCACAATGGAACAGGTGCTCTATTATGTGGATCAAGAGATGATCCTGCCCTGGAGTGGCATAATTTTGAGCTGCAAAATGAGTGCTTTAAACCTCTTAAATGAGTTCATGTACAGACAACTGAGGGGTTAAAAGCTCCAGAAGCTGCCCAAAACGAATGTGTAACAAGGTCCTTAACGGCTTGATTTTCTTCTTTCTTGCACTGGTTCAAACCAGTGTCAATCAACAGGATCGGATTCCTCTCTGCACTCAAATTTCTGCAGTTATTTATATCTGAGCAAAATGGGTGCCAAATGCTGCCATTCTAATTTGGAATGGTTGGGACCCACGTTGCATTTATATTTACACAGGCTTATATGACTATGCTGTGAGGCTGTGGAGAATCAAGTCCACAGACTTCAAGTGGCAGACAACAAGTAACTAAAGTATTACATCATTGTGAGTAAAGCTATAGATATGCAAACACATTACAATGAGCTAAAGGTGGCAGGGTCTTAAAGTCCATGATAACTGCACCTTTGTAGTAAGTGAAAGCTAAACCAGTGCTACCCAACTGATGGTCTACAAGGGGTTAAATTCTGGCTCTTGTCCAGCTGCTGTTCTCTCATTGATTTAGCTGCTGCTGATCTGTGCTGCCCCCCAGTATTCACTGCCTGCCCCCCTACCCCAGGGAGTGGGCAGGGCAGGGCAGCATGGCTGGGGGAGCTGAGGATGAGCCTGTGTAGATGCTGCATAGGTGCTCTGTGCAGGGGGGTAGCATACATTGGGAGGGGGAGTATGGTCACAAGGTGCAGCAAGAATGGAGTTGGTGCCATGCTGTCTGCACCCTAAGGGTCCATGGGTTACCTTGGTGTGACCTGTGGGCATATGGTCCCTGCTGATATGACCTCAGGGCTTTCAGCCCCAGGAGACTTAGAAATTGGGCAGCCCTGTGCTAAGCTATAGTAAATTACCTCCATTTCACTAAGATAAATTACCAAAGTTTAGTTTTCAGTTACTGTGGGTTAAGCCCAGGCACCTGGACAGTTACCCCTTTTAACTTATTGAAATGTGTTTATTTATCATTAAGAAAGTGAATCAGACCCTAGCCAAAACCTCAGCTGGTGTAAATCAGCATGACATAATTGACTTCAAAGGCACTACACCAATTTATACAATTTGACTAATCTGGCCATATACATTTGGAACTAAATGCTCATCTTTGTTTAACTAAGTGCAGCTTCTGTTGTCTTCCGTACTCACAGAACTCATTGACTTTGGGGGAAGCTGGACTGCCGTAAGTGACAATAGAACATGGTCTAAAATTCTCAGTTGATTCATGAGAAAAATTGCTGATTTAATTTTTTTTCCATCTATTTCCTTATTACAAGCTAAAAACAATAGTAACAAAAGCAAATTAATTCTCCAAACTTGTCTTAATGCAAGACATGGCTGGTTGATGGTGTGATACTGTCTTTGACTGAACCTCTTTCAAAATAACCTCATATTTCCAAAATCAAAGAATACAGCTTTAAAAGTTGTTCTTTTTAGTGTAAAAGTTAGTAGAAATATGAAAATGATGGTACAAAGAAAAAAAAACCCTATAACACAGAACAGATTGCTAAATTGAGACATACCGTACTAGAAAATGGAAGTAAATAAATAAAAGGTATAGAAAGCATGCTAGAAAAATCTTTGGAGTTTTATCCCCAGTTTCCATGAAACAATGTGGACTTACTTTCTGGAGGGACCCTATCTTTGTGTGGGCATCCTGACAAACTGCGGTGATGGGGGTAAAGCCCCGTTACATGGCCAGTTCCATCACACCCAGGGGTAGGACATTTGCTCTCTTTCTTTTCTGTTCTTGAGGGATCTATAATTTACAACAAATGTGTCAAGTGAATGATCCTTTCCACATGTCTGTATGAAGGTTCATTTAATGCTATAAGTGCTATAAGTTATTCTTTGGTAAATGTTTTTAAGAAAACTGAAAGAACAAACTTCTACTTCTTAACACAGTTTTGTTGCTTTTATCCCATTATTTTCTTTTCATATGGCACGCTCCTATGATCACAGCAATATCCAGTCATAGTCATTAGGTAGTGACCTTTTTTATAGCAAAACCACCTCTGTCAATCAATGTTCTGCTGGAAATCATCAGCTAAAGGGTAAAAGGTCACTCAGGAACTGTTTAGCTGGACTCCCCCTTCTTTTCAGTGCTATTTTCTGGATGTATTAAAGTCTGCAAATGTGCTGTCGTAGAGTTTCAGTCTCAAGAGAGTAGCAGATCCAGCTCCTTAGCATACTGATTCAGTGATTCAGCACAAATAAAGCCTATTTCAAAGGCACTCTAAGCAGATGACACTGTTTTCCCTGAATGCACAGGAACTTGTATAAAACATTTTCTCTTCAACAAACTATGATGGGGTAAAACCATCTGATCAGAAGTACTGTAAGTATAATTGGGCTATTACAGTCATGCTTTCATAATGTTTGTATAGTCATAAGATTAAAAGGTTAATTCCTTTTTATGAAGCTCTCAGTTTCTTTATATATAAATCAATGGAAGGACCTAAGCAGATTTTTGTTCAACAAATGAATGTTTTCTGCCAAGAAAGTAATGGAACTGCTGGTGAAATTACTCCTGAACAAGAACTTGATCACATATTTCAACAGCTTGTTTCATGTAAACAGAACATTTGTAAAGTAACATCCTCCAACCCAACACATACTGCAAGTTATACCACGTCATCTTGAGCACTCTTACCATGTTTTGGAGACTACTACTGAGGTGTACATTAGTATCTAGGAAATAACATTCAAGTTATTCTAAGTACTAAGACTGTGGCTCACACTGGCTAAAATCAATCATCATCACCCTTTCAGTCCATCCTGACTTCAGCACCCACACTGATCTATACCATCATTTATGTATTTTATGTTGCTCCTTTTATTGCTTTGCTTCAGGATTTATGCTTTTTCCTTTAAAAAAGATTTTGCTATTTGGCTTCTGCTAAGGAGTAGGCTCAAATTCAGCCCCGGTCTGAATAACGGCAGCCCCAATGGCATCAAAGGAACCAGTCAGTACCAGTGGTACTACAGTACTTTCTGGTGGATAAAGTGTACATTCAATCCACAGTTTATATTCTTCATGGGGTTTTTGCATATTCTAAATTCCAAACTCTTACTCAACCATCTTAGTTTTTGTGAACTTCTTTACCAGGTGATTGCTCTTCTAGCCTAATTTCAATCCTTAAAACTCAGCTTTTGTAAACACATTTCTAATTAAGAGGTTATTGTAAATTTGCATATATATTGACTGTATAGTGCAGCACTACGTTTTCTGCTTTATAATAGTAAGGATATATATACTGTATATTAAATTCCATTTTTAAGGCTCTGTCCAGTCACAGAAATATCACATCACCTCTGTGAAGTAGATGAATGCCATAATCCTCAGTTTACACTTTGGGGAAAACAATACAGAGATTAAACAGTTAAACCCAAGGCCACAGAAGGAGTCAGTGTTAATGCTGGGATTTAAACTCAAGAGTTTTAACCACATAGGCCTGTGCTGAGACCACTAGACCACCAATCACACTCTTGTCCACACACACAATAAAAATCTGTGCAACTCTTTGTGCAAAGCACTTTGAAATGTGTGAAACATGTTAGACAAGTGAATAAATAATAAAAAGAAATAAAATAAAAATATGTCAGTATAACAGTATCCAAAGACTACTAAAAATGCAGGTGATTGATACAATAGACCATAATGGCTTCTCTGGAGTCCTTAGATTAGAACTTCAGGTACCGAATATTCAGCATAGCTTCACTTATATCCTAACGGTGTCAGGCAGATATCTTTTGTATTCAAATTTTTAGCCTTATAGAGTAAAGCAGCTCCTGAAGAGCCTTTATGGTCTAACACGTTAGAAAAGATGTTGTACACTAAACTTACATTTTCAAAAATTTGTACAGAATTTTATTTTCACAGTTTCCAATTGACTTATATGGAAGGCATCCAGCTAAAACTCTATGCAGCTTTATACAGAACACAGGGGCAAGGATTATATTCACCTCTCAATATATATGTGTAGATTATTATGGGTACTCAGTTCTGTTTGATGGAGAAAGGTACGCAATTATTTTTGTAGTCAAATTTTGCAATCTTTATCCTTAATCCTTGCCATGGTTAGTTTTGCCTGAATGAAGATTGCTGGAAGAAGCTTGAACGTTTTACAAGTCATACATTTTGGAGGAAAGCTTCTCCAGAAGATTTTAAATGGTAAGGAAAAAAGGTGGTTTGCCATCCCTTCATTGCTTTGTTGTTTCAGTGATCTCTAAGAGCAGAGGTCCTAAAGGAAGAATCAGGAACTCCAATCCTTACTGTTCCCTTATACCCTGAGAATGGTTCCATTTAACTTATCATTCATCTCCTTAAAGAACCTTTCTTGGCATGTTTGGGAGATCATATGTGCTATGAGAATGAATAATACACAAGGTTCTTTCTTTCATTCACCTTCCTAAATCACTGAAGTATTCTTCTTTTCCTAATTCTTCTCTTTTACAGATAGAGAAGGAGCCCACCCATAAAATTTCTTGATTCAAACTACCACAAATTTCAGAGTTGTCTTTTGGTCCAGGGCTTCTATCTGGGCATATATTTAACTTAGTTTAAGAGACAGGATCACTTCATAGAAACTCTAGAAATCACTGAAATTTGAAGTCCACATTTTCTCCATTGTCAGAAGCAATCTTAGGCTTTTGAAGACTGCAGATATATATGTTTGTGTGTTTCCCTAAGCATCCATGGTCTGGAAAATACTTCTGTTCTAAGGACTGTAAAATAATAGTATTGGTTTTCCATATTCTCTATGGGGTTTTTTATGTCCACACATTAAGAGGCAAATATACACCTGCTATATGTCACGTGCAAACAGTACTTAGTACAAAAAACCACATGGCTTTGTAGTAAACTAAATAAAAATGTCTTCCTCAAATATCCAGTTTCTAATTTGTCAGTGGACCATACAGTTGTGTTTAAAAGCAAGCAAAGCCTCTCTCAGATACACTGCAAAAGAGAAATTGACACCAATAACTTCCATGTTTGTAATTATACAACTTTTGAGACACCTTTTTGTCTTTATTTTATTTACAGTCTGGAATTTAAAAAATATATCTTGAGTTGAGATGCTACCTGCTAACTTTAAAGTTAAAACCGTATGTTAGGGCCATTCTTTGAAGATAGATTTAGAAAAAAAAAAGATAAAAAAAAATCCAGTTTTAAATATGGAAGTGGAAACCAAGTGTTGCCTACAGTATGGATCCAATTCTGCAATGTACTTCACGTCTCCTGAGAAATACTGTGCCCTCAACTTCCATTAAAATCAGCAGGAATTCAGGGTACCCAACAACCCTCAGGAGGTTTTGAACACTTTATAGGAAAGGTCTTCTATGTGTACATTTGTGGACACATAAAAGAGGCATTTTAATATAAACGCACCATCACTAAGATAATTCCCTAAATTAAAACACATTCTAAAGTAACCTTTTGTCTATTTTTTGTCTTTTATATTGAATTATGGTCAAGGCAGCACCTTAACTGTTTCCACAATGGAATGAAACCAGTGAAGTGGAATGCATATAAGAAAGAAATTGCTATTGATCTCAGCCCAGGCCACATCATGCCTTGCATAGCAAATGGTTTCCATTACCTTACTATCTTAAGATAATTAATGTGCAGTCACTACCCCTATCTTATGTTATCGGTCATTCTGATACTGTTCAATTTCTATCAGGTAATTCTATGTTTTAGATGGGAGAGGCTTCATCAATAACTGTGATTTGATGATAATTTTATAAATCATGATGCCACCTACCCAATCCAATCTGTAAAATATGCACTCCATAGCTGATTGACTAACTGCTACATAAAACTCCACCATTCAATATGGTAAGCAATGCAATTCTCCTTATAGTTTTTAAATCATAATTACTATAAAACACATTAAACACTTCAGAAAAATCTTTGCCTCTTTCAACATGATCTCTTATTTGTTTGGTTTCCCTGAAAAGTTACATTTTTCTAATTTAGCCAAATGGTAATGCACTGAAATACTGTACATGTTTCTAATACTGCAGAATAAATCATTTTATTTTGTGATCAGAGCTTGATCCTATTTGCAAATCATGCCAACATAATGCAAATTAAATAAAGAGCCCATTTGTGGAATGAATAACTTCACTTTAGGGTTGTAAGCCGCACTTAGCTCTCACTTTTTCATGACACAACATACGGTATATAGAAATATTACCTTTACCATAATATGGCTTTTTGACATGGCCGTCACTGGATTTAGGCTTCCTGTCATCTCCAGAAAGTTGTCTTGGAGACTGCTCCTCATATGATCTCATATTATCCCTTCTTCCAGCTTCCACTGCCATTTTTTCTCTCATGGCTTTTGCTCGTTCAGTTTCCAAAGCAATAGCTTTCTCAAGCAGCGTTAAGTTACCTTTTGTCATATCAAACACTTCTTCAGATCTGTCTGAAGTAATAGAGGTGGTATCATCATCTCTTTCATGACACCCATCCTCCTTTGCACAGCTAGAAAAAGTTCTAGATCTGGGGCTCAACTGTTCCTCAAGCCTCATTAAATTCATCATGTCAGAGTAATTCCGATCTGGTGTTCTTCCTTGGAAGTCATCTTCTTGCCTGACATGTTGACGGGTGTTCATATTTTGTTGCTGATTTCTTTCCTGTGGGTTTGTCTCACTGAGTTTCCTAGCAAGGTCAAAACATTGGTTCCTTAAGCATTCCAAACTGCTGAGGCACACCTCTTCATCACTCTCCTCCACCATTTTTTCTGTGAGTCCATTGTTCACAGGCTTCCCTAGCATTACAAAGTTCATATTCCTGTTATCTTGCTGTGAAGTATTGTCTGCATAATTTCTGTCATTAATGTTTTCTGAAAGTACTACACCATGTCCTTGTGCTAATAATTTAAGGGAGTCCACTGTTTCCCTAACAACATCACTGTCTAAATCTAAACTCAGCTCACTTTTCCGACCAATATTTTCATTTTTGTCACTATCATCTTCCAGACTATTAGATGTATTGCTGTTCATTTCTGATTCTGTCCTGGCTCTGTATGCTGCGTCCTCTGCAATTTTGCCAAGATTTAACAATGACTTGGCCACCAGTTCATCGTAATTATCATACTCGTCATTATTGTTATCATCCTTTTCTGTGTCTTGCATTATTCGAGTATTGTGACAATTCATTTGATGGTCTTCTGCATAAAAAAAGAAAGAAACAAAGAAAGAAACAAAGAAAGAAAAAGGAAAAGAAAAGAAAAAAGTGGCTAGAATTGGAACTGTTGTTGCAATAGCATGGATAGAAACAAACTGCATGTCAAATACTGTTAATCATACAGTTGCTCTAGAATGTTAAGACCCATGTGTAGTTGAGTTAAACTTCTTTGATTAAGTGAATTTTCCTAAAGCCCATAAGGACATTTTCATATATTTGTTATGTACCATTGATTTCTTTTACTAAACTTACAACAAACTGTTGAAACTGGTAAGACTTAAAAAAAAATTAGTATTATTTCTAAAATATTATGGCATAAATTCTCATTTTTCTCCTTTCTCTCCTTTTTCTTGTACAGTTTTAGTGGATTTGCAATAAGTATAATATTCATACTCTTTTATTTTTTTTTAGGTTTGTTAAACTTTCCTCACTCCCATATTTCCTGGTATGGTAGATGATAAAGAAGTGAGCACTATTGGATTGGTTTTCTTATTGATGAATAAGCAAGAATTGTCTCTCGGTAAGCATCATATACATCATTAACGTTATGTAAATACTCATAAAGCAAATACATAATGAGGTACAAAGTACATTTTAGTAAGTGTGGCCATAGATAAAAATTAAAGTCTATCAGCTTGGTTATCACACACTATGAAAAAGTGAAAAAATGTAAGATAATAATTACAGAAAAGGAAGGTAGAAGGACTTGTATATACAACACAAATATAAATTTCTGTGCTATCTCCCAGCTAGATTGTTTTAAATATATGATATTGGTTCTACACTGAAATGCCTGTCCTATACAATGGCAATGCTAGATAACAACACTGTTGGCATGTTATGCTGTATATTGCATTATCATAGCACAAAGAAACTCTTTTTACTCGGTTTAGTTCTGGTAGCTACTAAACAGCAGGGGGGCAACTCTGAACGAAAGAGTCAGTATGAGATACACAGAATGTTTTTTGATATATCTTATGGTAACTCAGAAGTTAAAATGTGTCACCATGATATAAGGTCTTAAAATAAATTTAAAGTTGACTAAGTAATGAACTCAATGTAAACTATACTTTGATAATTACTCAAATAACACTTTGAATATTTGCTGCAGGTATTTGTATGTAACAGGTAATCACAGCTATTAACATTTTTCCCATAGTAGTAATTTGAATGACATAGTGGCCAGCTTTTCAGCCAGTGTAAATTTAAAGGAATCAATGGAGTTGTGTCAATTAACACCTGGTTCAAGAGCTGACCTAAGTCAAGATACTATGAAATGGACTCAGTCTTTTTTTCAGGATTGGTACAGCTAAATATGCAACAGTTTCTAAGCTGTGACCTTTGTGTTTGGGGTTAAATGAAATGTAGTGAGAAATTTCAGGTAGCAAGAGAATTTAATATATTAACATTTTCTGACAGGCATGCTTTTGGAATAAGTAAATACGTTCTTGAGGTTGGTGGACAAAAGAACAAATCAGAATTTTAAATACAAAGCTCAACAGTCACAAGATAATGTTCTTTCTACATAGTGGTTTAGGGATCCTGGGATGATAGTAGGCTGTAGTTAAGCAGTGGAACTGATGCACAAAGTTGAGTAACCTATGTTTTTGAAAAAAAGAGCAGAGATCCTTAAGTTTTATATATACATTGTCCAATATATACTGGGGTTCCTTAAATATAGCATGGAGGATTATTAATAAGTGACTGTGTGTGTTAAGTTCAGCTGTTTAGAAAGCTTAAGTCATGGATAGAGTTCTTTTTATAGTCAATCTTTGTTTTATCTGAGAAATCTGTTATTCTTGGGATAGTGAACATTCCCATTTATGGCTTCGGTTCACTAAAAATGAGGTGGATCTGATTACGGTTTCTGAGTGCAAGACAGTAAGATACAGTTAAGATCGTTATTTAAAATCCTTCCCTTATACTCGTTTGCTGAGAAGTAAGTAGATAAGGATTACTGGACTATTATTCTGGATTTTTTGAAAAACAAATGCTTTTAACACTTTAACTAGCATATTCTAAAATTAAATTTACAAATGAACCTCATGTTATTGTGAACGTTAATGGATCATTCCCATGAAAAATATTCAGTTCAAATGCTGCTTTGAAATATTTGATAGGTTTAGAATGCCTACAGCTAACTGCGGCTATGTCTGATATGTAGAAGGAGAAGCAAAAGCTATTAATGAGGCAGAGAGCCATATCTCTGAAAAATGCCAGTGATGTTAAGGCTAGGACTAGACATCCAGAATAACTTGGGATGCTAGTACAAGTTTGAGTCTAACAGGGTGCATCTACACATGAAATTAATGCAATACATTAAACTCTGGTGTATATTGCACCAGAGTTTATTGATCATGGGCACCATGTTTACATGTGTGCCTGGGGCCACAGCAGGTTGAGAGGGGTTGCAGCCCCAGCTGGCAGGGAGCTTTGTGGGGGTCAGTGTGCCATCCTGGAGCTGCTTCGACTCAGCTCAACATGCTGCAGAGGGGTTGCCTGGGTCACAAGTGTGCTCCAGCATGGGGCTACACAGCAGGCAACCTATACGCTGAAGCTTCAATCAGCCCTGTCAACATCTACATGTGCATTTCTACACATCAAAGAACACTGCTGTAGTGATAGTACTTGTGTTTACAAGTACTAACCTATGGTGGAGTTAACTTTACGGCAGCATGTGTAGATGCTGAGACTTTATTGACGAGCTAATTAGGCAGCTGCACAGTAAAAAATTGTGCAGATGCACCCACAGTGTACTGAAACCTAGGATATGAAAATATATATTATCTCAGTTCATACTTATTAGTAAAGGTCATGTACACACTGAGTGCGCTATGTGATACTTTTTAAACCTTTGAAATTTGGGTTTGTTTAATATAGAAGAGTTTTTTACTGGAATGATGGGCATGTCAATGATTACCAATGAGAAGAATGTGCTGTACTTTTCCTACATGGTAGTGAAAAGTCAAAATATGATTCACATATTGTGTGAGTGAAGACATGTAAATTCCTTTTGAGCACTGGTGAAGCTGGGTGAAAGCTATAACTACAATATTGTTTATTCTACTTGTTTGGTAATACCTATTTCAACTCTCCTGCCTGTTCAACCCTAAAAAGAAAAAGAAAAATAGATGATGGAGGAAAAAAATATAAAGTATAACTTCTGGGTAAGGGAAGCAGGAGAATAAATCCTTTTATTCAAGCTGTGTTCCTCCTCTTAGTATTTTTCATGTGTTCTTGCTTCTTCTACTGTGGATTTCTTTAAAAGTCACTGTGCTTCTAGATGAATGTTTCTTGTGTATATAAAGGTTTGGGGGTTTTTTGAGAAGTGCATCCAGGTCTACTCTGAATCCTAGTTGAGGTGTTAAGCCCTTTAGCCAGTCCAGTAAAATACTTAAGCATATGTTTATGTGCTTTGCTACTTGGGGCCAGAACGCGAAGTACTCTGCATGTATTCTGAAACCCTGGATTACTATGTATTTTTGTTTACATGACTCTGGAAACATGTCAGTCCAATAGTGTGGTAAAATTACTTCACCACTTTACTTCAACTCTAACATTTTCTTCCTTTACTTATTGTTTGTTTATTTTTAAAACTGAAAATTTAATTAGTCCTTCATATTTTTTGGTATTTAATGATAATAGCTATTTTATCAGGACTCTACACACTATTTGTGGGCTGGATTTTGGATGGCTGTTATAAGGCAACACAGTGTGAGGAAGAAGTAAACCTCTTATCATGTCTCCTACACAGACTTTGGAAGCTCTGGCCAAAATTGCAGCATTTCCAGTCAGTAAAGCTCTTGAGCCACTAACAAAATGTTTCTCCAGGGAACAACTTAGGCAAAAGTGGGTAAGGAGTGGGCAACATCCAGTCAGTGTGGCTGAGTGGGTACATACAGAGATTTGTGCATCCTTCTAAGAGTCATGGATTGTGCTGGGATTGGGGAAGTGCAATTAGGAAGTCTCCTGGTTCTTTCCTGAAAAGGTTATATGCCATTCCCCTACTAGAAGCTGTGACTTTATGGCATGAGCTAGTTTATGTTAGTGGTGTCTGCCTGCATGTAATTAAAGAACATGTCATTAGTACTGGACACAGTGTGCCAGACCTTCTTGAACATTTCTGTTTTAGTGAAGCAAACTGGTACCTTGTAGCCTGGAGGGAATAGTTTTGTGATGAATCAAAAATAACACAAAGTTTTGTGACAAGTCAAAACCCAGACTGTTTTGATCATGGAAGTTGCTTTTTTTATATATATCCTTATAGAAATAACAGACAACAAGGTGTCCCGCTATGCTGGCTATTTTGATACTTTTGGGGAGTATTATAAAAAGTCAGGTTCCTTCAACCACCTGAAAATCTAAAAAGTCCTGCACTGCACTATAAAATGAAGAAGCATTGGACTTCCAACAACACCTTTCATCCAAGGATCTCAAAGCACTTTACAAAAATTAATTAATAAAGCCTCACAACACCCCTGTGAGGTAGGTATTTTTGCTCCATTTTACAGATGGGAGACACAGAGAACTTAGGTAACTCATCCCAGGTCACAAAATGAGCCACTGGAGAGTCAGGAATAAGGCCGAGAATTCCTGAAAGTGCTTCTTTCCTTTTCTTCTACAAATAAGTTTTTATACATTTCTTGAAAGAATAAATCTTCCTATATTTTTAGTATAAGAACTTGTGCAAAACAGGACCTTTTTTTGCAAAGGAAAATATATACAGCATTTAGTTTGAGAGATTCTGCAGAGAGAGGCAATGATACTTCAGTAGCAGCAGCTATATTCCTACCAACAGCCACAGATTTCAGAAACCAGAAGGCTTTTCAAATCTGTGGTGTGCTCTTTCATGGGCATGAGGGAAATACCATAGCTAACAATTCTCAGCCTATGCAGTCATACTAGCTTCCTGAACAGATGCATGGTTTCATCCTCCAAACAGCATCATCTGTTTTTACTCCTTTTCCTGCAACCATATGGAAGTTCCAAAATGTACAGTATATGTCTTTGTGCCGCCACTTTTCTCCTGACCTGACAGAGTGATATACACAGAAATGTGCATACATGCCTCTATACATCACACAAACAGGTTTGGAATATATAAAAGTCAGTCTAAAAATATAATACAGCACTGAAAATTCAAATAAAGCACACATTTTTAGATTTTCAAGGAAGGAAGGAAGGAAGGAGAAAAAATAAACAACAGGGTTTTTGTTTCTGTTTTTTACAAAAGCCTAAAGACAAAAGGAACTTGCTGCCTCCTCTAGAAACATTCTGAGAAGGGGTAGACAACTCAATAAACTTTCTCCAAAATCTTCTATGAAGGGGAGTTTCTTCACCTATCCACAGGAAAGAAACAGAGCTCAGACTTTGCTTGAGTCTAATCCAGTCTACTGAAGTCAACTGACAACTCCCATTAGTTCATCAGACTTGGACCAAACTCCAAACCCTTCAACAGTCCTGTAGATTTCAGGGACTAACTGAACAATCAGGACCAATCATATATAACTTGTTGCTTCTGCACCAGTTCCTACTGTGGTATGAACACATTAGTATAAAGACCCAAGCGATTTACTTTTATCATATTTGATTTCTTATTTAATCTTTATTTACCTAACAAAAATCAGGAGGGAAAATAATCTAATTATTTATGTGATGCATCTTAATGCCATATAACATCTATGCAACTTATTTTTACTCCCCTTCCTCTCCCCACAAATGCTTATTACAGCTATAATGTTGGGTTCCACTGCTTAGAATCTCCCACAATAATTACAGTATTCAAATAATAACCAGTGCTCAAAGTGAAATGAATGAAGTGAGGAAGTCATTAAGCACTGCAAGGAAGGTCTGAGCTGAAGAACATAGCATATCACAGTAGGGTTCAGCATTATAGAATCAGAGTGAGAGCTGCAAAGCAGGTCTGCACGGACTTCAAATATTGTACATAATTAACTATTCTGTCTTGCAGTGTCATTTCTTCCTTTAAAAAAAATCGTTATTTCCTTTTTTTCTCTGTTATATTTTGGTCTTTTAATTTTCTTTTTGTTCTACTCTTTATCTGGGCTTGCAAACTGATAGACCCTAGCATCTATGGATCTGTGGCAGCTTTTTTGCTCACTTAGTAAAAAAGTATGAGTATTTTTAAAGCAGTAACAGGGATCCTTGCAGAATCATAAGCTGTATCTTATCATCAGACAGTTACCAGAAAATAAGGCCGCATTTTATTTGCTTATATTGAGATAAAATTGAGCACAGCAAAAATTCATTTTAATTAATCATTTTGGGAACCAAAACATTTATGAATATATGTACTTGTGTAAAAAGTAATTGATATAGTGTCATCTGAATTGGCAGGGACATATTTATTCCTAATAACGTCCCTCTAGCTATGTGTTGTCTTGCACCACCTTTGTGATCACTGTTGTTCAGTGCAGCTATTTCAGATCCTTTTAGGAGGATAGTTGTTTTCTTGCTATTGCCAGCACCTCCTTTGCCCTTAGAACTTCCTTTTCAGCTTCCAATCCACCCAATTATTATTATTGTTATTTATTCAATACTATAGCTGGACATGATTCCTGAAACCTTGAAACCCACTCAAAGCTTCATCTTAGCTATCTGAGACTATGCCTCCTCTGTCACATGCGGTGGAGAGTGGTTCAGTATAAGCAAGTCTTTGAGGGTTTATTTGGAGGGATTTGCCTCTTCTTTTTCCTGTTTGGAGAGGAATACTGCAATGGTACATATTCAATTTTGCATATGTGCCCTGAAACATAGGGAAGCATGTCAATCAAACGCACACATAAATAATTAAATAAGTATAGCTGTCAGATATCCATTATATGCACACATACACATGTATATACAGAGAGAGGGAGGGGCTTACCTTACTCTGTGCCAAAGTAATTTTTCCAAATTTTTCTTATTTATACTCTCTCAGCCTGATCTGGTCTCATGATGGTGTAAAATCAGGGGTAGTTATGCTGAAGTTCAGTGGAGTGAACCAAAATAAAAGTACACCCCCAAAATAAAAGTAGCATACACAAGACCAGAATCAGTATCTCTACTTTCACCAGGGATTGTGTTAGGTTATTTTCTACAAGTATTTTGTAGACGATCCACACTGAAATCATCCTAAAACATTCTTAGTTTGGATTGTGTATTCCTGCTACTGTGATTATTTGGGGGCTTTAATATCATTACCTTAAATTGCTCTACACTGAAGTGCCTAAGCTACTTATGAGCCAATAGAACTAATCTACCCAACATGAATCTGTTTGCTGTATCCCTTTGTATTTGCTGCTCTACTATGCTTTATGACTTTCCAAATCACTTTATTAAGTGGAACAATATCAAATGCTTCCCTAAAACTCACATAAATTGTGCACGCTGTTCACCACTGTCTACCTCTCTGCTGATGTTCAGTATTCAAAGACTTCAAGCAAAAATGCATTTGCCAAGGACAATTATCTTTTTTATAAATACATGATGATGGCTCCTAATTATGTATCTCTAAATGATTAGTAATTTTGGCTCATCACTGTTTTTAATATCTTCTCCACAAATCAAGTCAGGTTTAATGGCCCTTGGTTTTCTTATCATGGAAAGGCAAGCCGAAGATAGTTATAACATATTGGGTGGTTTTTTTCTAAAGCACTCAGGAGTAGTATAATTCTGCTTGCACCGTTGTCAGTGAAGTAAAACTTCAATAATCTTAAAGGGAGCAATATTAAACCAGCACTAAGTCCTCGAGAGAATTCCACTACTCATGCTTTTACTACATATGCCACAGCATTTCCAAGCCCACCCACCCCATCTCCATTTTCAAGCCATTTCAAGAAGAATGATTTTTGTACAAATTTCTCAAAATTAAGAATGCCTATACAGTTGAATCCAGATTATCTGAAGATCTCAAGAAAAGGTAGAAATCATGAAATAACTGAAAGCTAATAGAATCAGAAACAACCAGTACAGTCTCTAAAGCCTGCTGGCTAGCTTTTTTAATGATAGACTACCAGACAGCCAACCACAAACTTGCTGACTGGACATCAAGAGACACTGCATAAGGGCTAAAGTATAGCATCTTTTTGTGCTATCTCATGGTCAATACTTATGTCTTTAAGTGATTTGTCTGGGCCTGACTCTAAACTAAAATGTACCTTGTACAGTTCTGTAGACCTGTACAAAGGGAATATACAATGCAGAATGGTACACAGTGTGCAAGGTAGCGAAGAAAAAGGCCATGTTTACCTTATTCTGAAAAAAAGCCCCATAGCAGATATTTGTCCCTTGAAGTCAAATCTTAATAAACATATTGGCCAAAACCAAGAGTTTGCTTAAGGAGAGGTCTAGTAATTTCGATTTATCTATTAAAACATATAAACAGCAAATCTCTCAAAATAGTTACATCAAGCAATGGCATCAACATTATAAAAATAATGTTTTTTATGTCTTTTAATGCACTATGGTAGATAAACCTTATTCATGTCTCAATGTCCTACGAGAAGACATTTTGATACTGGAGTAATACAATTGCAGCATAAGAACTATATCGACTAGAATGTCCATAGACTTACATGAGGTACCAACAGTTCTCCTAATCCAAGGTTCTGGCCAGTTCTGCACTAAACCCAGCCTTCTTTCCTGTCATGGTGACTGGGTATTATGCTTTCATTCTTTCTGTCTTCCTGTTAGTTTTCATATATAGTTCAAACTGTCCATGCCTACTTTTAGGCTACGTCTACACGGGATACTGACTGCGCAGTTGTTACTATGCAGTCACTCAGTACTTGCACACCCAAGTACTAAATGACTGTGCAGTAACTGGCACTACTACGCAGTACCATCCCTGCATGGCTTCATGGCAATGCTGACTGCACAGTAGTTTGTTACTACTGTGCAGCAGCTTGTTAGAACTGTGCAGTAGCGTCACAGCACGGTTGGTGCTCTGCGACGCTACTGCGCAGTAAGCGTTTCATGTAAATGCAGTCTCAGCATTCTAGAAAATATTGCTCTTATCTACACCTCCTCTCACATCTTCCTAATTTTAGTCCATCAGGCATAGATCCTAGAATCCTATTTCAATTACTGACTCTCTCCTGTGCTGTCAAGGTGACTGCCTAATAAATTTTGTATCTTTCTTCAACATTTTTCTTCACACTTACTCCTATTTTATCCTTTTCATTGGATCTTATTCTTTCCCCTTAGTCCCCAAAGATGCTTTTCCATCATACAAGGAAATCATTCCTTAAAAAAGAATTAGTCTTGAGACTTTTAGAAATAATCCCATAAGCAGAAAACAAATGATGATGAAAACAACAAGAGTCACTTCATCAGACTGAAACTCATTTATAAATCATTACTTGTACCTGCTTTAAGATCAGAACTACTTTCATAAAGCCTGTAGGTACTTAAAGCAGCATTCAGACAGAATAGAGGATCTTACACCCAAACCAGTGATCCACCCCTACACCATAACATACAAATGCTCATGTGCCACCTACACCAGGAAGCACTTAATTCACTAGGCACCTTTTTGTTTAACTTTAAAATGATCTTTGTACTGAGTCTCCTGAGGGGCCTGATCCAGTAGACAAATTCAGAGCATACCTAATACACATCAACAGGATTAGGATCCCCACAAGATGTCATCTTGGCCAATTTCTTTTATAACATGGCCAAGGTTTTTATAATTTGATCAAGTGGAGGTACCCTCCCCTCTCATTTTATGCAATTAGTCGTCCACAAGGAGTGTGAGATCTGGGCACACTGCCTTTCTCAACCTGAAGGGATTTAAGCACTCCTCTTCCACCTTCCCAGGACAGTGTCTTAACCACCAGGTAGTAGACTAGCTAGAAGAGGTGAGAATATGCTTCTTTTTCAGAACTGACCCAATACTTCTTCAGGAACAGATCATGATTTTTTCTGTTTTCATATAACCAGGCAGGCAGGTTACATTCATTAGATGTTCCCAAAATAATATTTTAAATATATTTATTATTTGATATCCCAAGTGGATAGATAAAATATGTGGTGCCATCTCTGTTCTTAATGATGTAATAATAAGTATCAGTCATATTGTATTCCTTTGTCTTTGCTGCTTAATTCTGTGAGGGAAGGGATTTATTCAATGTATTGTAATGGCAGGAGAAACAATAAATATCCAGGCCTCGATCCAAAGCCTAACTTCAATACTGAACTAGTACTTTAAATATTCCAGACAATGCCAAAGTAGTGGGATACTCTGTAAAGATTTAAGACCAGTGTTTAGCAGATTTTTCTCAGCCAAATGGCACTTTTTTGTAACCTAAAGTATTTGGTTGGATCAGATATGTGACGCATGAGATATGATATAGGGTGGAAGGAATTATCAAGCCAGGCTACATAGCACCTTAAAAGTCTATATAGTAACCCAAGAATACCACCCCATTGTCTGCCTGGAAAAAAAACAAGACTTTTGCTTGGCTTTCAAATGCATTTTGTTCATAGGGACAAATTCAGTTCTGTTACATCACTGACACCAATAGAGTATTTTTGGCTTTACACCAGCATAACTGAAAACAGATGTGATGTCCAGTGCTTCAGTGCTTCCCTTTCCACTTTCTAGCACAGTTTGTTGTATCTCGATTTCAACGTTGTTGTAGCTATGGATTCTAGTTTAATTTGATTGGCTCACACAATCAGTTCACGTCAAATCCTGAACAGTTAATCCCGTTAACTAGAAAAAGCTCTCTCTAACACAGCTATATCAAAATACTATATAAACACTAATACTTACTACATACTGTTTGTAATCTGTAGCAGCAATTTCTTTAAAAAGCACTCTAGCCCCAGGAGGTAATTTACATGCTTAATGTTAGTGAATTTATAAAAAAACCCCACCAAAGACTAATATCAATATTTTCTGTATATGGCCTATGTATGACCATTAATTCAGAGGATTTTAATAACCAAGGTGACCAAAAACAGCTTGATTTCTTTGACCCTTTTAATGGTTCTCTCTAATTATCATTTGGTATCCTTAACCTAGCTCCTTAAAGAGGTTTCTTTCCTAGCCTTAGACCTCTGTCTTTTGCTGACTGCATAGACAAGATGTCTGGCTGGCTAATTCTAGCTCCTGCAGACTATTTTCACAGACTGTGTATAATCTAAATTAATTCATTCAAGCAAATGCACCTCTTAAGATGTAAAAGGATTGTCTCATGTGTGGTACAAATGACAGAAAAATGAATTGAATTGTTCTGTATTAATCCCATGTTAAGCCATACTAACATATGAGACAATACTTGTATATGAGGGTTACCTATATTATCATATAAATGTTTATTATAAATTGGGTGCTTTTGTGTTGCTTTTGTTTTAGAAGTATATTTTCTGAGTATTTTTATTTTTATTTATTTTTATTTGTCCTCAGTCATGCAGTGCCTTTTTGTAATTTAAGGTATATGGTAAAACTAACTACAGATTTGATGTATGGGATACAATCTGGATCAGACAGAATAATCCAGAAAACATTGCCTTGCTGTGACTTCCCTTTCCATAAAAACACTTAGAGAGGAAAATTATAGGAGGAAAAATGAATTTTCCTCATTAGCTATACAGGATGCTCTATTTTCTCTGGATAAAATCCTGTTGGCCATGTAGTCACATCTCTAATGTGATAAACACTATAAATAAATTGGGAATTGTTCACAAGTAGATGAGCAGAATTTGTTCCTATCAGAGCTGCATAAAAAAAGTCTTAGCAAAAGTAGGAAAATTAGATTCCCTAACAGAGCCTGATGAGTAGAACATATTTGCATGTTTTTGGGACTGCTACAGCCTTAATATTGAGAGAGACTCATGCAATATATACTCATTAAAGGTCCTTGACTTGAAAACCTAATTTTATTTTCTCTTGGAACTACTGTTTCCAGAAAGCAATGGAATTCATGGGTCTAACAAAGGATTAAGAGTTCATTCATCAATGTGTAGGCAGATATTTTATTTTATTTACTAAATTTTAGATTCACTCTTTAGACCTAGCCCTGGCTAAGCAACAGTGCATACCTGTGCCAAAACTGGTGGCTTATTAGGAAGGAATTTTTTCTTTCAGAAAGTCAAAATGAATACGAGAATACGTCTGTAAATTCACAACCTCGTCCCTTTGAAATCCTTCTGCAGGTCTGCCCTTGCTCCTACCAAGAGCAATTTACATCACTTAGCCAGCCACCATGTGGAGGAGGTAAAGTCAAAGAGTTGCTCTGCATTTGTTTGCAGGTAGATAGAAGCAATAGAAGCACAGCCCTTGTGATCCCTCCACTCCTGGAACCACAATCTGTGAGAGTCCAGTATTGCTGTGCTGAGAAGTGGGGCTGCTTCCTCTGGTACAGTTGTATAAAAGCAGATCACAATGAAATGCAAAGGTAACTTAATGTTACTCAATGGGGCCAATGTCTCATTTTCAATTAATATTCAGGGGCTTAGTATTCAGCACAAAACAAGTGTTAATACATATGCACAGACAAAAGATTTAAAAAACCTGTCAGCTGTCAAGTATCGCTGGTGTGAATATTTAAACTGAAGCTCTCTGATACAGTCTCTAATCCAGATTACCAATTCTCCAACTGCCCTAGCTCTCTTTTCAAAACTACTCCTGATGTCAATGGAAGTTCTGTGTATAGAACAGTATGGAGATAGGCAAGGGTATCAAAGATCTGGTCTGCAGAGCCACATCATCCAGCTTTCGGTGGTAGCCCTGCACAGGGCCAGTCTGGAACCTATCCTGCAGCCCAAATCCAACATCTGCAGCTACTGCTCTGGCTGTCCCAGGAATGCCCTACAAGTGGTGCTTGTACCAGCTGGTCTGGGACCTACAATACATGTGGTGTCTGCCCTGGACAGGCTGGAGTGGGCACCATGTGTCCCTATCTGGCAAAAGCAGGTGCCACCTGTGGGGCAGCCCCAGACTGGCTGGAGTGAGTACTGTGGCTGCTGGCTCTGGCAAGCCAAAGGTTGTAGAAGAGGTAGCCATGGGCTCAATCCAGCCCATTGGCTGGCCCCATGCCATTTATCTGACCTGTGGACTGGCACTATGTCACTCATCTGGTTTGTGGGGCCAGATGAGTTTGACAAACCTGGAATTGGGGATACACAGCAGTGACCCACCATCAGTTTTCAAATGTTTTCCTTGTATTGCACTGAGACACGTCAGGATAATTTACTTAGAAGGAACAGAAATGTATGTTGTTATTTGGGACCTCATGTCTCCACCTTCTGCTTACAGGGACTAAGTTTATAAGGCCCCAATCAGCAAGATACTTAAGCACCTTAAGTATATTTCTAACTTTAGACAGGAAATGTTCTTTGGGTAGATGTGATATCTTTTATTAGACCAACTGAGTAGGTGGGAAAATGTTCTGAGCAAGTTTTAAGGTGCAGTCACCCTTCTTCAGATACAGGGAGTCTCTGCTGGCCCGGGGCCCCCAGGAAAGAGAGAAGCTAAAAGTGTGGCAGGATGTCAGTGAAAATGTAAATAAAGGAAACCCTCATGACTCACGGGAGATCCATTCTTGAGATCCCCACAAATGGTGAAATATGCAAACACTGACAGGACTCCCCGTCAGACACCACAGCTCCCCCGCTGCGAGAAGTTGGAAGCGTGAGGCT
>NW_017728918.1:32905771-32930599 GCF_001723895.1 Crocodylus porosus | reverse complement strand
CATTTTAATTAATCATTTTGGGAACCAAAACATTTATGAATATATGTACTTGTGTAAAAAGTAATTGATATAGTGTCATCTGAATTGGCAGGGACATATTTATTCCTAATAACGTCCCTCTAGCTATGTGTTGTCTTGCACCACCTTTGTGATCACTGTTGTTCAGTGCAGCTATTTCAGATCCTTTTAGGAGGATAGTTGTTTTCTTGCTATTGCCAGCACCTCCTTTGCCCTTAGAACTTCCTTTTCAGCTTCCAATCCACCCAATTATTATTATTGTTATTTATTCAATACTATAGCTGGACATGATTCCTGAAACCTTGAAACCCACTCAAAGCTTCATCTTAGCTATCTGAGACTATGCCTCCTCTGTCACATGCGGTGGAGAGTGGTTCAGTATAAGCAAGTCTTTGAGGGTTTATTTGGAGGGATTTGCCTCTTCTTTTTCCTGTTTGGAGAGGAATACTGCAATGGTACATATTCAATTTTGCATATGTGCCCTGAAACATAGGGAAGCATGTCAATCAAACGCACACATAAATAATTAAATAAGTATAGCTGTCAGATATCCATTATATGCACACATACACATGTATATACAGAGAGAGGGAGGGGCTTACCTTACTCTGTGCCAAAGTAATTTTTCCAAATTTTTCTTATTTATACTCTCTCAGCCTGATCTGGTCTCATGATGGTGTAAAATCAGGGGTAGTTATGCTGAAGTTCAGTGGAGTGAACCAAAATAAAAGTACACCCCCAAAATAAAAGTAGCATACACAAGACCAGAATCAGTATCTCTACTTTCACCAGGGATTGTGTTAGGTTATTTTCTACAAGTATTTTGTAGACGATCCACACTGAAATCATCCTAAAACATTCTTAGTTTGGATTGTGTATTCCTGCTACTGTGATTATTTGGGGGCTTTAATATCATTACCTTAAATTGCTCTACACTGAAGTGCCTAAGCTACTTATGAGCCAATAGAACTAATCTACCCAACATGAATCTGTTTGCTGTATCCCTTTGTATTTGCTGCTCTACTATGCTTTATGACTTTCCAAATCACTTTATTAAGTGGAACAATATCAAATGCTTCCCTAAAACTCACATAAATTGTGCACGCTGTTCACCACTGTCTACCTCTCTGCTGATGTTCAGTATTCAAAGACTTCAAGCAAAAATGCATTTGCCAAGGACAATTATCTTTTTTATAAATACATGATGATGGCTCCTAATTATGTATCTCTAAATGATTAGTAATTTTGGCTCATCACTGTTTTTAATATCTTCTCCACAAATCAAGTCAGGTTTAATGGCCCTTGGTTTTCTTATCATGGAAAGGCAAGCCGAAGATAGTTATAACATATTGGGTGGTTTTTTTCTAAAGCACTCAGGAGTAGTATAATTCTGCTTGCACCGTTGTCAGTGAAGTAAAACTTCAATAATCTTAAAGGGAGCAATATTAAACCAGCACTAAGTCCTCGAGAGAATTCCACTACTCATGCTTTTACTACATATGCCACAGCATTTCCAAGCCCACCCACCCCATCTCCATTTTCAAGCCATTTCAAGAAGAATGATTTTTGTACAAATTTCTCAAAATTAAGAATGCCTATACAGTTGAATCCAGATTATCTGAAGATCTCAAGAAAAGGTAGAAATCATGAAATAACTGAAAGCTAATAGAATCAGAAACAACCAGTACAGTCTCTAAAGCCTGCTGGCTAGCTTTTTTAATGATAGACTACCAGACAGCCAACCACAAACTTGCTGACTGGACATCAAGAGACACTGCATAAGGGCTAAAGTATAGCATCTTTTTGTGCTATCTCATGGTCAATACTTATGTCTTTAAGTGATTTGTCTGGGCCTGACTCTAAACTAAAATGTACCTTGTACAGTTCTGTAGACCTGTACAAAGGGAATATACAATGCAGAATGGTACACAGTGTGCAAGGTAGCGAAGAAAAAGGCCATGTTTACCTTATTCTGAAAAAAAGCCCCATAGCAGATATTTGTCCCTTGAAGTCAAATCTTAATAAACATATTGGCCAAAACCAAGAGTTTGCTTAAGGAGAGGTCTAGTAATTTCGATTTATCTATTAAAACATATAAACAGCAAATCTCTCAAAATAGTTACATCAAGCAATGGCATCAACATTATAAAAATAATGTTTTTTATGTCTTTTAATGCACTATGGTAGATAAACCTTATTCATGTCTCAATGTCCTACGAGAAGACATTTTGATACTGGAGTAATACAATTGCAGCATAAGAACTATATCGACTAGAATGTCCATAGACTTACATGAGGTACCAACAGTTCTCCTAATCCAAGGTTCTGGCCAGTTCTGCACTAAACCCAGCCTTCTTTCCTGTCATGGTGACTGGGTATTATGCTTTCATTCTTTCTGTCTTCCTGTTAGTTTTCATATATAGTTCAAACTGTCCATGCCTACTTTTAGGCTACGTCTACACGGGATACTGACTGCGCAGTTGTTACTATGCAGTCACTCAGTACTTGCACACCCAAGTACTAAATGACTGTGCAGTAACTGGCACTACTACGCAGTACCATCCCTGCATGGCTTCATGGCAATGCTGACTGCACAGTAGTTTGTTACTACTGTGCAGCAGCTTGTTAGAACTGTGCAGTAGCGTCACAGCACGGTTGGTGCTCTGCGACGCTACTGCGCAGTAAGCGTTTCATGTAAATGCAGTCTCAGCATTCTAGAAAATATTGCTCTTATCTACACCTCCTCTCACATCTTCCTAATTTTAGTCCATCAGGCATAGATCCTAGAATCCTATTTCAATTACTGACTCTCTCCTGTGCTGTCAAGGTGACTGCCTAATAAATTTTGTATCTTTCTTCAACATTTTTCTTCACACTTACTCCTATTTTATCCTTTTCATTGGATCTTATTCTTTCCCCTTAGTCCCCAAAGATGCTTTTCCATCATACAAGGAAATCATTCCTTAAAAAAGAATTAGTCTTGAGACTTTTAGAAATAATCCCATAAGCAGAAAACAAATGATGATGAAAACAACAAGAGTCACTTCATCAGACTGAAACTCATTTATAAATCATTACTTGTACCTGCTTTAAGATCAGAACTACTTTCATAAAGCCTGTAGGTACTTAAAGCAGCATTCAGACAGAATAGAGGATCTTACACCCAAACCAGTGATCCACCCCTACACCATAACATACAAATGCTCGTGTGCCACCTACACCAGGAAGCACTTAATTCACTAGGCACCTTTTTGTTTAACTTTAAAATGATCTTTGTACTGAGTCTCCTGAGGGGCCTGATCCAGTAGACAAATTCAGAGCATACCTAATACACATCAACAGGATTAGGATCCCCACAAGATGTCATCTTGGCCAATTTCTTTTATAACATGGCCAAGGTTTTTATAATTTGATCAAGTGGAGGTACCCTCCCCTCTCATTTTATGCAATTAGTCGTCCACAAGGAGTGTGAGATCTGGGCACACTGCCTTTCTCAACCTGAAGGGATTTAAGCACTCCTCTTCCACCTTCCCAGGACAGTGTCTTAACCACCAGGTAGTAGACTAGCTAGAAGAGGTGAGAATATGCTTCTTTTTCAGAACTGACCCAATACTTCTTCAGGAACAGATCATGATTTTTTCTGTTTTCATATAACCAGGCAGGCAGGTTACATTCATTAGATGTTCCCAAAATAATATTTTAAATATATTTATTATTTGATATCCCAAGTGGATAGATAAAATATGTGGTGCCATCTCTGTTCTTAATGATGTAATAATAAGTATCAGTCATATTGTATTCCTTTGTCTTTGCTGCTTAATTCTGTGAGGGAAGGGATTTATTCAATGTATTGTAATGGCAGGAGAAACAATAAATATCCAGGCCTCGATCCAAAGCCTAACTTCAATACTGAACTAGTACTTTAAATATTCCAGACAATGCCAAAGTAGTGGGATACTCTGTAAAGATTTAAGACCAGTGTTTAGCAGATTTTTCTCAGCCAAATGGCACTTTTTTGTAACCTAAAGTATTTGGTTGGATCAGATATGTGACGCATGAGATATGATATAGGGTGGAAGGAATTATCAAGCCAGGCTACATAGCACCTTAAAAGTCTATATAGTAACCCAAGAATACCATCCCATTGTCTGCCTGGAAAAAGAACAAGACTTTTGCTTGGCTTTCAAATGCATTTTGTTCATAGGGACAAATTCAGTTCTGTTACATCACTGACACCAATAGAGTATTTTTGGCTTTACACCAGCATAACTGAAAACAGATGTGATGTCCAGTGCTTCAGTGCTTCCCTTTCCACTTTCTAGCACAGTTTGTTGTATCTCGATTTCAGGGTTGTTGTAGCTATGGATTCTAGTTTAATTTGATTGGCTCACACAATCAGTTCACGTCAAATCCTGAACAGTTAATCCCGTTAACTAGAAAAAGCTCTCTCTAACACAGCTATATCAAAATACTATATAAACACTAATACTTACTACATACTGTTTGTAATCTGTAGCAGCAATTTCTTTAAAAAGCACTCTAGCCCCAGGAGGTAATTTACATGCTTAATGTTAGTGAATTTATAAAAAAACCCCACCAAAGACTAATATCAATATTTTCTGTATATGGCCTATGTATGACCATTAATTCAGAGGATTTTAATAACCAAGGTGACCAAAAACAGCTTGATTTCTTTGACCCTTTTAATGGTTCTCTCTAATTATCATTTGGTATCCTTAACCTAGCTCCTTAAAGAGGTTTCTTTCCTAGCCTTAGATCTCTGTCTTTTGCTGACTGCATAGACAAGATGTCTGGCTGGCTAATTCTAGCTCCTGCAGACTATTTTCACAGACTGTGTATAATCTAAATTAATTCATTCAAGCAAATGCACCTCTTAAGATGTAAAAGGATTGTCTCATGTGTGGTACAAATGACAGAAAAATGAATTGAATTGTTCTGTATTAATCCCATGTTAAGCCATACTAACATATGAGACAATACTTGTATATGAGGGTTACCTATATTATCATATAAATGTTTATTATAAATTGGGTGCTTTTGTGTTGCTTTTGTTTTAGAAGTATATTTTCTGAGTATTTTTATTTTTATTTATTTTTATTTGTCCTCAGTCATGCAGTGCCTTTTTGTAATTTAAGGTATATGGTAAAACTAACTACAGATTTGATGTATGGGATACAATCTGGATCAGACAGAATAATCCAGAAAACATTGCCTTGCTGTGACTTCCCTTTCCATAAAAACACTTAGAGAGGAAAATTATAGGAGGAAAAATGAATTTTCCTCATTAGCTATACAGGATGCTCTATTTTCTCTGGATAAAATCCTGTTGGCCATGTAGTCACATCTCTAATGTGATAAACACTATAAATAAATTGGGAATTGTTCACAAGTAGATGAGCAGAATTTGTTCCTATCAGAGCTGCATAAAAAAAGTCTTAGCAAAAGTAGGAAAATTAGATTCCCTAACAGAGCCTGATGAGTAGAACATATTTGCATGTTTTTGGGACTGCTACAGCCTTAATATTGAGAGAGACTCATGCAATATATACTCATTAAAGGTCCTTGACTTGAAAACCTAATTTTATTTTCTCTTGGAACTACTGTTTCCAGAAAGCAATGGAATTCATGGGTCTAACAAAGGATTAAGAGTTCATTCATCAATGTGTAGGCAGATATTTTATTTTATTTACTAAATTTTAGATTCACTCTTTAGACCTAGCCCTGGCTAAGCAACAGTGCATACCTGTGCCAAAACTGGTGGCTTATTAGGAAGGAATTTTTTCTTTCAGAAAGTCAAAATGAATACGAGAATACGTCTGTAAATTCACAACCTCTTCCCTTTGAAATCCTTCTGCAGGTCTGCCCTTGCTCCTACCAAGAGCAATTTACATCACTTAGCCAGCCACCATGTGGAGGAGGTAAAGTCAAAGAGTTGCTCTGCATTTGTTTGCAGGTAGATAGAAGCAATAGAAGCACAGCCCTTGTGATCCCTCCACTCCTGGAACCACAATCTGTGAGAGTCCAGTATTGCTGTGCTGAGAAGTGGGGCTGCTTCCTCTGGTACAGTTGTATAAAAGCAGATCACAATGAAATGCAAAGGTAACTTAATGTTACTCAATGGGGCCAATGTCTCATTTTCAATTAATATTCAGGGGCTTAGTATTCAGCACAAAACAAGTGTTAATACATATGCACAGACAAAAGATTTAAAAAACCTGTCAGCTGTCAAGTATCGCTGGTGTGAATATTTAAACTGAAGCTCTCTGATACAGTCTCTAATCCAGATTACCAATTCTCCAACTGCCCTAGCTCTCTTTTCAAAACTACTCCTGATGTCAATGGAAGTTCTGTGTATAGAACAGTATGGAGATAGGCAAGGGTATCAAAGATCTGGTCTGCAGAGCCACATCATCCAGCTTTCGGTGGTAGCCCTGCACAGGGCCAGTCTGGAACCTATCCTGCAGCCCAAATCCAACATCTGCAGCTACTGCTCTGGCTGTCCCAGGAATGCCCTACAAGTGGTGCTTGTACCAGCTGGTCTGGGACCTACAATACATGTGGTGTCTGCCCTGGACAGGCTGGAGTGGGCACCATGTGTCCCTATCTGGCAAAAGCAGGTGCCACCTGTGGGGCAGCCCCAGACTGGCTGGAGTGAGTACTGTGGCTGCTGGCTCTGGCAAGCCAAAGGTTGTAGAAGAGGTAGCCATGGGCTCAATCCAGCCCATTGGCTGGCCCCATGCCATTTATCTGACCTGTGGACTGGCACTATGTCACTCATCTGGTTTGTGGGGCCAGATGAGTTTGACAAACCTGGAATTGGGGATACACAGCAGTGACCCACCATCAGTTTTCAAATGTTTTCCTTGTATTGCACTGAGACACGTCAGGATAATTTACTTAGAAGGAACAGAAATGTATGTTGTTATTTGGGACCTCATGTCTCCACCTTCTGCTTACAGGGACTAAGTTTATAAGGCCCCAATCAGCAAGATACTTAAGCACCTTAAGTATATTTCTAACTTTAGACAGGAAATGTTCTTTGGGTAGATGTGATATCTTTTATTAGACCAACTGAGTAGGTGGGAAAATGTTCTGAGCAAGTTTTAAGGTGCAGTCACCCTTCTTCAGATACAGGGAGTCTCTGCTGGCCCGGGGCCCCCAGGAAAGAGAGAAGCTAAAAGTGTGGCAGGATGTCAGTGAAAATGTAAATAAAGGAAACCCTCATGACTCACGGGAGATCCATTCTTGAGATCCCCACAAATGGTGAAATATGCAAACACTGACAGGACTCCCTGTCAGACACCACAGCTCCCCCGCTGCGAGAAGTTGGAAGCGTGAGGCTCTGACTGCAACTGCCTCTGGGGGAGAAAATGCCGCCACCGCTTCCGCCTCACTCCCCATCCCTGGCGCTCTCTCTCCACCTGCCCAGCTCTGCTCTCCGCTCTGCTCTCCCCGGCTCTGTCCTCTCCCACCACACACAGCACTCCGTGCCTGCTTACGCAGAGGCAGGAGCTTGGTACAGTGCCAGAGGGAGCCATGGTGGTGCTTGCCTTGACCCACCCCATTGGGGTGGTGCACCGCAAATATTTGAATCCGCGAATAGCGGATTTGTGAATTGCAAGGGTTGTGTGTAAGTAGAAATTAAAAAGACAAAAGGTATAGCAGGTAAGGGAGGGAAACCATGCCAGACCGTCCAGGACAAGAAATGCAAAATCTTCCAACACATCTGCACCACCCCCACAATAATAGAACCCTACAATAGAACCATCACCATTCCTGGATCTTACACCTGCATCTCCAGAAATGTTATATATCTCACCCAGTGCAGCAATTACCCTGATGGAAAATATTCCAGAGAAACTAGGGGTGTGCAAAGCAGGTCCTATTTCTTTTGGATTCAGATTCAGCCTGAATCAGGGACAGTGATTCGATTCACTGATTAAGATTACTGTCCCTGATTCAATTTGGCTGAATCCGAAGATTCAGTGCTGATTTGGAGAAGCAGCGATTCAGACATAGAAACAGCTTTAGCAGTTTTTTCTACATACCTTGAGGTGGCAGGTGTGTGATCGCTGTGGTGCTGGGGTGCTTGGAGCATCCCACAGGAGTGCGGAGGGGTGGCCCTCCACGTGCTTGCCAGAGAACCCAGAAGGGTTCCAGGTCTGCCAGGGAGCATGTTGGGGGCTCCCCCATACCCCTCCAGCTTGGCAATTGCCTGCAGGGGGACCCTGGGTGCCCTCCCCAGACCCAGGAGGCACCAATCACTGAGTCAAGGGATTGCAGAGGGAACCCCTGTGCACTCCCAAGAGGACCTGGAAGTGGACTGGAAGTGCTTCTGGTCCACTTCTGGGTCTGCTGGTGAGTGCACTGGGGAGCCCCCTCTGCTTCTGCTGGACACTCCATGCACTCCAACACTGCAGCACTGATAAGCCCCTGCTACCTAGAGATATGTAGAAAAAACATTTAAAGCTATCTCTATGTCCAAATCTTTAAAGGGTTCCAATTGAATTGAGAGATAAAAGGGTCTCTTGATTCAATTCAGATTCAGAGATTTGGCCACCAAATTGGGTCAAATCTCCACTGAATCAAATCAGGGACCAAAGCTTTGCACAGCCCTAGGAGAAACCAAACAACAACTGCACACCAGACTAAATGCACACCAAAAATCTATCAGAGACAAGAATACCCAACTACCTGTGGGGTGCACTTCTCACGGGTCAGTCACTCCCTCTCTAATCTCTCAGTTCTAAACCTCAAAGGGAACGTGCAAAACACCTTTCATAGACGAGCCTATGAACTCCACTTCGTAAATCTACTGGATACAAAAAATCACGGACTCAGTATAGACATTGAATTTATGACACATTACAACCTGCCTGACATCTGATTCACCAGGTACCTGACTGACCTGACCTCTTACATTCTTCTTTTCCCTCACCTTTTCTCCCCTCCTCTCCCTTCCTCTCTCCTATTTTTCTGCCCTTTGTCTCCCAACGATTTCCCTTTTCATTGTTAGCCTCTTTTTTACCTTGTAATATCACCACTGTAGTGTTTCCCTTTGCCCTTGTTCTCCCTTGCTTTCTTTCCCCTCCCTTCCCTGCTTTACTTTTTGTTTTTCTAATTTCCACCTATTTTTATTTTCACGGACATCCTGTCACACTTTTAACTTCTCTCACTCATGTTTTCCTTATCTCCTACTACTTCCTTTTTCACAGACAGCCTCTTTTCTATCTTGTATTTTATCACTGCAGTGTCTCACTTTAAGTTTTTATCCCCTTGCTATCTTCCCCCTTCCTTACCTGGTTTAACTTTTGTCTTTCTAATTTCTACCTATTTACATTTTCACTAACATCCTGCCAGGCTTTTAGCTTCTCTCTTTCCGTGGAGTCTCAGACCTGCAACACTCCTCCCTATGCTTGAAGAAGGGTGATGGTACCTGAAAGCGTGCTAAGAACTTTTTTCCAACTACTCAGTTGATGTAATAAAAGATATTGCATCTACTCAAAGAACCTTGTCTGCCTATGTCCTTAGACCAACACAGCTACAACCAAAAACCCTTACTAACTTTAAGCATTTGTGTTAAAGTGGCTAGGACTACTCAAGTGATGACAGTTAAACACAGAGCAAAGTCCTTACCAGGGCCTGAAAAAATTACTACCCGATAGTATGGTGAGCAGTCTTTATTTAATGTTTCTTAAGGAAAAGGAGTATGGGGAGATGTTTAACTCAATTGACTTAAACTGAGTTATTTCTGATGTGTGCAGGTGTAAGAGAGCTCAGCATCAGGTTCGTATCACTGGACTACCCGAAGAGACTTTGGCAATAACTTAAAATATATGTTTACAAATGACAGGGTCTAAGAAATTTAAATCACAAAATATAATAGCAAGAGAAAATCTACTAATCAGCAACTTCCTTTGTAAATGATAAACAAATTAAATGTAATAAATGCGCCTGGATCATTTCCACAATAATTGGGCATGTTCAAAGGATATCGACTGGCTATCTCTTCTCAAATTCCTGCCTTTTTAGGTTTGCAAGTTTCAGTCTGAGCTATTTTGTTTTTAATTATTTTCATCAAATTGTTATTTCCAGATTTGATGCAGAAACCCTCACTTTGGTCAGAATGTGAATCTGAAATTATACAAACTATTAACAACCAGAATATTAAGCAATCTGTATATTTGCATGGGTCTGGTTCAGCAAGAATTGTAGAGCTAGTATGTAAAGGTGGATAGCAGCAATATTTATCTTATGCAACAGTAAGGTCTGATCACTTGTACTGGAGCTGAAAGCAAATATTGCCATTTTATATCAATAAGCACTGACCAAATAGCTGGAGCAAGGCCAATCACCCATGTTCTGCTAGGGTTTATTATTCCTGCTCTTTATAGTTCCAGTGGCAAAATATGCCTACTCCAGTATTTTCCACCTTTTTTATAAAGAAGATTTATATATATATCAAAGCACACAAATAAAACAGACTATCATCACTGTGTTAAGATTTGATTTCCCTTGTGAGGTTGTCATGTATTTATTACGTCTTCTGTGGACCTGGAAAATGAACCTCTGAGCCTGGAAAATGAACCTCTTTGCATCTACATTCTTCTAAACAGTGAACTGCTGTTTCCTGAACTCTTCATTTAATGCTATAATTTTCTTTTCTTGGATGTTTTGCCTACGCAGTATTCAGGCACATGGCTTTTTGCTCTGAGTAATTTAGAATATTTACTATAGTCACCAATTGGGTGACAGCTTTCCTGCTAATAATCTGAATAAATAAATATGATGAAAAGTCACCAGATTGGACAAGACACTTCTTTTAATACAGATGTTTTTACTTCATTGTCTCCCAGACTGAGTCTCTTAAACTGCCACAATTTCCTCAGGACACACAATTCTTTTATCTTTAGTTGGTGTTTGTGTCTCCTCTTGCTTAGAAGGACATGCATAATCAGCTGCAGAAGCAATCTGACAAGGGGATCAGGAAGATAAAGGAGAGCACTATCAATGTTAAATAAAAATTTGGCCAGTGGATTTAAAGACATGAGTGCTTGTATACAATAGTGTTGTCTGTGCTACTGAGGAAAAGGCCACCTGTACCAGATTATTTTAAAAGTAGTCTAATCTAGAGGAATGTGAAAACAGATGAAGCAGCTGTCCTTTATATTTCCAAATGATGGTGTATAATTCAAAGATCTGTATTCTGTCTCCTTGAATATGCTCCTTGACTATGCTCTACAGCTATGATTTGATGTACCTTTTATACAAAAATTTAGTGCTGTATATTGTACAGTATCCATTACTATGAACTTTCAGGAAATTAATGTGTGTTGTTTTATTGGGATGAGAAAGGGAGCATTTGACAGATCTATACATCCTAACTATTCACCTTTTAGCAAACTTCAATAAATCCTTTGTAGCATGATCTGTGAAATGGATTAGATGTGACTGATGTATTAAATTTCCTTAGATCTAGAATCAGCCTGACTCCTCCTGACCCTGAGGGATTATGAAATACCTGGAGTACAAGCCATCTTGAATGTCTTCATGTGATATAGGCTAAATGGTGCCTTGGAACATCTGTTCCTGGAGCTCCTCCAACGGAGATTTCTTTCTATAATAGAAAAGCTTTGTGAAACAGTCTTTGGGAACCAGCTATCTGAAATGATCTCTTCTCATGAAGAGAATTACCTTAGTTTGTCTTGTAAATCAAGTGTGCTCTTAGTATTTGAATTCAAAGATGTTCAGCCATAACCACCATAGGGAAAAGGCATTCCTAAAAGTGGTCTTTCTCTTACTGTCTCACTTTTTGACTTCTCATATGGATTGGAATTGATAGATTAGGTTATCTCAGCAAAGGTTGCCTGTCTACCTTCTCTTTTAGGAATGTAAAGGAAATTGGAAAGATTTATCTTTCCTTTAATGGTGGTGCTGTACATTTGGTCTTTACAGAATTGGGGCAATTTTGATTAGGTACATTAAGGAAAGAGACTAAGTACATTACTAGAGAATTAAAAAGGATGTTTTGGCCATTGATAGGAAATTTTAAGCATTATATTTTGATACAATTGATTATAAACAGGGATATGAACATAGGATTTGGGACCAAGCTCCAAAATGTTCTTGACTCTCTTTAATTGGTATTTTGAGATTTGTAAGAGTGTTGCTTTAGGATGCTTCTGTATCTTCCAAGTCCTTTATTTTATTAAAGATTCAACAGTAAAGATAGGATTTTCAAAAAGGCCTAAGTAGTTTTGGAGCAAAAGTCCCAATATTTCCTGTAAAAATTATGATCCTAGTTCACCTGGTCTCCTTGAAAATCCTGCCCTAAATCTACTTTTCTATTACCTTGGGAAAAATGCAAAATTCCACTAAAAGATTTACTAGAGTATATATGGTTTTACCTGTTTGTAACAGGAAACTGAATGGGACCTAAGTAATAGCATATAAGAAGTAAAAAACTAGCAAAATTAGCTAGGTTTTAATTGTTCTTTCCATCATGACTAGGTTTGTTTATGAGAATAAATTGCCTCTGCCATTCACATTCTGATTTCTGTCCCTTGCGCTGTAGCTGTATGTGCTCATAAAACTATAGCACAAGGAACAGAAACTGTTATGTGAAATGCAGAGGCATCTTATTCTCCACAAGAAATTCTATATTTAGTCTCCAGTTTAGGTGCTAATGTGTATGGCTAAAGTTAGTGGCATGTCAGATCACTTACACAGATTTTAGATCCTACTCCCTCCTGCACAACTCATCTTGTCTGGCCATGTTTGCTCGTTTGAGAACCTGTTCTGTCTGGGAAGGTTCATACCACTATGTGCCCAAGACGTTAGTGGCATAAAATCCACGATTAGAAACTGACACCAAAGGAGAAGGGTAGTCCTCCCACCTTTAAACCAAACAGTCTAGTGATTAGAGCATTTATCAGGGAAGTGGAGATTTGTAACCTACACCTCCCAATTCCAAGAAAAATGCCCTAACTTCCAGGGCAATGGCAAGGCAAGATCAAGATCATGCTTAACCCCTCCTGTTGTAGATGGTCCACTGGGTAGCCAAACTGGTAAGATTGTTGGGTCTATAAAAAACGCCCATTTGGGTTGTGGCTCGGTGAGATAGGTACTGCCCCAGACAAGAAGGGGCCCTTGGTTCTGTTACCTGTCCCCAGCAGGGCAGATGCAATTCCACTACTATTAATTTTACCTAATGACTATCAAATGCAAAATGCCAAAATGTCATTGGAGATAGGAGTGGGGGCCAGAACCCAATGCACCCTCCTCTAGAGGTCTCTCCTACAAACAAACTCCATTAACATCTTAAAACTAGGTCTGCCCACTCTCTGACAGAAACAAAAATAACTAATTATTTAAGAATCATAGAACCATTCAAAAATAGGGTTGGAAAGGACCACCAGAGACAGTGCAATGCAAACTCCTGTTGAAGGCAGAAACAGCCTAAGCCATCTCAAAGAAATCTTTGTATAACCTGCCTTCTAAATCTTCTAGTGAGAGACAATCAACATAATTAACAACTAATTCTTTCTTATGAATCAACTGTGCAGTGAGTGGCATCACAGAGTAGCAAATACAATGATGCTTAAATTAGTTAAACAATTTGCCCTGTATAATTTTACTCAAGTATCCTATTTTATGGTATGTTAAAAAGAATTCCACTATTTTACAGAATTAGTCCTTCCTTTTTCTTTTATCAGGGAAACTACATATTATCTCTGAGGTGACATGGGATCCTTTGGATAACTGAACTGTTTATTAGGTTAAGTGCAGGCTTATGATGATTACCTAATAGAGATACTTCTATAAAATCCTTAACTTGTGATCCTTAACTACAGCCTACTATACACAGAAATCATTGATTTGGATCATTAACTAGATATGTAGTAGTTCTGGATATGAGTAAAGTATCATATTTCATAATAACTATATAAGTAAATGTACTACACGATTTTCCAAATTGACAGAAGCTAGTTTCTTTAGTTCTGTACTTTGTCGGGGGGGAGGGGCAAGGGCTAGTGGAAAGGTTGTTATACTATTTTTGATAGTGTAGTATCATTGTTTTCCATCCGAACCCCAAATCAATGTACTGGTGTTATGTTCCACATGCTGATAAGTTCAGTCATTAACCCTAAAGAAAGAATGTCTATATTTCCTATGCTTGTTGAATACGAAAGCAATAGCCTAAGTAATGATAGACTCTCCTTACAGGCTCTGAAACAAGAGCGTCATAAGGAAACAATTCCCTAAGTGTTAAATTCCTCCAGAATTTTCAAGCTTGGCTGTCTAGTTTTGATAGATTTTGTTGGCAAATTTAAAGTGAAAAAGGAAAAACTATGGGTTCATACAGTTGAGAAAATCTGTTGCCATCTGTTGGCCACATGGTTGCCTGAATGAAAAGAGCATTTCCTCAGTCTTTTTCTAGACCTGACCTAGCTGAATGCTGAAACAAAAGTCAGACAACTTTTATACCTGGCTCCTAAGAAGAAACCAACTGAGAAGTGCTGAACGTTTTTCTTATGTTTCTATTGGTTAGAAAGATGAATCTAACCAACCAAAAACTTGTTCCCTGGAAATGGGAAAAAATGCTTTTTAGAAAGCTCATTAATCTTTTTATGGTTCTTTCATTTTCACCCCAGTACATTATAATGTCATTAAGGTGGAGATTTCCAGATTTTAGGACATTGATTATATATTTTGAAAAGCACTAGTCACAGAGTCTAAAATCTCAATAAAGAGAAATGACAATAGGTAATCACAGTGCTACTACATTACTTGGGCTAGTTATAAGTATCTGTGTATTTGAAAGGCATAACAGGCATAGTATTATGTCAAAAAATATAAATTTTTAAAGGACTTCATCTGTGTAAACCTGTTGCTCTCAATAGTTTTAATAAATCAACTAAAGTACACAACATCCAAGTCTCAAAGAACCAAAATAGGTGAAAATTCTTTCTGAATTTTTTGGGGAAAAGGAGTAGGACCGAATGTTTACAGGGAAGAGGCCCATTTCAGTTCACTAAAAGCATCTTCAAGCATGTGGTGGCATTTTTGTGAGAAATCAGTGCTATTATGTGAGCCGATCCAGTAAATGTATATGCAAATGATCAGCATGAACATCCATCTGTAGCTGATCCTTTGCTTGTACTTTTACTTGATTTGTGCATGCTTTCCAGTTAATCATTTCTGCAGACATTTTTGGCATGCACACACCTCCACCCTCCATTTTGAATAATCTGAGAGTTAGTAGCTTCAAAATATTTGTAAGACTGTCTTATTAAAATAAACGTTAAAGGAACACAGTGGGGTACATTTTCAGTGTGGAGCAGGGAGATTTAGCTGCATGACTTCCATTAGCTTTAATGAGAGCTGCACAGTTAAATCCCTGCATACCACATTGGAAGATTAACCCAGAATACAGACAGTGTTTACTTTTTACTAATACTGTGATTATTACCACGTTCTTCCTCCTCCTCTTCTTCCTCCTCTTCTTCCTCCTCTTCTTCCTCCTCCACATCTTCTCCTTCCTCTTCATCCTCCTCTTCCTCTTCAATCTCCTCATCCTCTTCTCGATCTATCTCTTCATCATCCTCATCATCATCAACTTGTTCTTCATTGTCATCAGAATACTCTTCTTCTTCTTCCTCTTCCTCCTCCTCCTCCTTTTCATCCATTTCCTCTGTTCCATCAGTTTCATAACACTCATCTACCGAAGAGTTGTCTGTTTTAACAACAAATGGTTTTCTTTTGGGAGCAGGTTCTTGGGGTTGCTTATCTTGTGTTTTTCTTTTTTTTGCCAAAGGGCAGCCATATACACTGTTCAGGAAATAAAAGATTTGTGTTATTACACTGTCTGGCAGATCTCCTCTACAGGTCAGATTGATAAAAGCTTTGGGTCAATTTGTTCACTTATAATTCTGTACTATGATTAATTACTATCCTTAAAATGTACATTTTCCAAATATAACACTACTTAGGCAACAATGAATAAAGTGGAGAGCACTGGATTGAAAACCACTGGATTGCTGAACAGTCATTAATTTCCAGAAAATGCCACACCCAAATATCACAATTTCAATTATACAGTTAATTGGGATGTTAACAGAGATTCTACTCATTGTTTTCTCTCTTTTGTGTGTTGAACAGATGCTTATTTTTTAATTCCTAGAAGTTTTTTTCCTAACAACTAATGACGAGTAGAGTTAATAGTGGGAAAGTAGTGCTACATAGGTTTATACTATACTACTAAATATCTGATCATGTACAATGCAAATCCATTTGTACTCTGTTTTTAAGATGATGATGATGATATTTTTCCTAAAACATCTACTTTAATCTCTCCATTACATGCCAGAAAGTTGCCTAGAGCATAACAAACCAAAAAGGGCAGAACCAGCTTCAGGAATTCTCAAACAAAAACAGCAACAAAAATAATACTCTGCAATATTTTTTTGAAAGGCTTTTCCAGAAAGTCCAGCTTCTCTAAAGTTGGTGTTATTTCTTCTCTAATTATTTTAACATCAGAGATAATATTTATGACAGATGGAAATCTTTCTTCTCTTCCATAGGGTTGTGCTCCTCTCTCCATGCTTCTATCATTTCCCCCTTAGTGCCTGTCAAATATAATCATCCTCTCATAGCTGTTATTTCTGCTTCTGAGGGTGCAAACAGACATTGCTTTTGTACCACAATAAACATTTTTGTGGAGGAAAACTTCTGGACAAACAGATATCCTAGCTCCTTATTATGTTCCAGGTGTCTAAAAATGTTGCCAGAACCCAAAGCAGTCACTGTTTGTGATGCCATAAATGGGGTGGGGGACATCTTTTGCTTATTGTGCACCACAGAAATTCCCCTGCAGGAGATTCCCATGGCACACATATCAGGCTGCCATGCCCTGACTTGATGCATACTTCTGCATAGGGGTTCTTCTGCTTGCTGTTTCCTGCCACAGCTGATTCTATTCCTAAACGATGTCTGTTTACAGAGAGAGCTGTTACTCTCTATATAAGGAAGCTTCTTTCTTTTCTGGTTTTAAATAGAACTCAAGCCATATCTTTTTGGAGCCAGATCAAGTTTGGTCATGTAAGTGCCTATTCATACCTAGAGCTTAGGTGCCTGTCCCAAGAGGATGATTCATTTTGATGGAGTTAAATGCCTAGGGCTCCTATATGTTTAATAGGGAGACTTCAGATATCTGAGTTTTCCACGGAATCTAGAGGCATATAAAAGTAGTCAAAAAGAAATGGTAAGCATGGGGATGTGTTTGAACTCATCTCCATCTCTGGACCTAAGGTGCATGACTTACTTTGGATGACAAGTATCTTCATTCACTTGTGATCAAGAACATCTAGTTTAATTTTATGGTAGCATATTCCTCTTTTTTTGGAATAGCTTAGTGGTTACCACACTCACTTAGGGCCTCCTTAGCCCAATGAGATCCAAACCTATTTGCCAAAAGAACAACCTAAAGAACATGCCCCTTCACCCATGCCCTTCTCCAGTTTAAGCCTGGACCACTGGATAACCAATAACACAAGAGTCAAAGTGGCAGGAGAAGCCAAGTAAGGAAAGCATGATCTATAGTTAGGGCATGTCCCAGGGAAAGAAAGAACCTTGGCTCCAGAAACTGTTGAGATTTTTTTTTAAATGATTAGCTGGCTAATATAAAATAAATGAGTAGTGCTGGGAAGCAAGCACCAGAACCCAAGTACAGTATACTCCTCTCCACATGGTTGTTATGACACTGTTCTGTGAAGTAGGAGATGTAGACTGAAATTCCTGTAGGCAGAGGAACATCTAAATAACAGGTCCTGGTAAGTGCTCTAATTATTAGGCTATTGGGTAAAAATGTAGGAAACTCCTCTGTCATTTTTGAGCTGAGCACAAGGCTGTTTGTACAATTAGTCTAGTTGTACAGATCCTAACTGATCAGTTCCCTTGAGGGGAGAACTAGTGTGGATTGTACTGGTGAGAGCTAGTTGCATGACTGGTCAAACTGTATTGCTTCTCAGCATGTTCAGAAGCGCCAGTGTCTACTAACTAAGAAAACCCCAATCCAAAATGGAGTCACCATCTGCACTGAGGCACCTATTAAGTTTCGGGACTTGTGGAGGATGGACAAATTGAATGTGTCTTTGGAATGTAGATTCCTACATTTGACCTAAATCTTCTTTAAAGAAGCCTTCCTCAGAATTGAGGAACAAACCATCCTGATGCTTAGGAAGACTATCAACTATGGCAGAAGACCAGTTTGGCTTAGCTGGGACCTCTTCAGTAAACTAAGTCACAAAAAGGAAGCTTATAAGAAGTGGAAACTTGGACAAGTTTGTGTTTTCTGTAGTTAAGTTGTTGTAAGATCTAAATTGCTCTGTATAGACCTCTATGCACATCAAAATGTCTGTTCTTATTCTCTTTTTTTACATTCAATTTCCCAAACTTTCTTCATAATTACAAACTGTTAACACATACTACCATTGTCTTACCTGTCTAGTCTCTTATTGAGTTATGTCAAGATATCATTGCAGTACAGGTGCTCAGTTATCCAGGTGTGATCTGTATTGTGATATTATATTCTCCTCTGAATCTAGATACACTGTGTTAAGACTTGTGTTACTTACGTTAGTTCTGCATGCAGACTATCAGCTTTCTTGAGCTAGGTGCCATAACAGGAGCTATCACAGTGCCAAACCACTTGTATTAAGCAAATAGCTACTCCAGGATAGAAGTAGATACTAAAATAGTGTAAATTACTCTGGCATACTGTTTATGCTATACCTGAATCTAGGGTCCTACCCAAGTCACAGCAGAAGTGGGAAAAGTGCAAAAGGGAAAATGCCACCATGTTTAAAACCATGGCTTTTACTTCCTTGCTAACCAAGCTGCAAGTGGGACCCCTCCACCAAAGGAGCTGCAGAGCACCCCACTTCCACCATGAATTCAGTAGGGCCCTAGTTATACAGCATGGGCCAGGTTCTATCCCACCTATTAGATGCATAAGTAGATTTAGGTGCCTAAGCGTACTGCTGTTCTAACCTGCTCAAGACCCTGAACTGTTAAAATAGTCCTTCTTACTGCTTTGTGGTTAGTGATTCTTATGGATAAGATAGCATTGTCACAAAAGGAGCTGAATTCATGGACCTTCAGGAATTGAACTGCATGGAGTAGAATTTTACTTAGGCACCCAAATCCACTTATACACCTAACAGATAGAACAGAACCTAGCCACATGTGTGTGCTCCATTATAACATTGGTTTATTATTACGTGTGTGTCAAGGTCCTCTAATTTAATTTTTTTTTCTTTCTTTGTAGATCCCAGTTTGTTATTTGCTTTAATAACAAAGGTCATTGAGCTCTTTATTTGTATTTTGTATACTTTTTTTCTTTTTTATTTAGATAATCAGTGCTATAACCTCTTCAATACCGGTATCTTCAGTACCATATTCTCTCAAGCTCATGATCCTTAGTTTCAAAACTTTCAGTGGGCCAGGCCCTAGTTATTTATAGGACTGCTTTTTTTTCTTTTCACAACTTTCTGAGAATACTACAGTCAACAAGGATGATACTCTAGGCAGCTCTGAGGTGAAACACTCAGAGCTGAAGGGCAGAAAAAGGTCTTCAGCTATGAAAATCTCAGTCACTGGAGATAAAATGAGTTTGAGGTCTGTCATATTTAGATTGCATTGCAAAGCTTCCCTCTTCCCTCAATAAAAGGGCTGCTAAATACCTGCCAAGCCATCTAATCCAGTCAGGACCCAAAAACAATCCTCCTAGAAGTCAGACAGGGCAGATAATATGGTCTTATATAACAACAAGCTGACTTCCTGCCTATGGCGGGGATGCTGGACTCGATCTAATGAGGTCCCTTCCAGCCCCTAATATCTATGAAATCTATGAAACAACAGTACTTTTGATTTTTTATTTGGCAATTTAAAATACCAGTGTGATTGGTAGAGAAAATGGTTAATCATAATTGTTTTCCCTATTTTCAACATTATCCTCATTGCTTTATATTTTTATATATTTTATACATTTTTATATACTTTACTTAACTCATACAAAAACAGCCCCATTGGAGGAACAATTGAAATCAATGTGAATTAAGTATGTATCCTGTTTAGGTGTTTTTATAAGACCCGTTACAGGACTATTTGCATCTTTCAATATATAGATACCTTTTTAAATCTAGCCCAATTTTTATTCTCTGTGGTCTTTTGCAGTGGGCTTGCTTTTACAAAAGTGCTGAGCACTGCAGCCTCAATTCAGAGAAAACATTTATTTATTTATTTATTTATGCAATGTATATGCTGCCCTACACAACAAAGGCTCAAGAGTGGTTTACAGTAAAAGAAGCAGAAGAAATTAAAAGCATCTTGCATAAATAAAACAACACAGAAATACAAGAAGTGCTATACTGGGTCAGACCAGGAGTCCCTCTAGCCCACTGTACTTTCTTTGATTGTGGTAGTAGCAAATACTTTAGAGGGAAAACATTGAACAGCATATATCTAGAGAAGGGGTAAGCAATTATTTGGGTTGAAAGCCACATAGGCTGTTTTAGTGAGCTGTCATGGACCAGGTGAGCACCCCCCACTACGTGCAATAGCTCACCAAAATTCCCTATTTGGGATGCGGCCCAGGCAGCCATGTTCAGGGGCAGGATGAGGCTGGGATCAGAGGGTGGGCTTGCAGGGCAGTGACAGTGTGTGGCCAGAGCCAAGTCAGAACCACAATCCACTGCCTGCAAGCACCTGCAATAAATGGTGGTTCCCGCAATAGGGGTATGCAGGGACCAGATCACAGCTGTGCCTTGCCCTGGCCCCATGCTGTCACCGCAATATGATCCTGGCCCTGGCCCTAGATGCAGCTCCCTGCCCAAACAACTCCCTGAATCTTGGGGTGGGGATAGTATGGGGAGATGGCAGAGTTGCAAGCCACTGCCAGGCCTTGCTGGGGGGCTGCAGCCCCACAAAGGGGAGGATGCTCAGGAGGAATCTAGCTTCCCTCCCCTATCCCCTTCCCCCAAACTGGGGGGAAGAAGAGGAGTGGATCAAGCAGTGACTCCACACACTGCCACATACTTGCAGTGGCCAGAACCAGGCCAGGGGAGGTGGGTGAAGCTGGGACCCCTCACTCCGTGCCAGTCCACAGCTTGCCCCAGGATGCCCAAGAAGTGGTGGCAACCCTCAGCCTTGCTGGCTTGGTGTGGGGCAGAGGGGCATGGAAGCAGTGTCAGTTGTGGGAGCCTGGATAAGGATGCGGCATCCAGGGCCAGGGCCAGGGCTGGGGGTCCATGGAGACTGGCCCCCAGCCCCAGATGCAGCTCATGACCCAGCTGTGCAGTCTTCATGGAGACCAGCCTCCAGCCCCAGATCCAGTGCCCTCACCAGGGTTCCCACTGCTGCTGCTGTGCAGGCATCCCAGGGCAAGCTATAGGCTTGCAAAGTCAAGGGACCTGCTGCAGGCCGGACAAAATCATTCCATAGGCCAGATCCAGCCTATGGTCTATATTTTGCCTACCCCTGATTTAAAGCAATGATTGCCATCCTTGGCAGTTTAATAGCAATTAAGAGCTCTATCATCCATGAATCTGTCAAGTCCTTTTTTGAACCTGGCTATACTGTTTGTATGTGGCAATGAGTGTTGTAAGGTAACTATGTACATACAAAAGTACCATATTTACTTAAATGGAAGGTGAGAGGTTTTTTCTTCCAAGCAACATTGGGAAAAAAGCCCTTCATTTTACATTTGCATACAAGGACACCTCATTAAATATGCAGCCCATCTAAATAAGATATGTGGTAGTGCTCATTGAGTATAGTTTCCCTCTGTGTCAACTGTTTTAAAGTCATGGTGAGCCACTACATCTTCATCAGCCTTAAATGTTTGGCAAACATCATCAAATGGTGCTCCAAACAGTCCATCTAGAAACCCTCTATCACCCCCTCTCTCAACCGAGAGAGAGAGGTAGACCTTGGTGTTATCAGTATACTGATGACACCTCACTCCAAATCTCCATGCAATCTCACCCAGTGGCATCATATACACATTTAACAGGAGGAGTGACAAGATGGAGCCCTGTGAGACCTCACAGGAAATATCCCAAGGCAATGAAGAGGGCTTATCCATCACCACCCTCTGGGACCTCTCTGTTAGGAAAGAGCAGAGCCAATTTAACTAAACTTAAAGGGACATGAATCAGGGCAGAAGTATATGTAAGTCTTTGCAGGACAGAGAGTAGTGCACACAATACCCTGCAAAGGAGAAAATGAAATCTTTTGTTAACCAGGATGGTGTTTTGTATACTCCATTCTGCTGACTATTTTACACCACTGTAAACTGTCTATTTCCTCTCTCACTGTGAATTTGTTCTAGGCTGTGTCTGGATGTTTGGCTTACAGATCTCCAACCCAGTAGTACAGCTGATGAAGGGCAAGCAAGGCAGCATGCCTGGGTGCTGCTGGGAGGGAGGGGAGGGAAGGGATGGTGCAAAAATAGCCATTGCAGGAGCTGGAAATGCCTTGTGAGCCACCACTTCCCATGGCACAGGGCTGCCCTGCTACAGCTCTGCTGCAGTCACCAGAGTTCATCTTCTCTTTTTCTTTTCTTTTCTTTTTTTTTTTGTACACATCTTATGTTCATAGAAGTTTAAAAATGTAAATAACCTCTTAAAGGATCCTGGGAAGCAGGCAATTTGATCAGGAACTTATATTCTATTTAGCTGCCCCATTTCTTCTCCCTTTTTAACCTATTTTGGTATCACCCTTAGTTAATTAATTTATCATATTCTGCCTCCAGAACTCTTTTCTCCATTTCTGGCATTTTCACCTCAGTCTCTCTGGTAAACTCATTGAGGCAAAGAAAGCATTTAGCTCCAGTAATCTCTGCCTCCTGTGTTACTAAGTTCCCCTCACAGTCACATAAAAAGACTACAGATTCTCTCACTGACCTCCTGGTCCTTATAAATTTGTAAAATCTATTATTGATTGTCCTTATATCTTCTGCAATTTTTTCCAATTTCAATTTTGCCTTCTGTGATCATTGTCTTATTTGCATACTTTTTAGACTTGTATATCTCTGCTTGTAACAATGACCTCATTGATTTATTTGTCTTGTATGTTTTTCCCATTGCTTTTATTCCTCATTGTATTTTCCTGGTGAACTACATTTGTTTCATTTTCCCCACAACACTTCAGATCTACTTGTTTTCAAGAGTGCACACTTGGATTTCCTACAACCCACATCCCCCTGATACTTGGACTTCCTGACATTTACTTCTGATTATTTCCCATTTCCTTTCTATGTCTGCAATTCAATTTATTTGCTCAGAGTCTTTTATTAATATTTATTTTGGAAAAATCCTGTGGAATACATTAGAGAGTCAACCAATCAGAATATATAGAAATATAAATAAATGATGTATATAATCAATGTTATCTAATATACTATCCTTTCTATGACTTTTTAAATTATTGTATGTAACTATGTCTAATCTTTCAAAGTAGAGGGTATTATTCTCCATTAAATCCTGTTGAACCCTTGAGAAATACACAAATTGATCCCCAAATTCACTTTCTAGAAATCTGTGTGTTTTAAGATTTTTCAACATAATTAATTATGAACACTGTTTTTAAGCTATCCCACAATTAATACCTTTTTAACCATGTCTACTACAGAAACAAAGGACTGGAAGGGGCTGCCTAGGTCAATACTGACTGATGTAGCCTTCTCCCTCACAGGCTACATCATACATCACTTGTCTAGCAGCACTTTATCTGATTTGATTCTTCTTTTATAAAAAAAATCTGATCATACGAGCTTCACACTGAAGCCCAAACCCAAGCAAAACACCCACTGGCCATGTCTACACGAGTGGTGGATTGTGCAGTTGTTACTGGGCAGTCATTTTGTACTTGGATAAGCAAGTACTAAATGACTGTGCAATAGCCAGTTTTACTGCACAGTACCGTCACTGCATGTTTTTTTTCAGATGCTACTGTGCAGTAGCAACAAGCTACTTTGCTGTAGCTCATTACTACTGCACAGTAGTGGTGTGTCATGCTTAGTGCCTACCAATGCTAATACATAAGTAGTGTCTCGTGTAGACGCACCCACTGATTTCAAAAGGAAAGACTGTAATATCAGTCAGTAGTTGAGTAGTACTTGTTTTTCCTATTCTTCATTTCATTAGTGCTTTGTAACAATCATACACAGTGGGTGCATCTGCACATGCAATTAGGGTGAGAAAATAAACTCTGGTGCAGGTGATGCTGAAGTTTATTTCTTCTGGGTGCAGTGTTTACACCTGCACTCAGGAATGCAGCATGTTGAGATGGGGCAGAGCAGCCCCAAGCTGGCAAGGATTCTGGGGAATCAGCCCTGGGGGTTCAGCCCCAGGCAGCAGTGTTGGAGGGGTGGAGGGGCTGACAGTGTTATAGTGTAGAGCCAGCTGGTAGGCAGTCCCTGCACTATAACACCCCTGTGCCCCAGCCACAGTCTATGCTTGCATTGTGGGGGCACAAATTATGTTGCCATAGGATAGTATTTGTCCTAGACAGTATTATCCTACTGTGGCTAAAAAGGAAAGCCTACAAAGGATGGAGGACGGGATTCACCTCCAAGGAAGATTACTCCGTGCTGGTCCGGTCTTGCAGGGACCAAACCAGGAAAGCCAAGGCTGCAACTGAACTCCAACTAACTTCAGGCATCAAGGACAACAAAAAGTCCTTTTTCAGATATGTGGGGAGCCGGAGGAAAAGCAAGGGCAATGTTGG
>NW_017728918.1:32898946-32905760 GCF_001723895.1 Crocodylus porosus | reverse complement strand
TTCAAGAGTGAATTGGATGCTTATCTTGTTGGGATCCTATGACCCCAGCTGACTTCCTGCCCTTTGGGCAGGGGGCTGGACTCGATGATCTCCCAAGGTCCCTTCCAGCCCTAATGTCTATGAAATCTGTGAAATCTATGAAATTTACTATGTTCTAATGTGAATGTATGTGTAGATGGTGACACTTTACTGCAGTTAATTAATCAATTCCTCAGTAAAGCGTATGTGTATACGCAGCCAGTAAGTTTTAACTTAAGTGTCAGCAACAACAATGTCCTCTTTTTTTTGTCATTTTATTTTATTTTGATTATAATCTTTAGTGGGTACACAGGGCCCTAAAAATGAAAGTAGGGATCTATGAGATAGTCAAAAGCAATGGAAGAGTTTAGATGCCAAACAACCATCATTTCAGTGGGAGACAAGTGCTTTACCTGCTTTGGTACCTTTGAAAGTCCTATGTGCCTAGCTATCTTTGTAAATCTGGTACTAAACAAATACTAGAATATAATAAACTCATCCATCAAATTATTAATCTCTGCTGTTCTGACTGCATCTAAAGCATTTTACAATACCCTATAATCTATGTTTCTTGGGCAATACATCAGTTATTTTAAACAGTATGTGTATGTTATCAAATAATGCCATGAATTTTATTTTACCCTTCTTCTTTTTCAAAAATAAGGTATTAACTTGAGACTTATTGACTTAAATATATATAAATTTAAGAACATATATTTATATTTATAAATGTAAATATTATCCAGTATATAATCCAATTCGATTCAGAGTGGTTGAAGGGTCCTATGATTCAATTTGGATTTGGAGATTCAGCCACCAAATCAGGCTGAATCTACTGAATCGAATCAGGGACCGAAGCTTCATAGAGCCCTAATATACACATACACATACACACACACACTATATTAATGGTTTTCACCAAAGTGAAATAGTGCTGGAAATATATTAATATATTTCCAGCACTATTTCAAAATATATATTTGTCTAGTCACTATTTCATGCATAAACTGAAATATTCCTGGATGTATTTTTATATTTGCAGCACTATTTCAATTTGGTGAAAACCATTAATTTACCAGACGAGTTGCAAACTTAACAAATATATTTTGAGATGTAGGCCTAAAATTTTAAGATGAAGAGCTCCCCCAAATCTCCTTCCCCCCAGAATCTCCTCCCTCTCCCCCCTACCACAGGGGCTTAAGAAACATAATACCATTGACAAGACTAAGGGTGAAGTTCCACATTACACTCAGACAATACTAAATATGTGGACTCTTAGGATGTACTAAAGTGAAAATTCGCATGTTAAAAGTCAATGCTGTTTTTTGCCTGCAGAGTTCTGACTATGAGCCAACACTGTGGCCTTGTTGTGGAGTAGGCTAACAGCACAGTGGCTTCCATTTGTAAGATCATTGCCAGCAGATCAAAGGAAGTGATTATTCCCCTCTTTTCAGCACTGGTGAGGCCACATCTGGACTACTGTGTCCAGTTTTGGGATCCCCACTACAGAAAGGATGTGAAAGAATTAAAGAAAGTCTTGTGGAGGTCAAAAAAATGGTTAGGGGATCTGAGGCACATGACTTCTGAGGAGAAGCTAAGCGAACTGGGCTTAGTCTGGAGAAGAGAAGACTGAGGGAGGATTTAATAGCAGCCTTTAACTATCTGAAGGGTGATAACAAAGAGGATGGAGCTATTCTGTTCTCAGTGGTGGCAGATGACAGAACAAGGAGCAGTGGTCTCAAGTTGCAGCAATGGAAGTTTAGGTTTGATATTAGGAAAAACTCTCTCACTAGAAGGTTAGTAAAACACTGGAACAGGTTACCCAGAGAAGTTTTGGAACCTCCACCCTTGGAGATTTTTAAGACCCAGCTAGACAAAGCTTTGGCTGGGATGATCTAGTTGGGCATGGTCCTGCTTTGAGCAGGGGGTTGGACCAGGTGTCCTTGTGAGGTCCCTTCCAACCCTAATTTTCTGATTCTATGACTTGCCACTAGAGGACTGGCATTCATGGGTGTACTTAGGAGCCAGTTCTGGATGGTGGGGGATGCAAGCAGTGTGCCCTGGGATTTTGGAAGATTACAGCTTGCTCATTTTATCTCTGTGGAGCAGACTGAATTTACTGTAACAGAAGCTAAATAGCATGGCCCAGTTAACCCTTGCCTGAAGAAGTGCAGACAGTACTCAGCACAAATTAATGAGCTTCAACATATAAAATGTTTTAAGTGCCTGAAGTATGGTATAAATAGAATGTATTACTTCATCCTAAGGCAAAAACAGATGTAGTCCCTAGAATGGGATTAGCTGTACCAGGCTGTGTCCCAGTACATCTGATCTACTTCCCTGGGTGACCCAGGGCTTACAGGGTCTGATCCTGTGAGGCAACTGCAAACAAGAGAACTATGTGGATTTCCCTGCTTGTAAACATGTAGTACAGGAACCCTTCAGCAGGCAATTCCTTCAGCATGTGTATCACACTCTTAAACCCCAACTTGTGGTGTGCCTCTGCAAATGGGGGAACCCCTGTAACCCTGCTTGCAAATGTGAGTCCCAGGAATTCCCTCCTGGGAGATTTCAGGGGTGCATCTCAGCAAACAGGAGAAGATGGGTAAACACTCTCAGGGCAGGGGCAGGGTAAGAATTCCTGGGACATGGAAGATGGGGTCTCTGAAGCCCTAGAAGCACCTGCATACTGTGACCGGACAGCAGAGGCAGCTGTGGGTTGCCTGTGCTCTCCTGCCATATAGTAAACAGATGTCTACTGCAAAAAAGCAGCACATTTTATACTATCTATCATAGTAGCCACAATGTTTTGTATTTTTGGCATGACAAAGCATGGATTCTGTTTGCTTGGCCTTTGTGCCACCATAAAAACGTTTATCACAGCATAAAGGCAACATCTGTTTTCAGACAAAAGCCATAGTGCCTAAAAGTGTGCTAGGTTACTCACAGTACAGATACCCAGATGTGATACTTTTCTCAAAGAGCTTTACAAACTAAGTAGGCCCAGATGCTGGCCTTTCACACTTGATAACTGTTATGCATTGGTATTGGTATACATTGGTATTTTCAAGAAGTTCAGCAGGTCCACTCATGTGTGGAAAGTTATTCAATATGCAACCTTTTACAAGTTTAGGTCTGATTTAAAATATAATGCAAGAAAATGGAACCAGAAATAAAAGAACAGCATGAGGATAGGATGACAGAGAAAGAACATGAGAAATAGGCGAAAGGATGGAAGAAAGAATAGGTAAATGAACAGTGAATACCAGTGCAACACAATAAAGTACAAAGCTGTTTTTATGTAAAAATAAAATTAAAACACAGAAATGTTAGATTTCTACCAAAAATGCATTTTTGAACTGTTTATATGTTTGTATGCATTTAAAACTTATGTAATAGGCCAGATTATGTGCTGTAAATCAAATGACTAGTCAATACACTATGCTGATTTAAAGCAGTTGAGGAATTAGGATAATATTTTTTGCCCTCTATAAGACTACCCACATACCTTATGCTAGGCATGTGCTTAAGTGTTTTCTTGGATCTGAGCCCAACGTTTTACATCCAAGACTAGAATGTTTCTTGGACACAAAATCAATTGACATAATTTAATCCAGTGACTGTGAATGGCAGATTTAAGGACCAACCAGTACTTTTGTTGAGGAGTTCACTTTCCTAAATATTAAAAATTCAAATTCTAGGACAAAACTTTGAAGGGAATTTTTCAGGTTCTCAATAATTTTTTTAAACTTTTATTCACATTACTAATATTAATTTAGATAACTGATACTGATTTACTTTTTGATGGTCATCCATTTTATTTAGTTATTTTACCTATGCCCACATTGTCAATAGAAGCTGAGTCCTTTGGGTCTCATGTACTAACTCATCAAAATTGCTGAGGAGTATAGTATGTTGTGTGGGATTATTTTTAAGAATCTACTGAAAACTTCTTTAAAAAAATAAATAACGTGAAAATCTGTTAATTTGTCTTGAATTTTGTAAATGGGTGTCTTCCTCACTCTTCAGCCCCAAGAATGAGCGCCCTCCATTGCCATTCTGCAAACAGCGAGCACTGGCAGAAAGTCCTGGACATTGCTATGGGAACCTGGCTGTAGGCTGCAAGCCAGCAGCTAGATTTCCCTCCTCTCTGGAACCAACAATGAAGTTCTGTTTGGTCTGGGATAACATTGTAACTCAACATTTTGCAAAATTTCTCTGATTTACAGCTGTCTGCACTCTGCGTGAATGTAATGCTCCATAACTATCTGTCAGAGGCAAATAACTCATGCATACATAGATTATTTTTCGTTTTCTAATGGTCTGATTTTCTCATATTTGGAAAGTGGGACGGGAACTGGAAGAGGCTACTTTGCTGGTAGAAATGGCAGCACCATCTTTTGTAGGAACATTTCCAGGAACATCTTTTAGATACTGCATCAGCATAGACCTTCACAAATGTTGCATGCATGTTGTGTATGTATTCTGTCTCCATCTATGAGGTTTATTTTTTCCCAACAAATTATTTTGAAAACTCAGCCCAAGAATAATAATCTCCTCTCAACGTGTGCAACAACTCTTAATAGTCTTTTGCTAGAGCGAGTACTTCACTAGGTGCTGTACAAATGTGCCAGAAGATATTCTCTGACCTCCAAAGAGCTGTTTTATGACAAGATGTAAGAAATTAATGTAATTAATTACAGGACAACAGAAAACAAAGGTCTGATAGTATGTTCCTGTGATAATATGGGTGAGCAACATGCACATCCTGAGGTTCTAAACTACTTTAAAGGATTTCAATGCAAAAAAACAAACAAACAGAAGCATTCTGAATGTTTCATGACATAAACATGTTAGTCACTCTCTGACTCTGGGCCTGGTTACATGGTAATTTTGGGTGGCTCCTGGAGCTCTTAACCCCTGGATTATCTGAACATTAATGCCTGAAAGTCATTTTAAGCACTTGTTATGTGGCTCAGAGTTATGCCACCCCAGGATAAGATTATCTCTGACGTGTGTCACCCACTCTAGGCTACAACTTTGGTGTAAACACCCCACCTACTCCAGACTGGGCCCCACTGTTCCCCTGGCCCTCCCCAGTACCCCAAATCCACACTCAGTCCCTTTCCCCCCACTTACTTGTGGCTGCCCACATTGTCTGTCCTGGGGCATTTTTACACATGTATGCATCGCAGTACAACACATCCAGTTGTATAAGTGGCAAAATGTGTGTCAGCATTGAGAAAATGGTGGTGGCATACTTTTGAAACAAAACACTTTAGATGTGCTTTAGTTCAAAAGCATACCACCACCATTATCTATGCACTTACTGACACACTTCTTGCTGCTTATACAACTGCACATGGTGCAGTGCAGTTTGCCTCAGTTCATGTGCAGAACAGATTCAATTGATCGAGTCTGCTCCGAAGCGATGGATCTCAGGCATGTCACTGGAAAAAAAATATGCGTACAGATGATCCTGGAGAGCAAGCAGGGGAGGGTTAATCTGCCTGCCTGGCTGCTGCTGCCACCATTGCTGCTGCTGCTCTCTGGGCTGGGCTCAGCCTGGGAAGAGCAGTAGCCCAGCAATGGTGGTGGTGACCAGACAAGTAGGTTAATCCTTCCCTGTCTACTCAACTGGAACAGACAGTGCAGTCAACCGCAAGTGCATGAGGGAAGGGAGGGGCAGGAGGAAGCCCTGGGGGTGGGGGGAACCAGGGAGCCCTGAGAAAGTGGCAGGGGGAAAGACTGGAATAGGTGGGGGGATTCTTACCTTTCAGTCCTCCAGGACCCTGCTGGCCTGAACGTGTGACTTCTCCAAACTCAAACTAGCATTAACATTGATCAACATTTGTGCAGCTCACAGTGTAAAGTGTAACAAGGCCTTCTGTCTGTCTATCTCTCTTCCCACATGTCTTCATTCCCCCCACTTCAGTTGATCGAAAGAAAAACTTTCTAGGGATAGTTTGGGATGTGGCTACCATTTAGAAACTGCCTAGATGGTGTAAGAAAAGTCCTGAGAACTGCTCTAATCTCAGAATGGCAAGTGAACTCAATGGAGCTCAAAGACTAGAAATCCTTATCAACTACACATTGTTCCCCGTTCTTAGGAAAACATGAGTAATGAAGGAAACATAAATAAATTCACATCACAATGGCAACTATGGTGAAAAGCATAAGGTCATGGCATCCCTTTATTTTTTTGCTGGTAAATGAAAGTGAGGTTTCCCAAACTGTTCTTGCATGGGGTTAAAGAGTGGGAAAACTGAGTAACACTAATTTAGAGATTTGACAAGTGCTAGACACACACTATTACAATGACTGTTTGTACTAGGGATAAAACATAACACCATGGCCCAGCCGTGATGCTCTGAGCCTTAGGTTTAATCTGCAACATCTCTACTAAAATCTTTTAAAGGTAACTGAATATTTTTTAAGAGTAATACAAATAAGATTAGCACAATAATCTGGATAGGTTGCAGGGGTGAGCTAACAAAAACAGGATGCGTTTCAATACCGACAAGTGCAGGGAGCTGCACTTCGGCAGCAGTAACCAGCAGCACACTTATAAGATGGGAAATTCCATTCTTGAGAGCATGGAGGCAGAAAGGGATCTTGGAGTCATTACTGACTCCAGGATGAACATGGACCGACAATGCGAGGTCACGGTTGGCAAGGCTAACCGCACCTTGTCGTGCATCTACAGGTGCATCTCTAGCAGGGCCAAGGAGGTGATCCTCCCCCTCTACGCGACACTGGTCAGGCCACAGCTGGAGTACTGTGTCCAGTTCTGTGC
>NW_017728918.1:32880462-32898746 GCF_001723895.1 Crocodylus porosus | reverse complement strand
GCCTACCTGGCTGGAGTCATCTGAGCCCAGTTTTTCTCCTGCCCAGGCAGGGGGTCGGACTTGAAGATCTACAAGGTCCCTTCCAAACCAACTTCTATGATTCTATGAATAAGTGCTAATTTTATTAGCACAAACCTAAAGAGACCTAAACTGCTGGAAGATGAAGACTAGGCATGCTGTTATATTGTCAATCATGCAAGAATATATCTATATATGTGCTCGCACAATATACATCCTTAGATGCAAACTTGATAGATAATATTTAACAACACAGCAGGTCAAGTTACTATTTACCATGCACTTAAATACTGAGCAATATAGTACTGTAATTTTATTATATCCCTAATGCAAGGCTTTTATAATGAAAATATCAACAAACAATTTATATCACAAATATTCTCTCTGTCATCTTCCCAGAAATATACAACAGTATTGGTTCCCAATTTAACTTTAATTAAGAGTAATACATGATGCGCTACTGGAACATGCAATGCAGTAAGCTTCATGTAACCATAACAATAAATGGCTTGTTTTGTCCAAATTGGCTAATGATTGAATAATATAACTAATAGAAATACATATAATTAGCTATCATGCCTTCTTATGTAGGGATGTGAGTACTATCAGTAAACAACTAAAATTATAGAAGACATGGACAAAAACAGAATGATAAAAACTGCCACCATTTCAGTGTTTAGATACCAGATTCTCACTTCCAGCATAAGCTGAAGGACACTGTTCTTTGTTTTATATGGTTGGTTAGGAGTCACTCAAGTGTGAAATATTCTAAATTCTGGTATTTAGAGGATTGAGATATTTAAACCTTCCTGTTTTGAAAAAAAAAATAAGATCGTGCCTTTTCGTAACGTTGAGAAAATATCATTATTCTCAAACAGAAAGGAAGTAACAGCATTCCAGTATTCTATGGCATTAGGAAGCTGCAGCTAAAATTGGACTCTTTGTAAAGATGTTAAGCTTTATTAGTATGCATTTAGTATTATTATGGAGGAACTGTAGGTTTACCCTCCATGTTATTTTTTTCATAGGTGCTTTCTTTCTCAATAGGTTCTGTGCCACAAAAGTTAACATAAAAATCTGTTTAACATGAAGAGGATTTCTGAAATGCCTTCATCATTATACCTCCTTGAGCTTAATTTCTCTGACAAAATTTGGTTACAAGCTGTTGTGCCCTTCAGTTTACTACTGAAGCGTAACCCTATAACGAAACCCCATCTGCCTTTATGGCCTTTCCTCCAGTATTTTGTAAATCTCTTTGCTGGACACAGCTATTTTACCACTATTTACTTACTTTTCAAACAGTTGTTAGAGTTTTGAATTACAGCATTCCCACTAGAGCTGGATTAAAGCAATCCAGTGCCCCAGGCATGATGCAACATGGGCCTCCCCCATGATCTTGCACTCTATTTGGTATGGCAGTACCCAGGAGCTCACCCCTTCTAGAATGGCAGATACTATGGCATAGCACCTCCCCTCTCCTTCTGGGAGCAGCAAGAGTGGCATCAGGGGCCTCTTCTCCTTACTGGACAGAGTGCAGGAGGAAGACCCTACTCTTTAATCCAGCAGCAAGAGTATATGTAGCAGGGCACTAAGGTGCCTGCTACCTGAAAGGCAGCAGTAGGGGCTCAGGTGCTGGTTGCTAGGGGCAACCAGGAGGAGCTAAGGGCCCACACCTGGTGAGTCAGCTGACCAGAAGGGGCGGGGCTGATCACTGTAAGACCCAGACAGGAGGCTGTGAGTGCTTGCTCTCTGCTGGCAGCCGGGAAGGAGTACTGCCTGACTAAGGGAAAGAGATTGGTTCTGAATGTGGGAAAGAGAGTAAGGCCTGAATGTACCAGCCGCTAGTTACATGGGTGAGAGGGGTGGTGTGGTTTGGAGAATGTTTAGCCAGGAGGATTAACTTTGTGTTATAGCCCAGGGGCTTGTTTTATTGTTTGTTGTTGTTGTTACACCAGAGGACTGGGTGAGGCTATTAGGGTTTGGAGGAGGCCTCGTGGGGCTCCATGGTAGCGTGGGGACCCTAGTACCAGAGAGGGCACAACATTCAGGGGTGCACTGACCCCAGCCCTGAGAAGGGGAGCAGAGGATTGGGGGGGGGCAGGTAAGGCCGAGGTTGCCTGAGCCCTACAGGAGGCTTAAGACCCAAGGAGGAGACTTGGGGGCCAGGCACAGCTACGGCCACCTGAGCCCCAAGGCGAGATGCCCCAGAGCGGGCAGTGGCGAGAAGCCCCAGAGCAGGGACGGAGATTGTTGATGAGTGCCAGGGAGCACGGTTGCGAGGCAAGCCAGAAGCACCGGTGGGGTGCCGGAGAGTGAAATTGACCAGACAATGTCCAGTACTTCTGTGAGGCTTGGGGCATGGTACAGGGGTGGTTGGAGCCACACATAGCCCATAAGGCTGGGGTGCCCGGAACCCCATTATAGAACCGAGCCACTGGGGAACCAGCAGAACTGTAGCCAAGGTAACGAAGGGCAGCCTCCCTACATAACTACAGAACATCAAAGATGTGGCGGGTGAGATTGTGAGGGTGCTTTAACACTGACCTGGCACGGTAGGGGGTGCTAGGGGAGATCATGGCCACCCCTAGGACCCTGCGCTATCACAGTATATTTACTTAGGTATGTTTGCTACCTCCTGCCACATACAGAACTGTCTATCATGTTGGTGGGGCTCCCCAGAACAGCAGGTTCTACAATTAACACTTCTGAAATGCAGGAGACAGTTTGCCCTTCTCTGAGAGAGTCTTTCCGGCTCTCTGCAGATTCAGGTTGACATCACTACATCATGAGTGCTCAATTAATTTAAGGTTTTCTTTGCAGTCATGAGGATTAGAAACACACTTTTCCTTTTAAAGTTAAAGCTCAGCTTTTGAGATAATTACATGTCACCAAATGTTAGGGCCCTAGGCACAGGCCCATAATGGCTATCCCTTAATCTGGACCTGATATTCATGCATGGTTCAAGCCAAATGGTCTAATTAGAGTGCATCACATTCTAGTCCAGAATAGTAAGGATCCAACCTGACTCATATCATGACAAAAAAAAAATACTACTGTATATAACACTACTTATTATAGCTGACAGTTCTATTAGACAGTAGAACAGTCTCTAAAGGCAAATGAAAATAGTTTCCCAAGGGAGTGGAAGCCCCACACAGCATGATTTACATGTGGCAGCTGGGCTGTGGGTGGAAAATGGCTGTTTCCCATTGAAACTCTACTGCCAGCACACCTCCTATGGCTCTATTTCACATGGAAATGCTGCAGTTATCTCTCCTCTTGTTCAGCTGCTCAATTGTATAGGAGCCCAGTGAGAATGGTTAGAAGACAGAGACTGGAAAGAGTAGGAAAGGGGTAAGAGACTGGAAGGTAACGATGGGGAAATGGCCAGAAGGGAGATGCAATAAGAAGGCTGGAAGGGAATGAGGAGGGGAAAGGTTGAAAGAAAGGCAACTGAAGGTTATGCTTTTTATAAGACAGAAGATTCCATTTTTAAAGATGTCTGAGTGACTTACAAGCCTAAGACCATGTTTATATAGTAAATTTACCATCTTGGACAGCAGTGCTCTCAAGCAAGACTGCGCCTAAACTGGAAGCCAAGTAACCATTCCTGCAGAGGTGAGTTAATTAGGCTAATGGACACTCACTCAGCAGTGCTAATTAGACAACCCCAAGCTCCCTATGGAGCGATGCAGCATCCTTGAGAAGTTTACCACGTAAACATTGCCTTAGTCTCATTACTTTAGTTACATGGACACCTATGTCCCGCTGAAAATCAATAAAACTTTTGAAAACACCTAGGCTCCCAGCTCACACGGGTGTATTGAATATTGTGCCTAAGGCAATGTTATGGATAAAAGGACCATCTGAATCTTTTTGTCTAACTATTCATATAAGCACACTGTAAATGTAATAAATGAGAGTTTATGGTCCAAAACTGCATAAGGAGTTTTGAAGGAAGATCCATGCATCTGATGAACATGTGATATCACTCAAAAGCTGTGATATCACCAAAGTCATGTTGTAATACAGCAGGTAGGTCTTTCCCACTTTTGAATTCTGTGATCCTATATTTCTGATTTTCTTATGCTTCAGAAAATTGAAAAGTTTGGTCAGTTTTTGTTACAAGCATTAAGAATGTTTCTGTCATGTTCCCTCAATTCCTCCTCTGCAGTTTTCTGGAGATATCCAATAAGAAAATGGAGCACCTCTATTGTGACGGAAGACTGTTCAAACCCCATTCTTGCTTCCACCAAGTCTCTGGAGGCTGGATCTCACTTTATCTCACAGCATTTCATGAACACTGAAAAGATTTTCTACTAGTTACCCTAAACTATGACAATTTAGAATGGTCTCTGCTGGATTGTGGCTTCTAAAAATGATGAATTGCTGTATTTTCCTCAGAATAGTCTGGATTATAGTGGATGGATAATACTGAACGTTATGTCTATTTTATAATTTTACTTAAATGCTGGCACTTTAAATAAGTGGTTCCATTTTAGTCAATGCCATTTTAACAGTTCAGTCCTTCCTCCTACATCCTTTTAATATCAAACTGGAAACAGAATGTGAGAATTCTAAGCTATTATGTGAATACTGTAGCCAGAATTTATTTTTTATCACTTCTAAAAAATATACTTGTTTTATAATTCTGCAACTCGGATCCTGATCTGCCTTTTTCTCAAAAAGAAAGAACGAACGAACAAATGAAAGAATGAATGAAAGAAAGAGCATTGGACTTTGGGCAAGTCTTTTGGTTGGTTGATTTCAAATATTTTTTTCAGTCTGGCTATAAGCAGTATATATTATATGCAAAATGGGGTTAATATGTGAGGATATAACTTACGTTAATTTCCTAAGCCAGCCATTGCCATTCCCTTTCTTTGCAAATAACCTTTAGTGTCCTATCAGAGGTAATAAGCCTAAATTTGCACATGTCGTTGGTTGGGCTTGTGAAGAGCCTGTGTCATAAAAGCACTAGTTTCAAACAGCTGCAGCATTTATCATCAGAGGGAAACTTTTGCAAAGCCATTATGTTCCCACTGTCACTTGAAGAGGTAATTGGACCTGCTTCTGTAGAACTGCCTGAAAGCCCAGCAAGCTCACCAGCAACGTTCCATGATGGCAGTTTGGCTTCACTCCCATTAGAAAAAAACAGAAGATTGTGGTCATTTTGAAATTTGGGGTAACCATTTTTCCTAAGGGAGCAAGTAGCTACATTGCTGGGAAAAGGAAGTATCTGAGCTTTCAACCAGATTTTTTTTTTTATGTTTTAGCAGTTCAGTAGAGTGAATTCCAACTCATCCTAGATGTTCTACCCATACTGGGAGGGATAAAAGGTGGAGCACATATACCACCTTTTAGTTTATTCTCTACTGTAGATTTATAACTCTAAGCAGGAGGGAATAGAAAGCAGAATTTGAATGTGCGTATGGAGAATATATCTCAAAGAACTCCATTTTCTAGTAAGTAACCTCTTTTTCTCCTTCAGATAATTGTTCACATACACATTCTCACATTTGGGTAACTACAAAACAGTACCGATAAATCAGCTGGAAGGCGTGTGATGCTTAGTAAGGGTATAAATTGAACTCTGTGTTGCTATACTTTGCAGATGTCAATTACAGTAACACTGCATAAATCCTATCCTCTGGTGAAATAAGCATGTTCCAGAAATGGCATATCCACTTTGGCAATCTCTTAACTGAATTTTACATAGCCAGTGATCCAACTGGGAAGTCCTTATATAGAAATAACTGTGCTTTCAGATCTGTCAGCTACCTTTCTGAAAGGTTGTGGAGACATGCATAGCCTTTCATGTACAGGAAGGAACATAATAATCAAGGCCACTTTGGTCATCCAGGAAATGTAACAAAGCCTCAGTTTAAAAGGTACAGAGCTTTGAAGAGAGACCTGTAGAAATGAAACTTACAGACTTTATTTAGCAAGAACTTAAGGTGAGTGTCATCTTGTCTAGAAGAAAAGTGCCATAAGGAGGATCTGCCATAATGAACTGAATATTGCCAACTCTCTCTGTTGAGGTGGTTGTCACTAGGAAGGCAGCAAGGAGCATATTGCCATTGGCTCAAATGGTGGACACGAAAGAGATGCAGGAACTAAGTTTAGCTCCCCCTTGAGAATAGTGTCCTCACATAGGGGGAAACTTCTACTAATCTGTCATGAGCATGACAAGGTGGGGAAAAAAAGGATGGCTATGTACAAGAGACAGCAACAAAGTAGACTTTGATGGAAATAAGGGCCAAGCCCAAATTCCTCAGCTCCAGCCAGTAATATAAGAAGAAAAGGATACTTTAAGCAGTAAAATAAACCTTAGTTGACTCCAGGCACAAAAGCTTGACAACTTTGCCAGGTAAGGAGATTTGAGTCGAATCCTTTCTACCATGAACGAAGTTATCTATGGTTGGAACTGAACAATAGGGCTGTGCGAAATTTTGGCAGCCATTTCATTTTGGAGGTGTTTGAAGGCTATTTTAGCATCGGAAACACCAAATCCGAATTGAAATGGAAGGCTCCAAAACAGCTCTGAAATGAATTGGAAAGGAAACATTTTGGAAATGTCTTGGAGAATTTTGGCATTTCAGAGCTGGGCTTGCAGGGAAACAAAAACTAAGAGGGAGGGAGAGAGGGAGGGGAAAGAGGACTGTTCTGATATTGACATTTAGCTCCTGGTTTGATTCCCCAGCTCTCTGATCCTTCCCCCAGCTCTTACCAGGGGCGCAGGCTCCTGGATCTGTGCATGGGGGTTTTCAGCAGGCTGCTGCTGCAGGCTGGGGCCAGCAGCAGCCACTTGGCACAGCCTGTGCCGAGTGCTGGGAAGACTGTGGTGCTGCTGCTGGGCCCAGCCTGCAGTGGCAGCCTGCTCATGCCCAGTGCACAGATCCAGGGGCCTGTGCCCCATAGAAGATAGTTTCATAGTTTGTAGGGTTGGAAGGAACCTGAACAGATCATCGAGTCCGACCCCCTGCCGTGGCAGGAAAAAGTACTGGGGTCAAATGACCCCAGCAAGGTGTTCATCCAGCCTCCTCTTAAAGACCCCCAGGGTAGGAGCCTGCACCACTTCTCTTGGAAGTTGGTTCCAAATCCTAGCTGCCCTGACCGTGAAGTAGCACCTCCTGATATCTAACCTAAACCTACCCTCTGCCAGCTTGTGACCGTTATTCCTAGTCACTCCTGGAAGTGCTTGGGGGAACAGGGACTCCCCCAATGCCTGCTGGTCCCCTCTGACTAGTTTATAATAGGCCACTCAATGCCCCCTCAGCCTTCTCTTGTGGAGGTTGAATAGGTTCAGCTCCTGTAGCTTGTCCTCATAGGGCCTGCCCTGCTGCCCCCTGATCATATGAGTGGCCCTCCTCTGGACCCTCTCCATGTTGTCCACATACCTCTTGAAGTGTGACGCCCAGAACTGGACACAGTACTCCAGATCTGGGGGAATGATCATAGAGCTGGGGAATCAAATCGGGAGCTGGAGAATTTAACTTGGAGCTGGGGAATGTTGAGGTCCCTGAACATTTCCCCAGTTCCCAGCTCCCTGATTTTTCTCCTAGTTCTCTGATCCTTCTCCCAGGGAGGCGCAGGCCCCCAGATGTACATGTGGGATGACAGCATGCTGCAGGTGCCAGAAACTGATACTAGAACAGTTTGAGGTGCCATTTCACAAAACCCCTGCATCTATCTCCTTGAAACCTGGCAGGTGTCATGCCCTCAGAAGGGCCTACTATCCCTGCAATTTTGATCTGAATTAGGCATGAAATGATAAAGTTATAGGCATTTTAGTAATGATCTATTATAGCCTATGGCTGAAACACTAAAACAGCGTCGAAACTCCAAAACAGATTTGGCTGAATTGAAATGGGATGGTGATCCAAAACACTAAAATGAATCATTGTCCCTCCAAAACCAAAATGAAACATTGCTGTTTTGCACAGCCCTACTGAACAAGCCAGTTCTTGCTATGAGATCCACCTAACATCCAAGTGGTAAAATGAAGAATGCAGGTCTGTATGTAGCAATCTGTCATTGTTCAAGTTAGAAGATCTGGAACCAAAGGCAAAGTCATAAGACTTGATCTCCAAGGGAACAACTTACTCATATTCCCAGCTATGGAGGGGGTTATCAAAATACTGCACATGGAACCTTGAGTTACTTTCTTGATAATCACTTTTGGGATAAAATGTATGGCAGGAAAGGCTATGGAATTAGGAAAGTTTATGAAGGGGATTTGGGATTGAGGATAGCCCTAAAGCAGAAAAAATAATACCTTTTATTGATTACAGCTGCAAATAAGGACCACTTATGATGAACGGAAAAAACCCGGCTGAGGTAACCTACTGTAATGTTTCACATGACTGGGAGATGTTTGACTACAGACAGACAAACATAATGGTGATTGCCTTAATGTCTCAGACAAAGAACCTCCAAGCACAGAAGGAAGGACCTGGCACTACCCTATTTATTGATAAGGTACTGTTGTTCACCATCATTTGAATATGGCAGCCTCAAATGCATCCAAGGAAAGCTTTGCATGCCTGCCTGACAACTCTCAGCTTGAGGATATCAGCCTTAGGAGAACAAAGGCAGACACAGGTGTATCTAAAAGCACATCCAGGTAGAAGCATTTATTACTTGAAGGAGATAGAGGCTGGGAATGAGCTGCTCTATAAATGTTGCCTATATCTTTCCACCATGTTAGAGTCCACTGCAGATCACTTTCTTTCCCAGAGGTTACAACTTCAGGGAGTAAAATTTAACGCAGCCATATGAAGAAGTCAGGGATGCAGTATTATGAACATAGCGGACTTAACATTTGAGCTCAGGTTGAGTTGAGATTCTGCAATTCCAATTGGTGGAGCCCATCCACCAATCAGAAGCAAGCCAGGGTAAGGAAGGCCACGCTCTTTCCCCAAAGGGGAAGGAGCAGCCTGGACCTGGTTCAAGACTGTGCCCTGCCAGGTCTGGAGGACTTTGGGGGTGGAGCCCCTGAAGCGTATAAAAGAAACAGCATGCGGGCAGACATGAAGTTAAAGAAGGAAGATTGGAGGGAGAAAAGTTGGGTCTCAATTGCCCCAGCGGGGAATAGCCCTGAGCTCCTGAAGAACCCTGGGAGGGTGTGAGACCCTCGGGCTCATCACACTGCTGGGAGCCACTGCATGGAGCAGCTTTTGGAGGGTGTGAAACCCTTGGGCTTATCATGGTACATAGTCTGACGCACACTCTAGGAGCGCAGCAAGCTTGAGCTGGCAACCACTGTGCACAGGACCTGGGCAAGGTCTATGAGCAGCGAGCAGCAGAAGGCTGCTCGGGTTAGCCACCTGGTGTGAGACCAGAAGGCCAGAGCCCCGCATAGGGCCCTGGCAAGCTGAAAGAACCCCAGTGCTGAGCTGGATACAGAGAACGGGGAAGGAAGCCCCAGCGGGTGCTTGGAAGCCCAGCAACCTCACCACAGCTAGCCCTTGGTGCTCAGAGTGGGGCATAGAGCTGCACAAGCAAATCTGCAGAGGACCATGAGGACCAAAGCAGGTGACATTGCAAGGCTTGGGTGCCCAGGCCACAAGGGGAGTCTGGAGGCATCACGGGAGAAGAGACCCTGTGGGGGAGTATCATGTCGGGATGAGCCGGGCCATCAGAAGGGCCATAAGTTATTGGAGCACTGGAGCCCTGAAAAGGAGGTGAGGTATTAGGAGTGGCCCCACTAGAGCTGGGTGAAAGACTCTTCCCAGTGGGTGGGTCCCAAGACCCTGTTGGGTGTGGGCAAGGGGACTCCTGTTCTCCAGACTCAGGGAATGAATTCATAATTAGACTTCTATGTGGTTGAGGTTCTGAGTTTAAGTTGCACTTTGTATTTTATAAATAATACCGTTCTTTTTATTTTAGTGTTGTTAACCATGATGTTGACAGGCTTGAATGCTTGAAGAAATCTTTGGGTCAGTTGTGTACATATTTTTAAGTACTGGGTTTTACCCACTAGGGTGAATATTATTGGATTCATTGGGTCATGTAATTCATTTCTTGACTTGGAGATTATGAAAGTTAGTTTATAATATCAGGTATCCAATTAGTTCTTGCATGTAAACGCTTTAATTATATTTGTAATAATAAAACTGTATGTAGTTAAGTGTACACTTGTGGGATTGTCTCTATAGCGAAACAGAGGGATCCACATGTAGGGTGGTGATGTCCCTCTCAGCACCCTAGCCTGTCACTGCTTCCTCTCTATTTGGCTGGGAGGGCTCACCCTTGGTGTACCCAGATTACATGAACATATGCAAAGCCACGTGACCAAGAAATAAATATGAAAGACTTAAAGATACTTCTGAAATTTGAGGATTAGGTCTCTCAGGGCCTGTGAATGGTCCTAAGAAAGAAAGGCCCTTGCCAGTATGATATTCAAAGTGGCTCTGAATATGTCCAGCTGCATTGACATCTGGTAATTTACTTGGAGACTAAGGCCATGTACAGACATTCAGTTTCAACTGGGAGAGTCACTGCTCTCCCAGTAGAAACCATGAGTGTACAGATATTCAGGATTTTTCTCCCAAAGTAAAAATTACCCCTGGGGTTGGGGGGGGGAGGGGAATTCAGAGAACAACTGGGGTTAAAATCATTCCTGGGAGACCAAATGCATGTATATTTACCTTTCTGAAAGAAGCTGCAACACAACCGTCTAGCATTCCAGCATGTTTTGGTACCATCACTCCCTCCTACAACCTCATATCCAGAGAGAAAATGTGTCTCTGACAATGCACTCTACTGCTCCAGCAGAACAAGAAGTAAAACACAGCCCATGTGTGCTTCATGGATGGGAAAGCACAGTCTTCACATTGTGCTGCAAGGAGACACAGCTTGCTGAAGCAGTTATATTCCCTGCAGGTGATCCTGAGCAGTCTGAGTTAGCCAATCAGGGCTGCCCTGTGTGCTACTGTTATCTGTTGCAAGGCAGACTGCAGAACTTTCTGAGATGTGTGCACAGGTTGGCTGTGCAGCATCAGCATGGAAAGCTCTCTGCTCTTCGGTGGCTCCTCAGTATTCAAACATCTATTTAGGGGTCTCTGAGCAAGGTTTTCTACTGGGAAAACACATCCTGAATCATTTGAACATGTCTACACCACCTGAGTGACTGGAACGAGACTATAAGTTTCATAACATGCTCCACAGGAGCTCTTTTACAAACCAATCATAAGGATTTACTGTGATCCCCTATCTTTGGATGTACACTGCTAAAAACAAAAGAATTTTCATGAGGAATCTCAGGGGATAAGGGCTGACGAGGACATCCTAATACTGGTTTTGGTCCTGTTCCACTAGCAAGTGTAGGAATTTTCTGTGAAACAGTCAAAAAAGATATATGGAAAAATATCCTGCATACTGCAAGTGAAAAGATGGTAAAGCTTCATACCAAGCTTCATAATTAGAAATTCTAAATTGGGGACTGGCAGATAAATATAGATTTTCCTTTGAAGTCCAAGGTCCTATGTTCTCTGTCTTTTGGAATAAATCTGGAAGAACCATCTTTTCATTTATAGGTGTGACAATACAGCAATATGGAATGGTGTGAGAATATCAAAACTCAGGGCCCTCTTTACTTCCTCTTCACTCATTTGTCAACAGGAGGAGTGGAAGTCAGAGAGCATCAGAGCATAAGAATAGCATCATTTTTATGAATTTAGCAGGTCTAGATTGGTATAGGATGTCCAATAATGAATGGACTGGTGCCTCAACTATCGCTTCAGGAGAAAGTTAGATATCTTTGCTCAGGCACCTCAGTAAGATTTGGAAACCCAAATGTTCTGTGGATGAAGAAACAGTGCCAGGGAAAGAAAAAAACTCTCTAGCTTCTTCACAAGAAGACTGTCCAAGAGAGAACAGGCCCCAGCATCAGGGAGGATACATTAATGAAGTAGCCTTTGAGAACACTGTAGAATACTACCTCAAATGGCTTGCATGGTGAGGGTAACCAAAGAGTGACTGGTCCTCAAAGCCAGAATGGCTTAATCCAGAAAGAGGATTAAGACACTTGGGACGGTGTAGTGTGATATCAAACAAATAATGCTTCCACAATGCCAAATGTGAGGGTTTCTTGGGAGCTTTAGAGGACATGTTCAAATACAGTTCCAGAAAGGGTCTATGTTGTAGTCAATTCACAACTGTGTTGAATGGTGAAGCTGACAACTCTTGGTTTGAAAGTAGTATGATAGCAAATATGAGTCCTAGGTGCTGATGCAGGCATATCTGGTGCCAGGAAGGCTACTATACTGGACATGGTACTTCTGAATGTCTGGTACTAGAGGGAGTAGTTTTGGAGTTAACAGGAGTCATGGCAAATAGCTTGACAGTGTACAGATCCAGAATTAGAACTGAAATGCCAAATGTGGAGCACAAAGGTGCTGAGCTGGCCAAGGTCAGGGCTCCATTACTGTGGAAGGTCAAGAGTGCTATGAGCTTGTGCACTTAGCCCTCATGCTCCAGAAGCCTCCATAGAATATGTGTCTGAAAGGGAGGTCTTGGAGCCATAATGCTTTTTGTATGGAGTGGCAAGTTCCTGAATGGATGAGAGGGCTCCTAGGAATGAGGCACTGTTCTGTAGGAATGTTCCAGAAACAAAAATGTCTTGGGTGCACTGTGGTCAAAGATTGATCTCAGGATGTTGACTTTGTATAATGTGGTGCTGAGCATCATGGTGCCAAAGATTTGGAGGATGGTATAATCCTGCCCCCCTCCCCTGCCCAATAAATTATTTTGTTGAAGAAAAACCCCTCAAAATCATGGAAAAAGCAAAATGTGCAGAAAAATGGTGCCTAGTGCCCAAAATGGTGGTGCTTCATGGCAAAAACATAAAATCCATTAAAAAAATAAGGGGGCAACAGTAAGCCCCCAAGCTCTCTCAGAAAGTAAGTTTTGAAAGACTGGAAGAAATCATTATTAAAGAAAATAAGGAAAGACTAATGGGTGTGGAGCAAACAGAGTAGGATGAAAAATACTGGTGGGTAGGCTACAGCCGACACTGTAGGCCACAAAGCAAATTAATAAGAGAAGCATGTCATCCCAGCCAGACAGTTGAGAAAAACAGAGGAGTGGGGCAAGAGGAACATTTTTCTTCAGTCCCCAGTGAAGAAGAAACTTGCAGGTATGGAGAAATCACAATGAAGCCTTAAAAAAAACTTCAAATGCACCTATGCAGTAGACTTCAGTGAATTTTAATCTTACAGGAAGTTTTAAAAGTCTACATTATTATGATCATTTTGTAAACCTATAACTGAGAGCAAGTGACATATTTCTTAAAGGGCTCACTTTAAAATTAATTTTAACTTATAAGCTAATTAACAGCTTTCCTCGCAAACTATAAATAAAAATATTGTGTACATCAGGTGTGAGTGTGTGCTATTCATTTTGAAAAAGAGATGACAGATTTTATTATAAATATTGAAGTTTTTTAACCTTGCCTATAGGAGCTAAAATCAACTTGGCATTAACTGTAATGATGATTGGAGAATGAACTACAACCAGCACTTCCCTAATGAAGTAACTACAACTAGCACTTCCCTAATGAGTGTTGGCCAGTCAGGGCCTGCTGCTACATGAAACATTAACAGTACAAAGTGTGTAACAAGTGGTCATTTGTTAGTTGTGCCACTTTCTTTGCTTAAACCCATTTTTACTATAAGAATAAGAAACTGAACTAGGATTCAGAACACATGGGTTTGATTCTTTGCTCAGATATTTATTTCCTTTGTGATTTCTTGGCTCCTTGGAGAATGCATAGGATGATATAAGCACCTAAATACTTCTCTTTTTTTTCTGAGAAATGAGGTCACTTTAGCTTTGTCTTTCAAAACATGGCCAGAAGAAAAGCTGCCCTCCTCCTTCCCTGCAAAACCTTATCCAGTAACGCAGTGGCCAATGCACTCACCCTGAATGTAGCCTGAATGTAGGTTTACTAGCCTACGAGATATGAACGTCACTCAGGAGAGTACCGTAAGTGATATTCGAGTTATATTCTGTGTTAAGGGTATTCTCATGTTGAAGTTTCTACAGTTCGCATTTATTATTTACGTATTCAAAGGGCAGGTGACAGAGTGAGTATGACTCTATGGCCCAGTGTGAGGACTGTAACCTAGAATAGGCTTCCTGGCTCTACTAGGATCTGGCATCCATTATTCATTTCCATTAGTGCAGTAGTTCTTGACAAGGGTGCCAAGGCCATCCTGGGGTGACTTGAAATCCTTTTAAGCATGCCATGTAATTTTAGCATTGTCAGGTGTGCAAACATGTTTCTCATAGCAAACCCATAGATTTTAAATAGGAATCCAAAGTGTTAAAAACCTTATGACCTGTTGTGGTTTTTTTGGCTGCATCTACATGAGCATGGACGTTTGGTTCCCTGTGCCCTGTGTTCGACACCTTGTGCCACTGCTAACTGTCCCTGGAAAATGCCTGTGCCACATGCCCTCTGACATAACGGCGGGTTACCTTGGTTGGGGTAGGGGATGCTGGGGCTTGTATTGGGCTGGCCCCAGCAGCCTTACTTGGGGTCCTGGGGCTGCAGTAATAGCGAACCTGCTGCTTGGAGCCCAGCCAGCAGCCAGAGGACGGCTCTGGCCAGCCAGGTCCCAGTTTCAAGTGGTGCATGCTGTCCCCCATGTATGCCACCCTACTTTTTTTTTTTTTTTTTTAACCTTTGGAGATCCAGGAGTCACCCCCCCCGCCCCCGGGCTGCTCCCTCACAGTGCAGAGAACAGCTGAATGTGCAGTATGTGGCACCACAGATGTGTCTGTGGTGCCACATACCACATAGTCACATTCATCTGGACACAGCCTCTGAGTTCTTTGCAGCAGAAGAATTGCTGTATTATTTTTCAGTAGTCCAAAAAAAGGGAGGGGGGGAACAAAGAGCTTGCTTTTTCCAAAGGGTGCCTTGAGTCTGTTTTGGGGTGTTTCAAGTCTAACAAGTTTGAGAACCATTGCTTTAGTAGGTTTTATATTAAGTAGTAATTGAAGCAGGAACTGGAACACAGGCTTCTCCCTTCCAGAGTAAGTGATTTGATCACTAACTTGGATGACTTAGTGATTAGCCATGTGTTTTCTCTCAGATCCAGTGAATATCTAATAATTCTATGTAAAGTGAAATGTCTTCAATGTGAGGGAATGAGAACTCCACTTTGCTGTACAGCCTGATAGGGTACTTTGTGGGGAGGTGTGAGATGTGAATTCTAATCCCTTCAGGTAGAGAGGGGAATTAACCCAACTCTCCCAAATCTGGTGCCCTAACCATTGAGGTACTCAATAAAAAAGAGTGGCATATCATCAGGCTATGTTTTGGAAGATTTGTTCTGAGAACACCTAGTGAATCATGCTCAACAGGAATGCAGAGGAATGGCTGGTGTGTGAATCTGAGGTTTAGATGTGAGAAAGGTTCCAATCTCCTCATCAGTATCCACACCGAGGTGCTTCTGAGCATACCTTAAAAGCAGAAGTATAGATGTCTAGAGAATCTATAGAATTTAGACAGCAACTGGCAGTTTGAGAATATAAATTTGGGGCATTGGCAACTGAAATGGCAGTAAAATGTGAAATCTTTTTGTGGATCTAGCTTTTAATCTGTATTTCAGTTCCCCACCTGTAAAATAGGGATAACTTTTTTTGTGAGGCACTGAGAGCATAAATTTCATCAATGACTATATCTAGAAAGCTAAATATAATCGGTAGATTCCTTGCATGTGATCTTGCAAGATAATTGATGGAGAAACACCATTAGTTTCCTATTTGTCCACTGATATTGAACTCCACACAGTGATTATTTCAAATATATTTACCAATAGCATTATAAAAGTGTGCATTGGCACACCTGAAGACCTGCAATTAGGTCCAGAACTAGCAAGAAATGGGTGAAAATGGCTAGTGTTAACATCTGGGGACAATCATATGCTGTGCTGGCTAAACCCCTTGTGGGGTCTGCTCCCTTTTGGGGTTTCTGGCATACCAGCTGGAGGAGCTCCAGGCCACAGTCCAGAGACTCTGTGCCATCAGGGACTGTGAGCAGGAGATCAACTCCTACTGCCAAGCCCTTCTCGCCTGGGAGCTGGAGGGTAGACCACAGTCTCCCTCCAGGACAAAGGAAGACTCCAGGACCTCCCGCTCTGTCCAGTCAGGAGCATGGACCAAGGTGGTCAAGGGCCCTAAAGCCCACCGCACTAAAGCTCCTGCCCCGCCAGAGCTTAGTAAAAGGTATGCACCTCTTGCTGCTCCAGCAGAGCCTGCTGAGTTGCTAGCTACCGCAGGCAACACAGGCTCAACTGCAGCTCTGCCCCCGCTCTCCCCAAGACAAAATGTAAGGTGTTTGTTGTGGGAGACTCCATCCTGAGGGGAACTGAGGGGGCAATCTGCTGCCCCGACCCCTTAGTCCGGGAAGTCTGCTGCTTCTTGGGGGCCCACATCTGGGACATTGCGGAGAAGATCCCAAAGCTCCTCCAGCCCACAGACCACTATCCTATGCTCCTTATTCATGTGGGCACCAATGACATGACTCGGAGCGCTCCCAGCCTGGTCATGAGTCACTACAGGGATTTGGGAGTGGGGCTAAAGGGTCTGGGGTCACAGGTGGTGTTCTCGTCAATCCTTCCAGTCTCAGGCTATGGGCTGAGGAGGGAAAGGAGGATCCATAGTCAACCAAAGACTGCGGCGCTGGTGTCATCGGGAAGGCTTTGGCTTCCATGACCACAGCCTACTCTTTGGCGAGAGAGGCAGCGAGCTGCTGGGAAGACATGGCCTCCACCTCTCTCCCCTGGGGAGGAGGCTTTTCTCAGCCAGACTGGCTGACCTGCTCCACTGGGCTTTAAACTAAGCCCACTGGGGGATGGGGTGACTACTGCCACCTCTGGCTCACTGAGCAAGCCCCTTGCAAAGCCAGCGGGCTAAGGCACTTAGGGGAGCCCACCCCTGCCTCAGCCCTGGTACAATCTGTGGGCAAGGTAAGAGCCCCCAAGGGGACACTTGCCTGCCTGTACACAAATGCCAGGAGCTTGGGGAACAAGCAGGAAGAGCTCGCCCTCCTGCTCAGTGCAAATAATTATGATGTCATTGGGATAACAGAGACCTGGTGGGACTCCACTCATGACTGGACCATGGGTATTGATGGCTATAAGCTGTACAGGAGGGATCGTGTAGATAAAAGGGGTAGGCGTGTAGCTGTCTATGTTAAGGAAAGCTACACGTCCCTGCAAACTGATCTCGGCACCAGGGTGGATGACTGGAGACCCTCTGGGTTAAAATCCATGGGGAACATGGCACAGGGGACACAATGGTGGGAGTCTACTACAGACCTCCCACCCAAAGTCCTGAGCTTGACCAGGAGTTCACCCAGGAACTGGCTGAGGCCGCATGCCCTAGGACCATGGTTGTCATGGGTGACTTCAATTACCCGGACATCTCGTGGGAGGATCACTCAGCAAAAACTGAGCAGTCGCAAAGTTTCCTCTCATGCGTGGATGACCTCTACCTGACTCAAGAAGTCTATGGGCCAATGAGAGGCAAAGCACTGCTCAACCTGGTACTGGCTACTGGGGATGACCTAACTGGTGACCTAGTGATCGATGGGAAGCTGGGTGACAGCAACCACAAGCTGATCACCTTCACCATCTGCCGTAAAGCTGGCACGTCAGTCAGCAATACAGAAGTCCTTGACTTCAGAAAAGCCGACTTTAACAAGCTCAGGAGGCTGGTCAATGAGGCCCTAAGGGACCATGCCCCCAGGGGAAGGGGAGTTCAAGAAGAGTGGTCGCTCCTCAAGGGAGCAATCCTCCATGCACAAGCTAAGTCTATTTCATCTTGGAGGAAAGGCAGCAAGAGGACACAGCAGCCCCCCTGGCTCTCCAGGGACCCAGCAGACCTCCTGAGGCTAAAAAGAAGGCCTACAAAGGATGGAGGATGGGATTCACCTCCAAGGAGAATTATTCTGCACTGGTCTGGTCCTGCAGGGAGCAAACCAGGAAAACCAAGGCTGTAACTGAACTCCAACTAGCTTTGAGAATCAAGGACAATAAAAAGTCCTTTTTCAGATATCTGGGGAACCAGAGGAAAAGCAAGGGCAACATTGGACCCCTGCTGAACCCTATGGGGCAACTGACAACTGATGCCCAGGAAAAAGCCAACCTATTAAATGGGTACTTTGCATCAGCCTTTCATCAGTCCCATGGGACGCCCATGCCCGCTACAGGACAGGGAGGGCTGGGTAAGGGAGATTCCCTGCCCTTCAT
>NW_017728918.1:32868566-32880451 GCF_001723895.1 Crocodylus porosus | reverse complement strand
GCATCTCAAGTAGGGCCAAGGAGGTGATCCTCCCCCTCTATGCGACACTGGTCAGGCCACAGCTGGAGTACTGTGTCCAGTTCTGTGCGCCCCGCTTCAGGAGGGTTGTGGACAACATTGAAAAGGTCCAGAGGAAGACCACCCGCAGGATCCAGAGACAACAGGGCAGACCCTACAATGAGAGACTGTGGGACCTGAACCTGTTCACCCTTCACAAGCAAAGGCTGAGGGGGGACCTGGTGATAGTCTATAAACTCACTAGGGGGGACCAGAAGGGTTTGGGAGAGACCTTTTTTCCCCTAGCACCCCCTCGCATAACGAGGAATAACGGCCACAAGTTGTTGGAGAGGAGGTTTAGATTAGACATCCATAAGAACTATTTCACAGTTAGGGCGGCTAGGATGTGGAACCAACTTCCAAGGGAAGTGGTGCTGGCTCCTACCCTGGGGGTCTTTAAGAGGAGACTTGATGCCTACCTAGCCCAGTTTTTTCTCCTGCCCAGGCAGGGGGTCGTACTTGAAGCTCTATAAGGTCCCTTCCAACCCTACTTGTATGATTCTATGATGTTTATCTTGCTGGGATCCTATGACCCCAGCTAATTTCCTGCCCTTTGTGTGGGGGGCTGGGCTCGATGATCTTCCGAGGTCCCTTCCATCCCTAATGTCTATGAAACCTATGAAACATGTTTTACAGCACTACAAATTACTGAACTGATTTAAGGCTTGATCCTTAAAAGACATATGTTACTAACTTTGGTCACATTGGTATTTCCAGAGTTGTCATATCAGCTTCATGCTACAATTTACAGCACGATGCACAACAGGTGGCCACCATGGTGACTACTGTATGATTCCTGCACGACTACTCTGCTTTGGTATTTTACGGGGCAAAGAGGGAAATCATTCCAGATAGGGTACAGAATGGGTATGGTAGAAATGACTGCCTTCCTATTATTGCCATAGAACCGGTGCCATATATGTCTAATTAAAAAAAATTAGACATACATAAGTCAGCAGGACCGGATGAACTCCACCTGAGAGTGCTGAAGGAGCTGGCCAAAGCCATTGCAGAACCCCTGGCGAAACTCTTCCAAAACTCGTGGCACTCCAGAGAGGTCCCTGAGGACTAGAAGAAGGCTAATGTTGTTCCCATCTTCAAGAAAGGAAGAAGATAGGACCTGGGTAACTATAGGCCAATTAGCCTAACTTCTATCCCAGGGAAAATCCTGAAAAATTCATTAAGGAGTCTATGTGCAATAGGCTTGCAGAAGGTAGGACCCAAACAGTTCTAATGAACGGATCTGTGTCATCCTGATGAGAAGCGACCAGTGATGTCCCTCCGGGGTCGGTGCTTGGCCCAGTTTTTTTCAACATCTTTATCAATGATTTGGATGTGGGGGTGAAGAGCTCACTGGCCAAGTTCATGGACAACACAGATCAAAACCAGATGAAGTTAAACATTGAGAAATGTAAAGTGCTCCACCTGGGAACGAACAATTCTCAACACACCTACTGGCTTGGTGGAGCCAAACTGACCAGCACCATGAATGAAAGGGACCAAAGGGTAATTCAATGATGTAGGGTCGGAGGGGACCTGAGCAGATCATCAAGTCCAACCCCCTGCCCTGGGCAAGAATGAATACTGGGCTCATATGACCCCTACTAAGTTTAAGCTCATAATATAGACCACTGTATGAATATGAGCTGGCAGTGAGATGCTGTAGCCAGTAGGGCAAATAATACTCTAGTATGCATCAATCGATGCATCTCAAGCAAAAGCAAGGAAGTAATTCTTCCGCTTTACTCAGCATTGGTGAGACCATAACTGGATTACTGCATCCAGTTCTGGGTGCCACACTTTAACAAGGACGTGGTAAAGCTTGTGAGTGTCCAGAGAAGGGCCCAGCAAGCCATATGAGGAAAGGCCGAGGGATCTGGGACTCTTCAGCCTAAAAAACAGAAGGCTGAGAGAGGACTTGGGACTACTACATCAGGGGAGTACATCAAGAGCTCAGTGAACAATTGTTCACCAGGGCACCCTTGGGGAAAATCAGGAGTAATGGCCATAAACTCCTGGAAGACTGTTTCAGGCTCAACATTAGGAAAAACTTCTTTACAGTTAGGGTATCCAAACTGTGGTGATGCAATCACCTGCAGAGGTGGTGCAAACACCTACCCTGGAAATCTTCAAGCGGAGACTGGAAGGTCACCTTGCTGGGGTCACCTGACCCCCAGTTGTCTTTCCTGCCTATTGCAGGGGGCTGGACCTAATGATTTTCCAAGGTCCCTTCCAGCCTTACAGTCTATGAATATGAATCTATGGTATGAAATGTCATTAAATGCAACCAATTTTTCTCACCTGTTTTTGTTGCCATCACAATTACAGATCATACCCTTAATCTGTATTAGCCCGGTACCTCTTCATGAGCTGTAGGATCTGTATGTCTGTGTAGCATTTGATCTGTACTGTGGGATTTTTTTTTTTTATTATTGTCACTGAAGGTGGCTCATAGATCGCCCATCCCCTCCATGTCCTGAGTTGACACCACTAGAAGCAACACATCTCATCAGCCACTAATAAGAAGTGATGGCTTTGGAAAGGCTGTCTCAACTTATTGAAGAACTTCAATAAAGGATTTTAAAAGACACGTCATAGTGTATTTTTAGAAAGAAAATAAAGTAAATCTGATTCTTTATCCTCCTCTTTCTTATATCCTTGGTTTTGCTCCTATTTTTTTTTATTTCTTTCTATACATACCAATGTTCCCTTCTCTAATCACATGGCCTAATAAGTAAGTGTGTAGGTGGGGGAGACTGGGTAGAGGGGAAGCAGGACTTCATCCTGGAGGCCTGGACATGCAACCTTGTCAACCTGGAGGCCTGGACATGCAACCTTGACTTTTACTAGTTTAATTAACCTTTAGCCCAATGTGAACAAGGAGCAGACAAATAATATAAACCTTACCCTGTAGGTGTGTCTACACAAGATGCTTTACCTAGAAGTAGGCTAATCTACTGCGCAGTCAAGTGTCACTGTCTATACATGCACCCATTTACTTTGCAGTAAATTAGTCTACTAGGCAGTTACCTACTACCCATAAATAGAGATAGTAAACTAACTGCAAAGTAGATACTGAGCACTTGTGTAGATGCTGGCCAGAAGCAAATTTGCTCCCCATCAGCCCCTACACTAGGGGGGGCCACAGGTGACCGGGAACTTCCCCAGTTCTGCCACTACTCAGGTTCCAGTTCCATTCAGGAGCTAGGAGCTGAGTAGGACCGGGATGGGATAACTCTCTGCCCTGTCCCTGTCCCTGTCCCTGTCCCTGTCCCTGCACTGCTCAGGTCCCAGATACCCTAAGGAGCTGGAACCTGAGCAGCACGAGAACTTGGGAGCTCTCTGCTTCTCCATACAACCTGGAACTGGGTGGGAGCTATCCAGTCTGGGGCAGGTCTCAGCCAGCTCCGGGTTTCATGGGGAAGCCCCAATGGGCACAAGGCTTGTCCCCATGTGCGTGGGGTGGGAGAGCTCTGCAGCAGCAGCTGTCTCCTTGACCCATTGCTCATCAGAACCACTCCTGATGTGCATAGGGCCAGGAGACAGCTGTCACTGCAGGCAACAGAGCTCTCCTGGACCCATGCACATGGAAACCAGTCCCATGATTCCTGCCAGACTCTAGGCTAGCACTCAGCAGGAGCCTGGAGCTCCCTCTGGTTGCTGTAGTGGGGCAGAGCAGGGTGAGAGCAGCCCTGTACCAGGCTGCTCCCATCAGGAGCACATTTGGGGAGCATGTGCAGACATGCTCCCCGGTAGGCTTACTGTGAAGTAAGTCTACTTCAAATTAATAGCACATGTACTAGACACACACTCTGGTAGTTTCACTTAACCCTATCCCTGAAAGAATCAGGGTAAAATTACACTAGCATAAGTTACACTGATGTAGGAGTTGTGTGTCCGCAAATCATTCTGAGGTAGGTGTTTTATTTAACTGCTTCTTTGTCTGCTCTAGATCCCAGCAGCAAGGCTGAAATGCTGCTATAGCTACGATGCTTCAAGAAATATGTGTGAAGCAAAGGGATTTTTGGTGATATCTTATTAGACTCGCTATATAGTTGAGAGAGAAATCAGACAAGCTTTCAGGAATGTTGTGTCCTTCCTCAAGCCTGAGGTATGATTTACATTGGTGTACAAAACTAGTGTAAATGTGTTGTGTGTCCAGACCCTGTGTCAGATACCACAGTGACTCACTTGAAAGAGAAGTAGATAACAATATTTATATTTTTCATTCTGACTCCTTGTGATTTTTGTATTCCTTTGCCACATACTTCTTCCATGCTTCTGTCAGAGGTTAATAAGAATTGTGGTAAGGAATTAATGGCTCTAGGAATGAATTAAAGAAATATGTAGAACTACTGATTCATGGACATAAGTTATTGTCTATGGATAGAATTTCTTCCAAGACATTAACATTCTTCTGTGTTGGTCTTCAGGTAAAGCATATACAGTTCCTTAGTACCCCACTCAGTTCTGCAGAATGTGTATGATTGCTTATGACCTTCCTTAGGTTTACGTAAGAACAGTGACAAAACTGAGTTGTTATTAAAATGCACAGTACTAAACAATGATCATGAATACTCATAGCTTATTAAATTTCAGTAACTATAATAAGGCTATTAATATAAAGACAAAGTAGGAAAAATCTCAAGTAGGAAAATTAGTCAGAAACAAAATTCTCCCATCACTTGATTCTACCCAATCATCCAACTTTAGGAAAGACTCCCTTTGACTGAAGTAGGCACTGGCTCAGTTCCTTATCTATTTATGTGCAAGTAGGAAAAAATCAGACACAAAGTTGAAGATATAGTATGTAATAGCTATATGCAACCTTTTATATAGTGTTCTTATCCATATATCTACATCAGAGGTAGGCAATTATTTGGGATCGATGGCCACTTAGAGAGTTTTGGTAAGCTGTTGTGGACTAGGACAGGTATGGGGGAGAGGGGTTCCCAGGCAATTGATCCTAACCAGAACTAGCACTCATTGCAGAGATGTGTGGGGGCAGATCGTGGCTCTCCCCTGGGCCTGGCCCCTTGCTGTCACCACCCCATGATTTTAGCCCTGGCCTTGACCATTTGTCCCACTTCTGGATGCCACTGCCTGCTCATCTGTGACCCCATCCCGTTTTCCAGGCCCAGCTGCTCTGCCCACAGGGGTCCCAGGCTGGTCTCTATGGTGCTCGCATCATTCAGCACCCCCAGTGGTGGACATGGGATTGGATGGACAGGCTGAGATACATGGACGGTGGGGCGAGGGCTGGTGGTAGCAGTGACAATGGAAGCAGCAGATAGCAGGTTCAGCCACACATGCCATAGTCTGGGCTGCCCCATGCCTGTAGACCCACCACAGGCCACAGAAAATCCCTTGGTTTGGTCTGTGGGCTCTACTTCACTCATCCCTGATCTATGTGCTTCTTGTTTAACAGATGGAGAAAATGAGGAACAAAGAGATGAAACAGCTTGCCCAATCTCTGGAGCCATCCTCCTCTGTCAGTCTCATGGCCTGTTACGTATTAATCTTAGGTGGCTCCTAGTGATCTTAACCCCTGTTTTGTCCACACATTAACACCTGAAACTAGTTTTAAGCACCCTTTAGGCCACTTAAAGTTATGCCACTGTATGGCAGGTTTATGTCTGATCTGTGTTAATTAGCTCATATTCCAGTCCCCACAGATAAGCCACCCGAGTTGCACTCCACCAGCATCCCAGGTGCCCCCTCTCCTCCCCTTCTGTTCTCTATGGCCAAACTTTCCATGCCCTGAACTCTATGCCCAGGGGATGGTTCTGACACTCAGCCAATTCCCTTTCCCACCCCTAGGGGTGCAACCCCATGCAAACAGCCTGCAGAGCACATGCCAACTAGCCAGGTTGCAGGGCACGGATGGGAGCAGGAGTGGGATTGGGTGCGGCGGAGGGCTGGGGAACAAGTTAGGGGGCATGATCATGTCCCCATGAACTGGGACTTACTTCATAGGGCAGTAGCTCTCCAAAAAGCACCTCCCCTTACCACTTCCACCCCCAGCCACCCCAGAAAGCATAGCCAGCACCCCTAACACTCCATTACCAAATCCCAATTAATTAAAACATGCGACCTTCTTTCATCTACTACCCCTTGATTTCTTTTTAAATTCTTCTTCTTTTTTTTTTTTTTTTTTTTTAACTTTTAGAGCATGGACAGAAGGTGGCCCTGGCTCACCAGTCCTGTGGTGGCAACTCACAGCTGTAGCTCCTAGTCGGGCCCCTGCTTGCCAGCGCGCTAGTGGGAAATTACAGCTGTGCAAGTGGGGGACACTCAGAGAAGGCTTTTAGCCTTAAGATGTGACTGTTCTGAACTCGAGCTAGTATTAACATCGATTAACATCTAAGCAGCTCTAAGTGAAATGTGTAACAAGGCCCTGAAAAATGGAAACTTTAAATTCACCTTCAAATGGTCTATTCCTGTCATAAAAGCACATTATGTTTTCAACCAAAATACTAGGCCAGCCATTTTAAAATGAATTTCCTGTAGGAAGAGGACAAAAGTATGTGGATACTTGCAGAGCCTTTTGTGGGAAATTGTGTCCTCAGTATTACCGGGTATTCTTTCCTTTTCTCCCTTCCCTTTACTCCCCTCTCAGTCCTCATTTATTTGGTGGCTGACAGTTACACCTCCACACAGCTCTTTCCACAGCAGACACTGTGGCTGCAAAGGGAGTGTTGAATGAGAAATAAGCTTGGCACCTGCCATTTGAAAGAAAATGAGCATATCATCTCGGCACTACACATTGTACCAACCCAGGGACTTACTGCAGATCCCACATCCCAAATCTGCTGTTTATTGTCACTGCACAGATGGGTCAGCACCTTCTGATATCCTGCCTTTGAATTTTCTCTCTTTATTAGGCTACTACTCCTGGCACATCAAGATCCTGCAACTTGCTGCCACTGAAATTGCTATTCCCAACCCAGATGGTGGTAGGAGGAATTGAACTGTGGTTCCTTTGTGCGGTAAGCCCTAGACAATAGCCACCAGCATGCAAAGCCACACACCAATTTCTGGTATATATTTTGTTCATGTTTCAGGCCCAAGTTTGTACCTTTTTATTCATTAATCAAAAATTCAGACAAAGACTATATTGCAGAAACCAGACAGCAGCCAAAACAGACCTCTAATATATTATGGATTCTCTGTCAGTACATTTATTTATTGTTTGCAGTGTTTCATTTGAAAATCCCTTTGCTCTTTCACTTACAACTGAAAATTAGTAGAAGAAAATATTTAACTGGACTTAAAGCAGTGGAGCTATGTTTGCCAAAATTTTAAAGAAAAGATCCCTGAGAATACATTATATAAAATACCTTTGAAGTATATTCTGACACTTTCACAGTTTTTGGCAAATGATTACCAAATATATCAATAAGCGAAACACAATCGTTTTTATCATTGGTGGATAAAGAGATTTTTCCTTTGGAAAATATCTAAGAATTCATTGTATCACTACTTTAATAGTATAATAAAGGTTGAATAGCAACGTAAGAGATATGAAGATACATTTGTATTTATTTCCAGCATTCAGCTTCATTTTTCACAGTAGCTTAAAAATAAGTATCAAGAAGGACCTCAGTGTTCTGTGCTAAGACTTTACACAAATGCATCAATGGACCTCAGTTTCTTCACAGTGTGCAACCATGCTCTGCTTTCAAATTAATGTTAAAATATGTATGTCCTGACTTCTGATTTATGATATCATTGACAAATAGTAAAAAAGACAGGCATGCCATAAAGTTTATGGATGGAGTGATGGCATGCACAATGATGTCTCATAAAGAATAAAGGGGAGAAAGTTATTTATTCTTGTGGATTCAAGAACTAAAATACAGATAGACTGGCTGCGTGCACAGAATTTTTCATAAATATCCCACAGTGCACCCTGTTGTACAGCAGCCATACATTAATTAGAGCATTCAGCAGACACTGCAATGTGTTACACTCACCCAAGTGAATCTTCATTTTTCACATGCAGGGCCTTACTAATTAAAATCAGCTTTGCAATTAAATGTGGAAAATTGTGTTAAACTTTCGAGCATGGTTTAGAAAAAAATATATTTATTTTTAGGGTATTTTATTTTGATGCAAATGAATTTTCCATCAAAGTGAAACCAGTAAAAGGGAGGTATGAGGATTTCTCTTTTTTGTATTATAGATGCTCCTCTCAGTTGCAAGTTGCAATGCTCCACTATCTCTCTGCCAGTACCTGGCCCTGTTCCAATGCTTTTAGTGAGTGCTATCTGTCAAGGCATGAATAATACAGCCTCTAGGCTGTCGGCAGAATCCAAATGAGGCATACATCAGGAAGCAAGCACTCGACTTTAGCTCCAGAACATGCTCCTGTGAAGACAGGCAATTATTCACCCACGGCTGCAGCCATGGCAATCAAACTGGTGGGTGAAAAGGTATATGAAATGAAAAAATTTGAATAAGAAATATGGCACAACAAGCCACAGAAAATTCAATAATTTTCTAATAAGAGAAAGACATTTGAGTCTTTTAATTTTAAAGTTTCAGGTTTGAATTATTTGACTCAGTCTATTATAAAAAGGGCAGAACTAAAACATAAACTAAAATGCCACAACAATAATATAGTTCATTTAAAAAAAATAAAGGAGCAGTGCTAAACTGCAAAGTATTAATATATATTTTTAACAAACAAATCTCCTGTTTCAAGTTACAAATTCCATCCTTAAAAATTAGAAATGATCACAAGTCTATCTGTATAATTTAAAAGATGATAAGGAACAGAGACAGCATACTGAAGCAACAAAGAGCTGGTTGATATTAAAGTTATTTGATAGAAAGTTTTGCTTGATAAAAGCAAAAGACTTTTATAGTGTTGGTGAAGATTCATATATTATAGATCCAAACATTATTTTTACGTTTCCTACTCATAAATGTGGTAGTTGTTTGCTTTTGCACAAGGCTCCATTAATGTTATATAGGAAAAAAAGGGGGTGAGGGGGGCTTATAAATGCAGTATGATCAGAGGGCATGAAGGAATTTTGTCTGTGTGAAATGCTTGGTTTTGCACTTTTTTGTTATAACCAAATTTTGATTTTTCAGCAATCAAGCTGAAGCTCAGTATTATAGTCAGGGATCCATCAATATTCCCTTTACAAATCTGAAGGATTTATGATTCAGCCTTAAAAATTCCTTCTTCACTGAAACTTAATTTACATAGTCACAGCCTAAAAGGATTTTTTCCCCTTAACAATTTCAGTACAATGGCTTCAGCTGTTTTCAATTATATAAAATATTAGTACACAATTTTAAGATTTCTTCTTTGTGCTCATATTTCTTAAAAATGGCCTTCATTTTGAAGCGTGTGGTATTTGCAAGGGATTAGCCTATAATAGAACCTAATTGCTTCTGTTTTTTGAAAAAAAAAAGTTGTAAACACCCATGTTATGGCAGCTTCACAGTAGCCCATTGCACATACCCCAGACCTTTTAATAGGATCTAGTTCAGGTTTTTCTGATGTACCTAAATATTTATTTGTATGAAAGACCATATCCACCTATTGCATAAATAATGTGTTTTTAAAACAAAATTCGTCATGCATAACAACATATTTGTCAACACGGGTCAGTCTGTTCTAAGTTAGGTATGGATAACCTCACTGTAATCAGTCACTTTGCATATGTTGATAGAGGTAGTTAGTTACCTGTATTAGTCCTCTTACACGTGTGTAATTTCAAAATATAATTTTGCCCAGTGCAGAAAAAATGCACCTATGCATTAACACAATCAAGTAGTACATCTTAGGTCCAAAACTGGACTGAATCCAACAAACTGAGTCATGCAGGAGAACCCCTATAACTCTCATTCACTTGTATGAATATAAGGTCCCCGCAGGAGGATAGAACTCCAGAATACTAGCCCATATGTGTAGGCCTTGGGGCATAAAATACTCCAGCATTTATATCCCTAAAACCAAAATTTTACATTCTGGTTTTCCAGATTGATATTTTCCAACACAATAAAATATTCATCTAAAGATCTGTCTTTATTTTCTTTTTGGTTTAAGTTAAAGAGGTCTGAGTGTTAGCCACCATTTGATGGCATGGTTCTATTAACGGAATAAAAATTATGTCACATGCTTTTGTAAGCAGAAAAGATCAGAAATCCTAGAGAATTCAAAACATCCAGAAAAAAAAAGATCATCCAATCTCTGTGGACTCTCAATGCATCGACTAGTAGAAGCAAACACATTTCATTCATAATAATGAGCTGGTCTGTTATTGTGAATGGAAAGGTCATAACCTCATTAAACTCCTATGTAGGGCTGAATGGAACTGAGCTGGATTTCAGTTCAGCGAGGTGCTTCCCTGGAACACATGGCATTCTTTACGAGGGTCTTTATTCTTTTTACATTAAATGCCTTTTTTTTCCTTTCCAAACAATTATGATGGGGGACAGCAGAGGAGAGATTAAGAAGGAAAACTTTTTTCAAAATATCTTAAAGTTGTTATTTGTTGGTACAATTTGATACAATAACTGAAACTTGATCTTTCTGAAACAGACACTATGTTATAAACTCCCACAAAAATGTGTTTTCTAGTCAAATGAGTAAGGGGTCTATTAGCTGAATATAACCTGACTCATGGACTGACAGAGTTGCAAAAAGACAGAGAGAGACAGACAGGCAGACAGACAGAAACTTCAGCAATTAGGGGGGAAAGAGGTTTTGATACTTTTCCTATTTTTCTACTTTGTGTCTCCCCAAAATTTCACTTAAGATTCAGGCTGTTCATTTATTGACAGACCAGAATCATGTTAAAAAAGCAAAATCCAGAATTAACAGCTCAAAACTGCACCTAATCACGCCCAACCATACATCTATTCCCCATTCTGACAAGTGAGAAAGGGTGATAGGACACACTAACATGCATAGCAAAAGTGCAGTGATGCAGAAGAGATACAACTGTTAAAATTAAATTTCCTTTAGAAATTGTTTCCTTCCATTTGGTTAAAAAATAATGTGTTTGAACAATACATCTAAATTGTAAGAAATACGCTTAGTTAAATTGTGTACCATTGATTTCTTGGGAAGGAACTTATAATCATGTTTAACTGCTGACTATTCATGGAATATCTAAAGGAAAAAGGAGTATTTGATGTCATTCATTAATTACTGATGAAGCTTGAATTTTTATGAGGAAAATAAAAATATATTCTTTGAAATTAAGGAAAATGATTAGTATATTTCTGCTAAATCAGTGAACCAAATTACTGCTATCCTTGAAAAAGCTATTATAAAACAGATTAGGGTAAGAAATTTTAATATGTTAAACACAGAAAAACAAAATCTGTTTATTTTCCTTTAAAATGGCTTTCAAAAGATTATTTGCAACATAGTTTACCTTCATTTTTTCTTAATTTTATAACTTTGTATAGCCTTAGATTTACAAATGATTTATTGAAAAGAAACTAGATGCATATGAGAGGGTGGAGCAGATTTACACATAAACCACACACCTAGAATCAAATTGAATTTACAGATAAAAGTAGCTGTTACCTCAGTTTAACCTCTAGGCAACATATCGTTATTACAAAGTAGCCACCATATTTGGTGTGAAATGCGCACTCTTTAAATCACAACGATTTCTTCAAAACCTAAAACTATAGTGGTCTTTAAAAGAATCAACAAAAAAACTACAAAAGCTTTAAGACAATTTAATATTACGTTAAATGGCTTTTTCTGGTTTGACAGAGAAATGGCCAAAAGTCAGCCATTTTGTCCTCTACAATAGTTGTCAGACGAAATAAGACAATAAAGCACTGCATGGATA
>NW_017728918.1:32863566-32866066 GCF_001723895.1 Crocodylus porosus | reverse complement strand
ATCTTTTTGGCAGGCAAACCATAAATTAGCCCATTCCTGCCCCAAGTGCTACTCTGATGCCCCTCCCTTGCCTGATCTGCTGCTTTGCTTTCTGCTCCCAGCCATGCGTTCCCTGCCTGATCTGATCCTTTGTTTTTTGCTTCCTGCCCTGGCTGCCACTGTGCTGTGTGTTCCCTCTCTAATCTGCCACATGCCACACAGAGGCTGCCCATGCCACCTGTACTGGCAATTTGGCCACCCTGAGGTAGAGAATCAGGCACATCGGATAAGGACATGCTTGGTGCCTAGTTAGAGAGACACAGCTAGGGTCATATGCATAGAACTGCTTCTTTAAAGGTTTCAAAGCAAACATTAGCAATCAAGAACCCTCAAATAGGCAGGGAGGTTGCTTTCCCAGGACCACACACAACTTTAGTTATCACCAGTTTAGGGTAATATTTTTGGACTGACACCTGATAGGACTGGTGTCAACTCCCTCATGCAAAACTACAGGGATCTGTACCCATATACTTCTCTCTACTGCTTAAAAATGGCCACACCCTATCCTTAAATATGAAAGCTCAGAAACACCATCTCCAATGATTTGCAATTAATCTTTCACACATTCTGTCCTTCTAACACCCATATTTTGCTAGCAGAGAGCAATTAGCTCCAAACTGGGCTAAATCATTCTCTCCTAGGTTTAAACTACCCAGGAAGTAACTTAGGCCCAGGAAAACTTGGGGAGGACCTTTTTATGGAGCTCCCCCACACCAGTATTGTGTCTACACTAAACAGGATACACAGCCAAGCCAGAAAATGTGTGGGGCAAAGGGGAAGGGAAGAGCCATTCCCAGAGTCACCGCTTCAGCTTTGGATTTCAGTGTTCTGGGTCTAGGCAGCATAGTTTAAACTGATTAGGCTGATTCTGGCCATGGCTGCCCCAGAGACATCCTTTTGAACTGATCTTTACAAAGGGAATTCAGTGCTAAGCTTTGGAATCTCTGTCGGGAGAAGAAAACGTCTGTTCTTGCAACTCCTCCAGTTTTCCTTCAGCCTGCCCAGTTTTCTTTTGTGGAACCCTAAACACACAAGAACCCTTTACCAGGCCCATGCAAAAACATGACAGTACTGCAAAAGTAGCTGAGCCTCCTTTCATATAGGTGGTGTGAGATCTATGCATATGCCCATTGTCCATGACTCGGGAGCAGAACCTCTCCCCCAGAACATGATCCTTTGTCATGAGCCAAAGGAGATGGTTGCCTAACATTTGTGAAGATAATTTTCTGAGGAAACTCCCTGAATTCTAGAGTCTGGCCTTGACAGGATTCTTTCTAGTTACACTTTTTTATGCACCTCTGATTCAGTTAATCCAGGGTTCTCAAAGATATGGCTTGTGGGCCAGATCTGGCCCTGGATCCTCATTATCCCCTGTGCTGCCCCTGGGTCTTGAAGTTGACTCACGTGCAGAGCCTGCTCTGCCAGTATGGAACTGAGCTGCATGTGGCGCTCATGTGGGGCTCATCTGGGACATGTGCCACGGGTGGCACCTTCTCCAGCCAGTGCAGGATACATGCCTGTGCGGGCTGACCTGTTGGCCTGATGTAGTCCTGTGCCATTCATCCAGTCTGTGGACTGGCCCCATTCCACTTATCTAGCCTGTGGGGCCAGATGAGTTTGACACCCAGCGTTAGTTTATAAAGTAACCCTACCCTGCCTTCTGCCTGACTTCAAACAAGCACAGCTAACTACCCGTCTCTTTTGAAAAACGTAGCACATGTATTAAAGAAGTAAACATGCCTATGTTTGTGGCTGTTACATGTAGCTTAGCTGCCCGCTTTGTGTCCTTGCATGGAACAGTCTGTTTGGCATATAGCAAATACCCATTATATGCCTCATTTTCTTTTCATTTTAATAACAAGAAAGCAGCATACTTGGTAGCTCCTATAACTTTCTTTGAGATTCAACTTGGTGTTAATAAATGTGCCATGATTTCATAAATTGCCGAAAGGGGAATTATCCAACCTTCAGTCTTTGCGTAACATCTAGCTAGACAAAGCCTTGGCTGGGATGATCTAGTTGGAGATGGTCCCACTTTGAGCCTCTCCTGAGGCCCCTTCCAACACTCATTTTCTATGATCCTATGATTCTATAACACTTTTAAAAAAATCATGTGGAATAATCCACCATTGAACAATCTGCTGAATTAATTATCATCTTAGGCTAACAGAACAAGCATAAATTATGTTAGTTCCACTTATGATAATATTGTTTGTATATTCAGGAGTGAAGAAGTAAAAAGCAAGTTTTCATATATTTTTTAATCAAACTTAGGCAGTCTAACTCAAATCAAGATATAGCTAGTGCATATCTCATGGCAGGCAGAAGAAAGAACCATGCATTAGGAAAACCCTTTAAATGAGAGATTCATGAGGGCAGATCCAGATGCCTTGCAGTGGCATGGCTGGACACCCTTTGCCCTCTTGTGGACTGAACCATACCCTGGTTCAGTATGGAGGAC
>NW_017728918.1:32861259-32863501 GCF_001723895.1 Crocodylus porosus | reverse complement strand
ATCTGCTCCCAGGGTACCAGGCAGGGTGGGGGAACCCACCCTAGGCCCCTTGCCACTGTTGCTGCCCCAGCTGAGCCCAGCTCCCATGCAGTCTGGCTGAAGCAGGCAGGAACAGCTTTGAAGCTTTCCTGTGCCCCAGGGACATTGGGGAAAGCAGCAGTGAAGAATGGGAAAGGAGAAGATCTGAGTGAGCATGAGGGAAACAGGGAGTTCTTATTTGCTTTGGGGACTTCTAAAAGTTTCTAGTGGCTCCTGCTAGGCCTGCCCACACGAGTGCGTGGGGAAGGAGGAGGAGGCTGAAAGCAGGGGTTCAGCCACCCTTTCAGCATGGTTTTCTACTCTCAGACTTCCCTTTGTCAAATCCTGAATCTGCACCTGGAGATCCATAACACCCAGGTCCAATGTCAGGGCATAGGGATTTGAAATGAGATTTAGTGTACTTAGGTTTGCTTCCTTGACAGTAGGACCAAATCCAGACCTCATCCTACTGCACATATATTGTGTTTGATGCTGGATGTGAGTGTGTAGACAAAATGAGTTGCTGAAGGCTCACAACCACATTCAATAATCCCGTGTATGAGTATGAAGCTGTCTAGACAAAGTAGCTGCATCTTTGGCTCTCCAAGGCCTAGGGAACCCTCAGTTCCATCAAGAAATGCTAAGGAATGTCAAATTTACTTAGAAAGAGAAGATTCGAGCCTTAGTGACCAGCAAGGACTTAATCTGACTTCTATTTGATATTTACATTACATTTTCATGGAAAATTGGACTGAATTCTAGAGGGAGTATATGGATTGGATCACAGATGAACTACAGTAGTCAGGAGGGCTATGGAGAAGGACCAAAAGACAAATGCATTACAAATGCTCACACTTGAACCTGAAGCATCAATACTAATACATATGCCAAGGCCAGAAGCATGAGAAGTAAACTTGAATAATGAGAAGTATGCTTTCTGAAAAGAAAACTTCTGGAATAGCCTGAAGTTATGACTGATGGGATAAGTCATACGTCTAGAATGTTGAAAACACTGCATAAACTTATTTAGTAATAAAGAGTGAGCAGAAGAGGACAGTGCTGGCACTTTCTATATAAGATTCCATTACCAGGAAGTCATTGACAGTCCAGAAGAACAGGAATGCTTATGGATCAATGATCTAACTTAGGGATCCTAGGCCTCCAACCCACAGTGATGTTTGATCTGGTTGGTGTGTCTGGAAATCTGGTAGTGGGGAGTAGTGACACCACTCCCTGGCTGCCAAATTTCCAGACCTATGAGGAACCCTGGACCCTGCACAGTGGATCATGTACCTTATCCCAGCACACAGGGCAGGGCAAGGGCAGCACCAGGCCCCATTGTGGTACACTGGGAGAGGAAGGCACCAGGCCCCTGTTGTCCAATCCCAGTGTGCAGGGGAGGAAAAGGGGAGTGCCATGCTCCTGGGGTGGGGAGGGAGCAGTGCCAGGCCCCATGGCCTGATCTTGGCATGCTGGATGTTGTTTGGCCCATGGACTGGCCCAGTGGCACTCATCTGGCTCAGGTGGCCACAAAGTTGAGGACCCCTGTTGTAACTCATGTATCACATGACAAGGTTCTAGAGAAGGCCTGTAATAGGCAACCAAATCATCATGTAAACAGGATGAGCTGCTCCTTTAATTTCCATTTATAGAAAGAAAAATTGTGTTACTATGGAGGATTGGTAGCTTGGGGGACATACATTGGAGATCTCATCCTGACACTAGTAAAAGATTCCTGGAGTTTCTAAAAATGTGATATGATAACTGTCTAACACAAGAAGTATTGTGGCCACTTCAGAGTAATTCTACACTACATTTCATTCTCATGCATAAAGATGCATTGACAACTAAAATTTGATGGTCGCTAAGGCACAAGTTATCATGGCCTAATTTCACTTATGTGCAAATAGAAAATGGGCTTAGCCAATATTAATTACACTTGATACCTTAAATAGTCAGGAACCCAAAGCTAAGAACTTGAGAAAAAATGAGCAGAGGGAAACTTTTAAACATAAAATACATTAGATGATTGGAAATGGTTTATCAAATGTCTGAAACCACAGTTCCAGAAACATATAATAAGGTTTCTTTGGTTAAAAACCACCCTGATAAGAGGCAAGTTAAAGTAACAATTGGTAGTAGTAGTAACAGTAATAATATTGAATTTCTAAACAGATAAGGAAGAAATGAAATAGTCAAAAAATATTTCTCTTATGTAGTAACA
>NW_017728918.1:32842435-32861248 GCF_001723895.1 Crocodylus porosus | reverse complement strand
GCATAAAGATGCATTGACAACTAAAATTTGATGGTCGCTAAGGCACAAGTTATCATGGCCTAATTTCACTTATGTGCAAATAGAAAATGGGCTTAGCCAATATTAATTACACTTGATACCTTAAATAGTCAGGAACCCAAAGCTAAGAACTTGAGAAAAAATGAGCAGAGGGAAACTTTTAAACATAAAATACATTAGATGATTGGAAATGGTTTATCAAATGTCTGAAACCACAGTTCCAGAAACATATAATAAGGTTTCTTTGGTTAAAAACCACCCTGATAAGAGGCAAGTTAAAGTAACAATTGGTAGTAGTAGTAACAGTAATAATATTGAATTTCTAAACAGATAAGGAAGAAATGAAATAGTCAAAAAATATTTCTCTTATGTAGTAACACATAATGGGATAATATATTCATATATTAAACTAATAAGCAAATATGTTTCCATCAATAACCAGGAAGCATAAGAAATGGCAATCAATAAACATTTTTAAATCAGCAATTTGGGATAACTTGTTCCAAAGACTATTAAAGGGCTTAGCCAATTATTGTTCTTTTCATAACTCTGGAAAAGTTCTAGGAAACAGAACGAACAAACTACCAATTGAAAAACTATAAGCCACTTAACATGGTATCAATCCTAGCAAAATCATGGAAAAGTTCACCTGGGATACAATTAGGAAACACTCAAAAGTCAGTAGGAAAATGAAAGATAAATCAACGTTGTTTTATCAAGCAGGTAATGTGGTTTTTGAAGGAATTTGATACCGCTCTTTGATCAGATAAGAAGTTCGGTTAATAAACATAACTTTGTTGTTATCGTGTACTTAGACATCTGTGATGCATTTAGAATTCTATTGTAAAGCATCCCAAAAATAAAATCAGCATTAAACACAACTAATGTAGTCCATAATGGTTAACTGATACAACTATAGATGGAAAATATCTGGAGTATTTCTAATTTTGTTTCAAAGAAATCTGTTTTGGGACTTCAATGCTATTCAATATCACCATTAGTTATATAAAAGACAGACTAACAGGTAACATTGTTCTTAATTAAACTAGCAGATAATAAACAAATTGGGGGTGTGATAAATAATACTAGGGATAGATCTGTTAGACTAATCTGGATCACTTGGGATAGGACAAAGTTTCTGTAACATGGAACACAAAGTGGGGCACACAAGTTGGGAGACAGAATCCTGGAATGCAACGACATTTAAAAGGACTTAGATAACCATTCTTAGCTAGTGCAAATCTGGAGATAAAAAGGTGAACATGATCTTTGGATACATAAGCAGGGGGCTATTTAGTAGGAGGAAGGACATGATATGTGAGGCCACTGCAGGAATTACAGTTTCCTGCAATTAAAGGAACATCAAATAAAAGCACAGGTTTCAATAGGAAACCTGCCTATTTTCCTCTCAAATTACCTGATAGGTTGCTGGAGAACCAAGGATTCCAACACCTGAGGCTCTTAGGTACACTTGCTGTACAAATTTTGACAGGACTGAGGATTTCAGGGCTTCCAAAGTCCACAGTTATGAGCAGGGATCCAGGTTTTCCGTTTCCCATGAAAAATGGAGTAAACCGTGAACTTTACCTTTTACTAGAGGCAAACGTGGATTTCTCATTTTACCAGAGAAACCCGTGGATTTTGCAGTTTTGGACAGAGCTCTCTGCAGACTGGCAGAGTTCCAGCCTGCAGGAGGCTGAGAGGGAGCAGGAGGAGGGTGGTCAGGCAGGGGGCACCATTTGCATGTACAGACATACCACCAGGCAGCCTGGAGAGCAGCTCCCACAGGTAAGTTGCAGGGGGAACAGAGGCCCCCATAGGGAGGGAAGAAGGGAGTTGTGTAGGGCTGGGGCTTCGGGCTTGGAGCTGCAATGTGCAGACACAAGGCGCTGTGGGGAGTGGGATGGGTCACGGGTAGCTCATCCAGGGTGGGGGAGGGACAGTTTGCCACTGCTGTGCACACTCCCAGGGGCAGGGTGGACCCATGCCCCCCAAATCTGTGCATGGGGCAGGGGCTGTGCACCATGGGCTTGGGGTGGGGTGAGGACTGCTCCCTGCCACTGTGCACAGTCCTGGAGGGGGGGGGGGGGGGGGTAGAGGGCACCTATGCCTCCTAGATCTGTGCTTGGGGCAGGGGCTGCGCACTACTCAGTTCAGGCACAAGCTCTGCTGCTCTCCTCCAGGGCCTCCACAGCCCAGCGTGCGCAACTTGGTGCTGCAAAGAACAGCAGAGTTTAAAGTAAGCAGCACACAACCCCCACCCCATGCACATATCTGTGGGGCACAGGTCCCCCTGCCACACAAGGAGTGCATGCTATGGCAGGGACCAGCCCCTCCCCCTCTGCCTGAGCCCACAGCAGGCAGGTAGCAGGCAGGTAGCAGGCAGCTGCAGGGGTGGAGCTGGGCTCCACTCCATTGCAGCAGCTGCTGTCTTCTGCCAGGAGCCGGGGGCTGTGTACCTAGGTCCCTGGCTCTGTAGCCGTGGCAGCTGGGGGCCCCCTCTGGTGAGGATGGGGGAGCAAGAGCTGTCAGGTGGGGTTGTGGCTAGTGGGGAGAGAGAATTATGCCAGTGACTGGAAGGGAAAATGGAATTAAGATATTAAAAAATGAAAATAGAAGGATCAAACTGCACCCAACTTTGCTTTCAGATACATTATGCCTTTTAATGGGACAGCTCCAAGTACCTGATTCAGAGCCTACTGAATTAAATGCAAAGATTCCTTTTGATATCAGTATGTTTTTGATTAGTCCTTAATTGCACAAACGTTGTGCCAAAATGCCTAGGGTAGCTAAATCTCCTAAAAGTCTAGGATTTATGGGAATGTCTGACCCTTAATTTATACTGTTGCAACTATGGTCTTGTATTCTTCATCAGGATGTTAGAATAAGCTGTGAATGGGAGGAATGGTTACAACTAGGGATGTAAATGGTTATATGGTTAATGACAATTATATTTATTTACTGCTTACTGTTTAGTGTTCTCTGGCAGGATTGGCCCCAGCCTTGCCCCCTCCCCCTTTTGTCTTCACTGTGTGCCTGGTGCTGCGCAGGCCCCAGGCCACTGGTGGGGAGCTGCAATGGGGTGGGGGGGGATGGGCACAGCTGAGCTACCAGAGGGTAACTCTACTAGGGGGTGCAGCCCAGCTGTGAAGCTGCAGCTTCCCATTGCCCCTATGGGCAAGGGACTGGGACTGGGGCAGCAGGTGGAGCCAGGGCTGCGCACCTCTCCTGTGCCTGGATCCTGCTGCTATGGGGAGGGAGGGAAGGAGGTTTGCAGGGGTGGGAGGGAGGCTTCCTTCTGCAGCAGCTAGATTCTTGGTCCCATGGTAGGCCTGCCTAGCCCCTCCACAGTGGTGGGGCCCAGGCCTGTAATAGGGTCCCTGCACCTCCCACCATGCTTGTGCCACAGTGGCCTGGATCTGGAAAGCTCATCTGTGCTGCTGGACCAGACCCTCCTCAACTCACCCTGGGGGAAAGGTGGGTTGTACTGCATCCTTTCCCCTCCCACCTGTGGTGCTGGGGTGGCATGGGGCCTTGGCCAGCCTTGAGGTGGTGCTGAGGATGCAAGTGGCTTGACCCAAGGAGGCATCGTGGCAGCTCCCTGGGTCCTGCCACTGTGGGGACACTGGGCAGACCCGCCATGGAGCTGGGAGTCTCACTGCTGTGGCGGGAAGGCCTTGCCCAACCCCCGTGGGGCACCAGGCACCTCCTTCCCTCCCTCCCCATGGTGGCAGGGTGCAGGCAGAGAAAAAGTCCATTGCGGCCCCAGCCCCTACCCATGGGGGTGAGGGGAAGCCATAGCTCCACAGCTGGGCAGCGCTCCTTAGTGGCTCAGCCATACCCACAGCTCCCACTCATGTCTCCCTGCCAGCAGCCTGGGGTGAGTGTATGGTGAAGACATAAGGGGTTGAGGCTGAGGCCAAGTCTACTCTGCCAGAGGCCACTAAATTCAATAATTTTGTGAATGATATTTGTATCCTAGTTATAACTGTAGATCAGGGGTACTTAACCCCCAGCCCAGTGCTTAGATCAGGTCCACAGAGCCATGTCATCCAGTCTGCAGGGATCCTTGAGGCTCTGGAAATTTGGCAGCGGAGAAGCAGTGGCAATTAACACTGCTGCTGCTGCCACATCACCACATTTCCAAGCCCCATATGGCTGGATCATGCGTACCTAAGCTGGCTCTAGACAAATGACTCCAAGAGGTTAGTGAAGTGCTTGGGATGGCTTGGGGTAGCATTTTGTGCTATGCAGTACTTTCAGTGAGAATAGCAAACTATACTTTCCCAAGCTATGCTCAGGATACGTATACAACTGGGCCATGTCTGAATGGAGGCACATGGAAATGAAAGGGTCTCTGTGCACCCTCTACTCCCAAATCCAGGCACACCCTTTGTAGCTAAAATTTTAGCTTAAAGTTTTTACAGTAATATGGTACAATTCTATAAAATAATGAATAAGACTTCCAGGAAAACACCATTATAATCAAACTCTTTTATAAGAGAGTTCGAGAGGGAGCTTTGCTAAGATAAAAGTTCGAGTGCAACAGCTTATTTATAAAGTGGCAGAATAAGCCTATGAATAAATTACTAAGTGTAAAATGTAAATTATTCCTTCAACTTGTGATGCACCCATAACTTCTATATCATGGAGAGTCCTGCTTGCAGACCGATGGGAGAATATATTATTTGGACTTGCTCTCTGACTTTGAGCAAGTTCATCTCCATCAATAGTAGCATCAGAATGAATTTATTCTCCGCATCTGAAGATGAAGGGGCAGGTGAAAGGAGTGTAGATTTTAACCAAATCTGTCTAGTACATGTTGGACAAAACATGCCAAGTTTGAAACACGCACCTTCTCTGAATTGCACAAATGTCTAGCTTCTCAATAGCCCAGTGGTTAGGTCACTTGCTCAAGAGATGAGAGACTCAGGCCCCCTCTATATGTACAGGTAAATATGCAATGAGATCAAATGTGCAATCAATACAATTATGCCTTCTGCCATGCCACTTGTGTATGGCAGGAGATGTGATTGTGGATTGTGCATTGATCCCAGACCTTATCACTGATCCCAGACTCCTCCCTGCACTGGTAAGAAGCTGGCTTCTGCAGCTAGCGGGCCCGTCTACTGGAAGTGCCACATGCACCCCTGCAGCTGGGAGACCACAGCCACCACAATATCCCAGCCATGGGGGTGGTCCATGCATTCCTGGGGCTGGGAGATTACATAAGTGCCTCATGACTGCTGGGACTTAGAGTACCATAACTGTGGACTTTGGGTCCTGGCCCTGTGGGGTGCTGCTGAGACCCAGCATCCACAGCTGCCAGGTGCCGCTGGGACTAAGAGCCAGGACTGAGAGTTTCCTCAGCTGCAAGACTATCAGCATTGGCAGCAGTGGGGCACTGCTGTGATTTTCCAACCCTAGGGGTGCATGGGGTGCCCTCCCAGTTCCTGGGTGATTGCCCCAGTGCAAATTAAGCCTGGATTGAAACAAGCTATAAAGTTATTACACATTTTCGAGCAATCACTTATAGTTAGTTGGATTTTTTAAGGTGTAATTGTGTAATAGATAAAACGTGTAAAGAGGGCCTCAGGTTTTCCTTCCTGTGGGGTTTGAAGCCATGTAATTCATCTCCCAGGAGAATGTACTATCTACCATGCTATAATGTATTCTGGAATGAATTGCCTCAGTCTTTTTGGTTGATGATGTTCCACTTTATACAAAATACTTAAAAATTCATTAGAGCAGGGAGTAGTACCCAGGTGTCCCAATTCCTAGGTGAGTGCCCTAACCAGTAGGCAATACAGCCATTCTCTCTCTTTCTAGCTCAGTGAATATTAAGTTTGTTAAGCAGATAATTTATGCAGAGTAGAGAGACACAGAATATCCTATTGCCTGATATTAAAGGCACTCTCTTGAGAGACAGAAGACCCTGATTCAAATGCCTGCTCTCAGACAGAGAATGGATTTGAACTTGATTTTTTCAGCTCCACAGCTACCGCATGCAGTAAAAAAGCACCATGACCATCACCTCCTATCCTGGAAGCTTTGAAAACTTAACCCTGTGGGATTTTTTATTTTCTTATTTTTTGTTTTGCTTAGAAGCTTCCAAAACATGGAATGTTCTATTTTGGATCAAATAAAAAATTTCATATGACCCAAAATGAAATATTTCAGTTTGTCTTGAAGCAGCTATCTGAAATAATTTAAATTCAGATTTCTCTGAACTAAAATGTTTTTCTTATTTTTTGGTTCTGCTGATAAATCAAATACCAGATCTTTGTACAGCTCCAATCAGCAGTACAGGGTCAAATGTACTCTCATACCACTCCAGAAGATCATCACTAACCTAAATCCAACCTTAGCTATAAGAATGAAAGGGAACATACAGGAAAAGCAGGAAGTATCAGGCCTGATGGAAAATGCTTGTGTCAGACTACTAGCTTGCCCCAAAAGATAACATATAAAGAGAATAAACCTATGTCTGATGATGATGATGATGATGAAAAATTTAATGGTCCAGACTTGAACATTAGCAATTTATTAATCCTTCCAGTAAGCATGGCCAAATCAGTCATTCAGTTTATTGCATACTAAATGTATTCATGGGGTTACTTAGACTGAAGAGTACTTCCAAAATAACAAGTCATCTACAGCAGAAAATTTGAACTTTGGAAACTAAAGGACCCAACAAAGATGACTGGTGTCCAGAGACCCAAAGCTAGCAAAACCAAAGAGATCAAAAACACTTGAGTAAATGATTTTTTAACAGTATTTGTTCCCTTAAGTCTGATATGCTATTTAACCATAACAAAAGGTAGGATATTAGGCCTGGTAAATTAGAACTACTCTTAGTCCAAATGAAATCTTAATCTAAATCTTAGTCCAAATGAACAAGTCATACTGTGTCACTAATTACCCTGACCATTCACTTCTACATTGTATTCTTGTCCAGTACAGTCATCTGCTCTCATTTCTATTAACGTGTAAGACAGCAAAGCTGCTGAGACCCTCCTAAGGCCTTGCCTTTACTAGAAGAGTGAACGCATTTAATGAAATTGATTTAAAAATGGATCTAATTAGAGCATTGTGAAACACAAATGTTGACGTGCTTATACTCATTTAACCTTTGCTTATATCAGTTTAGCTTGTGCTAGTAACTTATCAACATCTTTAAGTATAAAATCATTTGTACTGGTCCAGATCTCTTTTCTAGTCTTGGCAGATTGTTGAATATAGGAATTAAATGTGTTCTTCAGGATGGACTCAAGTGTAAGAGATGTTCTGAGCCACAGCCATTTGAGAAGCTCTGTGCATGCTTCTGTGACTCAGAACATGTCATGGAGACTGGGTCCTGCCTGCACCACAGATTATGTCCTATATTTCACTGTCTGCCAAGAATAGAAAAAGTGGAATCAGCACAAACACTTTCAATATCAGTTAACTTTTCTAAACATTAGTCATAGATCAATGAGTGGGGAGAAACATTTTCTATCACTGTGAAAATTACCGTGGCCTATTGGAAGCTCTCATGGATAGCCAATATTTTGAAACACAATACATGGGCTGCCATTTTGCAGAGTTCTATCAGCTCTAATATAAAATAAATAATACCATTTAATATACACATCTTTTGCTATGGGGTACCCTGGTTTAGGTCTGACATAGAAATTTCACACCTTTCCTGAAGGGAAGAGCTTTGGAGAATATAAACCACTAGAGCTTTGAAGACAGTGGTCTATAAAATATGCCCCAAAAGTATAGATTTATAACCAAGAGTTACAAACTCTGAAAGGATTGTAATGAATCTTACATGGAAAGTATATATTTTCAAAACAAGTACACATACCTAAATATGGATATATTTGGTATTTAAAAATAATGCCTTGGTATAGTATATCAAGGTCTTTAAATAATCAGCACATACAGTATAGCCCCTAAGCTTACACACAGAATAAAGACCATGCAATATGCAAACAATGTACAGTGATATAAATTCCAGTCAAAGTGGTAACAGTTTTGGTTGTAGCTTTAATTTGAATATATTAAAACATGTCATCACTATAATGCTCTGCTTCAAACCTTTTTTATTTTGAATTATATTCAACATAGACCTAGATAGCTACAATGGGGGAAACCAACCACACTTCTGATTGACTGACTACTTGGAAAACAACCCGGTGTTCTACAGAAAATGGACTTACTGACTTGTTCTCATGGTTCAGAAGCTCACTTATTCAGAGAACCAGAAGAGCATCGTGGAAAATGACTTCAAAAGAAGTCCTATAAGTACTCCACTTTGGTTGAGAAAGTTCCTATCTGATTGTCCAGGAGTTGCCCGGACTGGGAGACCCTGGGAAGCCCCTTCACCCCAGGTCCAGGGGGGCGGAGCGAACACTCACCTGCTATAGGTCCCTGGATGGGACGGCCCACTTAAAGGATGGGTCAGAGTCAAACTCAGGAGAGAGAGCTGCGGGACCGGAAGTGCCGGGACGGATGCTGGCTGCCGGCAGGAGAGTGGAGGGGCGGATGTACGCCACCTGACATGGAACCCGGACATTCTGGGGCAGCGGTAAGACACCCCTGGGGTGATCTGCGGAGAAGCTGGGGTTCGGCGGTGAGTCGGCTGTTGAGGGGGTGCAAGGGCACCAGGCTCCGGCAGGGGAAGGGCGGAGGAGAGCCTTAGAACCCACCGAGGTGCAAGGACCCCAGATGGTGACCCAGCTAAGAGAGGACAAAGGAGGGGCACGAGGCCCTTCCCTTGGAGAGGCACCAGTGGTAGGATCAGACCTGGAGGAGGAAACGAGTGGAACGTCTCACACAAAGACCAGAAGCCTCTAGGATGTCGTTCCCCAACACTTCTGGTAGGATCGGATTGACATTGACTTATAGAGTGGACAGGATGTTACCCAGAGGCACGGGTGAGGGTGTAGGGGTGGAGGAGCCCTCAATTAGCTCAGGGACCACCAGTCCCAATTTTGGACATTTTTGTACGCGCCGCACAAAATTCCACTGAACCGTGGAAAACATCAAAGTCGTGGCAGGCAAGCTTGGTGCATGCAGACTGAGAAAGATGGGGGACTGGTTATGAAAAGAATGGACCTTTGAATAACATGGCCAGACGATTGATAGACCCATTCACACTGTAGCCTTGAAATAGGAGTAAGCACTTTCTGAAGCAAACTACGATGCCTGGTGCATTTATTTTAAAGTTAGTATCAGAATATTCTTGCTAAAAACCTTTAACATCCTGAGGTAACCTCTGGAAGCAATATGAACAAAATGCACGTTTGTCAGTAAACAAGACTTCTCTGATCTATTCTATATGATTAACTTGCCTACTATCCATGTCTGGAAAAAGACAACGTTAATTATTTCCCAGAAACCCAAGTGAAAATACCTATTAACAATTTATATATCTTTGGGCTCCCAATTTTCATGGCAAAGAATGAAAAAGAACAAAGACACATGTAAAGTAATGTATCAAAAACGGACACAGTTGTGGGTACAAGCCATGTAAGAGTACATGTAAGTAGGTGTTTGCAAGCACCAGTATGTGAATGTATTTATATGTGCAGGGTTTGTGCTCATGCAATTTAGGACCTCAGTTCTGATGACATTATACCAAATGTCTGAAAGATAATTTCAAAAATCTGTCCCTGTAAGTCACACCTAGGATGTTTTCATCCTGATCTAGTCAGTGTCAAGACATTAACTTTAATAGCTACTGGTTCAGGCCTATAGTTATTGGAGATGATGACAGACACAGCAGTATATGAAAGATCAATATACCATTTTATGTACAAGGTACCACAAGGAAATATGGAAACGTTTTTTTGAATTTCATTAAATAGGATTAGAAGTGCGTTAGTTCTCCTTCATATGTACTCACAGCCAACAAACATTTCAGATAAACAAATATGAGAAAAGCTTTATTACCAACCAACTGCATTTAATTTGGAGGCCCGTGCCTTAGACTTTAATAAATTAATTTCCTCCGGAGTAAAAGGAGGATGGAAAAACATCCTGTTAGCCGGTTTAAAATCAGATGATTACTGTTATCATTACATACACTGAATACTATCACTTGTATCTAGTTCACTATTCTGTGGTGTTTGAAACTTTGTTTCTTGTTTCTGATCTGAGAGATGGCACGCATGCTATTTGAGAACCATAAGATATCAAAAGTATTTACTGTTGTTATTCTATAGGTTACTATGTTTATTGGTGGTCATATGTTATAAACAGCTTATTCTTGTTAGAAATGCAACAATTAAATGATAATATAATAAGGGAGACAAGCAAAATATGCACTATGGTACCACAAATATAATTAACACAACTTAAACACGGATGAAGATCCCTATTTATTGTGGCTGCTCTATACAAAAGGAGCACCTACTTTATTCATTTACTCACTTGTATTTTTTAAACAACAATACTGTATTGGACAATGAAAAAAGAGAATAAAAGAAAGAGGAGAAATGTAATAATAAAATATTAATTGAAAACTCTCTGCCCTGGACCTGCACAAAACCATCCCCAGTAAAAATCAGAAAACAGATGCGTATGAATTTGTAGCTTAATATATATAGCAAAAATCTAAATATCTTCCCAGGGTACAGATGAAAGGAAGTATTGTGGTATTGCTATTGTTACATCTAAGACCTACTGACTGTTGGAAGGCATTTACAAATGTGCTATATTAAAGTATTCCCAGCCCTGCCACAATACTTGAGACTCTCTCAAAGTTTTTGTTGCAAATCCTTACTTCCACAGGTTTCAAATAAAACTTATCTTGACAAAAGTGTTCCTGAATTTCTCTGAAATATAAAGTCAGCCTGTGTAGGGTCTGATTTCCATTTTTTTTAATATGCCTTTGTTTTATTTTATTTTTATTCTATTTCACCACTGCTGTGATAGCTGATTGTCTCTCATTTTTAACACATGTAGACTACTAAAGACAAATCCTAACCTGCATATATAAGATCCTAACCTACCTATATAGAATCCATTCCTGTATCTGAGGTAAATATTGTGTGAAAGATATTTTTTATATTCCAGATAGAAAGATTTTTCTTAATACATTAAGAAATTTAACAAGAGAAAGGAATGATCAGGAGCAGCCAACATAAATTCACCAAGATTAATTTATGTCTGACCAACTTGAATTCTTTCTATAATAAAGTGATAGGCTCTGTGGATAGGGGGAAAGAAGTGAATATGATACACCTTAATTTCAGCAAGTTTTTTGTCCACATGATGTTCTGATTAACAAGCTAAGGAAATACAGACTTGCTGATAGAACTGTAAAATGGATACAAAACTAGTTGGATTCTTGTAGTTGGAAATGAACAGTCATCATAGCTCAATGTTTAGCTGGGAGGACTTATGAAGTGGCCTGCCCTGGGTCCAGTATTATTTAAGATCTTTACTAAGGATTTGGACAATGGGATTAAGTGCACACTTAGCAAATTTGCAAATGACACCAAGTTGGGTGAAGGACCTAGTAGTTGCAATAGAACATAAGCTGAATGTGAGCCAACAATGGATTCTTGTAGGAAAGGCAAGGCAAGGCAAGGAAAGGAACGGCAAGGACAACAGCATTTTGGATTGTATCAACAGGAGTGTCTCTTGCAAACCAATGGAAGTGATTCTTCCAATCTCTTCGGCATCGGTGAGGCTTACCTGGAATACTACAAACAGTTTTGGATCCCATACTTCAAGAAAAATATGGACAGACTGGAAAGAATCCAGCAGAGAGTGATAAAAATGATAAACAGCCTGTGAAACATGATTTATGAGGAAAAGAACTAGGATTAGTAAATCTGGAAAAGAAAAGACTGAATGGGAGATTTGATAAAAATCTTCAAATACCTAAAAAGTAATTAATAAAGAGGATGGAGATGACTTTTCTGTGTCTGTAGGGGACAGGATTAGGAGCAACAGCCTCCAAACTGCAGCAGAGAATTTTTAAATTGGAGATTAGGAAGAACTTTCTGACTGTGCAGGTGGTTAAATCCTGGATCAGGTTACATAGAAAAGTTGTGGGATCTTCATTCTTGGAAATGAAGAACAGGTCAGATACTTGACAGAGATAGTTTAGTGAAGGGTGATTCTGCCTTAAGCAAGGGACTTCCTGGTCCCTTCCACCTCTACTTTCCTCTCCAGCATCTTATTTCCTGTTCCCATCCCTCTGAAGTTATTATGGTGGCTGAATGAGACAGTATTGGTTACTTCCAGTTATGTTTGCATGATATTATAATCAGGATTAAGGACATAAGTAGGGGCATTTAAAATTATGGTCGATCATCTCAGGTGTCCTCACTTTCTGGCACAAACTGTTTTTATGCCACCAACACAGTTGTGCGTGAAGGGTGAAAGCATAGCATAACTGGTGATGGGTCAGTGGGGCATCAGCCCTGGGCACTGATTTAGAGGGGACACAAGTGGATCAGCCATGGCTGCTGCTGGCCCAGCCATTGCCATAGGTGGTCCACTGGCCACTGATGCTCCAGCTGCAATGTAGATTACACCAGGATACAGGGAAGACAGGTGTGCACAAATTAGGCACCATTATATCACTTTTCTATTAGATGGTGAGGGAGCCTGTTTCCCTGGATGAACTGGATACCCTGGAATAAGCCATGGATTTCAGAGTGGCTATGAAAGGGTTCACACTGATCTGTACCCCATCCTTCTTCTGCATAGAGAAAGAGAATCTTGCAGCCATTTTGCAGGGCAGTGTTTCCATGAAAGGGCCATGACTCTGGAAAAATCTTGTTTTTGCATCCAGCCTTCAGAAATTAAGGTGCAAGTCTTATATGGGGGAGTGCAGTATGCAGGAAATACAGTGATTGCTCCTGTTACCTCAGCCTCTCTATAATGTTATGATTCAATGAAATACCAAGCTTTCTAGAATGTATTAATAGGAGTCCAAATTCATGGGGAAATACACATGGAATCAAAATTGTTTGGCGACTTATGACTTGTGAAATGGTGACTTGGCTCAAGGTGCAACAGTTGGGAGCTGTAGAGACTTGCACTGAAACTCCCTGCGTGCATCTACATGTGCACTTTACTGCAGAGTTGTCTAATTAGCTCTGTAGTAAAGCATCACCATTCGCATGTACACCCACATTAGGGTACCGTAAAGTATTTATGTCTGCCACTGGATAGTACTGTCTGGAACAAGTACTATTCTACAACGGAGTAATTTATGCCATCACAATGCACATGTAAACAGTGACCAGGGCTGGCTGGGGCATGAGGGAGCTACAGTGCAGGGGCTGCCTGCTGGCTAGCCCTGTACTGTAGCACCCTTGTGCCCCCACTAGCTTCTCTGCTGCGAGACACAGCCACCTAGAGCCCAGGACTGACCCCTCCCCCCCCCCCGGCACAAGTACCCTGCCAGCCTGGGGCTGCTCTGTGCTGGCTCAATGTGTAGCAGTCCCAGGGACACATATTAACACTGTGCCTGGGAGAAATAAAATCTGGTGAAAACTGCAACAGAATTTATATCTGTGCCCTAATTGCAAGCATAGATGCTCCCCTCGGTGTAAAAAAAAAAACAGTCCTCTTCCCTTTGTATTATGTTCCTTCCTAACCTTGGTTTGCAACTGAATTGTTTGTCCTTTTGAGCAAATCAAGTCTATTTAAGATGGCATTTGAGAAAATCAGGGCAGTTAAGGTAGTGTGTCTAATGGTAGGTAAGAACAGGTCAGATGAAAACTCAGATTTGAAATCCCTGCCCTGGTTACTGGCTGAAGCAGTACCGTACTGTTTGTGTTAGTTCAGTAACTATTTTTGTATTGCATTTTTAGTTAATAGCAGGAACATCCTCAGCTCCAGATAGAAGATTTTTGGTGGTTTGTTCTTTAAATCCTAAAATCCTTTTTAGATCAATTAATGAAAATACCTGAATTTATAAATAAATAGGAATACATTTTAAAATGAAATTCATCAGAACAACTCTTTCTTTGTTTACCCCAGAGAGCTAGTGACATTCTAGTTACCATAAATATCGTAGCAGTGTGTGCAGAGACACAGTAGAGATGAACTATTGGAAGAAGAATCATTTTTTAACTCCACAAGTGCAATAGCAGAAGAAGAGGCAAGAGATCTATCTCCATAATGAACCAGAGAACTGCACAAATTTGTTGTTTTCATCTTACCTTGTCTGTGCTCTTAAAAAAAACATGCTGGAGAAGAAAAAAAGTTTTGAGAAAGTTTTGATAAGTGCACCTAGCATTTCAATCTAGAACGCTTCCAGTGAGAACCCAGCCCAGCATTTCTCAGTTTGTTAAGAATGCCCTGAAAGTAATACCTGAACAAATAGTTTTGTGGTTCTAATTTATAAGTTTGATATCTGCAACAGAAAACTGGAGCAATAAAAATGAGATAAGCATAGGATGAGGTGGGGAGATCCTGGTAGCCTGAGCAGATCCCGTTACAGGATAACCAAAACCAAGGCTGGTTTATTTTTTATTTACTTCCTTGTTTACTTCCATCCTCTTAGCTGGGTTTTAGTGGTATACACAGAAAGCAGCAATCAAACCAGAAAGCAGACTTTTTTTTAAGAGCATTGTGGAGAGATAAATGTGGGATAACTGTACTCTTTCATTATATAATTGCATTTGTATAGAAACCTCATAGACTGCTCAAATATACAATATAATATTCAGAGAAATCTCTCCAGGTGAATCTATGCTGAACTTTCTCTGTCTCACGATCTTTTCTTACTTCTGCTGGTAAGGGTCTGAACTCTCTTGAAAGTCAGTGTGTGCTGATAAGCTGCTTAATACCTTGCTGAAGGTGCTCAGGAATTCATAGGACTGGGCTCTAAAAGTGAAAACCTAGCCTCATTGAACTCAACAGAAAAAATCCTGCTGACTTAAGGGGCGTCAAAATGTCTAGCTCTTTATCAACTTAACTGTTCTTCCCCTCACAAACTCTAGCTCATAGCATTGAATTAGGCCCACAAGAATCATGAGATGGGCTTAATTATTATTTTTTAAAGAATACATTTTGTGCTTTTTTATTTTATTTCCTAGGTTCACCCTTCTTGCCTTTCCTCTGCAGTCATATTTTTCTTAATGCAGGTTCAGATTTTCATATAATATACTTGACCTTAGTGTCTATGATTTTCTGGAAATCACTACATGTACTACTCACAATCCCCCTATACATCTCCTCTTTTCAGGGTTAGGTCATAAATAAAAACAAATTTTCTACTTTTCTGTCTTATGTTTCCAAAGATGGTCCACTTACAGGAAATCAGTAGCCAACAGAAGACAAGTGGATTGGGAATGTTTTTATAGTACAAATATAAAAATGCTCCAAGATAGCCTGTAGATAAAGTCTACAGAAATACAGGACTGGGAAAGGCCTCTTGAGCCAATGATTCTAGTCCTCTGTATTTTCAGACAACCATTTCGCAATGAATCCTAAAAACTGTTCATGCCAGCCCTGTTTAAACACTACAGCCACAAAGCAGAAGACCCTACAATGTGTGACAGGTGAAAAGCCCTTCACAGTGAAAAGTTGTCCCCAGTGTCCTGCCACTGCAGTAACAGAGAAGTTATGAGATTAATATGGTATTAAAATTGTCCCAGACAAAGCAATCATGTTGCAGGAGGCAAAAATCCTCACAGTCCCCACAGTTTAATCTGAGGTAAAAATGCTTTCCTGACACTGAATCTGGTGTTTGGTAGAACCAAGCAGAAAAGCAAGATCCTCAAGAAAAGCAAATACCTTGATGGTTTCTGCGATCCACCAGGATCGCACACTGCAATCAAACTGCCACCTTTAGCTGTGGCCAATATCCAATGTGCCAGAAGAAAGCAAAAAACCAAGGGGAAAAAATTCCTTCCTGGCCTGCAGTTACCAAATGACCACTGATAGGGAGTAACTTTTTAGTCCTAAAATGGAGAATTCAAGCCTTTCATTCTACATATCATATATGCTGATTTTTGATCTAAGAACACCCCCATCCCATCATTATATCCTTACTGTAAACTCGCCAGTTCTATGCTAAAGAGCCCACTCCTTTGTCCAGACCATTCCAAAACTTCACTCTTCTAGTCATCAAAAGCCTTCTCATTTCCTATACAACCAAAATTTCCCACAATTAATATTTTTGCCCTTCTTCTTTCACTCTTCTCATGCTTATTTGTTGTTCCTTGTCCTGAATTAGACACTTCAGGACTGGCACTGCGTTTTCCTATCCATACATTCAGTACCTTGCATTAGGAGGCTCTGATCCTGACTGATTCCTTTGGCTGCTATAGCAATACACAGTAATCAGCATCACAACAGGCATCTCCAGTTTAAATATTTACCTTACCTAGGTTCCAATGACCCCTGGAGAGTATCCCATTACAGATGAGTTCAAACATATATCCACATATTTAGACTAGAGTGTCAGAGATGGAGGAGTGTTTGGTACTACAAGATGTTACACCCCCCCCCAAAAAAAAAAAATAATCACTTCGTTCCAATTGCACACATGAGCAGCAGGTTTTGAAAAATTCAGAGCTTTTTGAAATGCAGGCTGCATCCCTGATCCCTTTTGTTTTCCAATCCCCATCTTCAGTTTGTGTTTAGTTTTAGAAGATATTTTTCAATTCTGATTTCATGATCCTATGATCAGTTACAGTTTTTGTGGTTCACCAACTGTTCAAGAAAAAAACTCCATGGTTACAACTATCAGGGGTATTGAGAAATATTGTAAGCTATTCCACTGAAGATGTATTCAGTGTACTTATTTCAGACAATTAGTTTTGGAGCAGGGAGAGATTTGCACTCTTCTCTAGACTCCTTTTTTCCAAATTATTTTTTTTTAAATTTGCTTTCTGGCTGATATATATATTTGCATGTGCATTTGTTCTCCACTTATTAACGTTAATAAAGTTCTGTGTTTAAAAAGCAGCATATAATTTCTTTTGTGACAAATGTAAAACTAGGTCTTGAACCTTAAAATACAAGGTTTTAGATGGAAGCACAGGCAGGCCTTTCACTATAGTGATGTTCACAGGCACCATAGTATGCCTGTTTTTTCAAACAGTACAGCATTATAATATAGCAGTAGCTTCAGTGTTTCATTCCTCTGGGGTTACAGGTTTCCATGGAAATGTGTGGGAATCCCAACACAAGGGGAAAATAGCAGGCTATCCATCTCACACCATGGTGCTGAATCTCTGAACAGCTGATACATGAGGCAGTTGTCACAAGAATAAAAATATATAGAATACATTACTATGGATGAAAATGATAACAGTGAAATCAAAGAGAACAGATAGCAGCCTTGCCTTAAAGTAACATGCATAATAAACACAGTGTAAGATGCACCAAATAGCCATGGCACGATTCTAAAGCAATGTAATCTATTTTGGGTACTGAATAGTGTTCTGAAACTAAGTCAACCAGGTTAGAGCTAATTAAAGCAAAACCTAATTTTCCTGGTATTGATTTCACTACACTGATGGTAAATTAAAAACATCTACCTGCTTAAATTGCAATGTAAATGATGTGCAATATTAAAATCTTACTAATAATTATGTCCAGAAGCCACTCAACAGCTGCCCAATCCTCTCGTTAAAGATAGTATATTCCATTTACAGAGATATAAGTTGCAGTGGCACAGTGCTTCTAGTTCTCTTTGCAGAATTTATATGGGTTTTTAATTTTTTTCCTCTATAATAAGTTGCAAAGTTACAGGTTGTCTGTGCTATTCAGATATTCACATCTGACTGTAAGAATAATGTGTGGGATCATATAGGTACTTATGATTTGACTGGTTGGTAGACATTAGAGCTGAGTGTTTGGCTTCAGGATCTGAAAAAACTAAAACCATTTTTTAAATTTTTATTTGTTTACATAAATTCTCCCCTCCACCCCTGCTGCCTCCCACAACCTGACAACCAGAAACTTCTCTTACTTTTCTTGGCATTGCTCCAATCTGTTTGTGGGACCTTGAATTCTGTTCTGCTTAAATAACATGTGCATGATGTTTCTGAGGTATACACAATGTATTTCAAGTGCTATTTAGTAGGCCTTATGCGAAGCAGCTAATATAGGCAAACCTTGCCATTCGCAGGGGATATGTACCCGTGATCCCTGCAAATGGCAAAATCCACGAATAGGGTATTTCGCAGTGCCCCTGGTGGCTGGGGGGCATTGAGGGGGCACATGACTCCAGCAGTGATGGTGGGAGCCTGGTGGCAGCAGCAGGAGCCTGGTGGCAGCAAGTGTGGACCTCCCAAGGATCTCTGGTAAGTGTTTAAAGTGTATTTAAAATGCGGGTTCAGCATTCATGAATATTTGAAACTGTGAATGCTGAACCCGTGAATACCAAGGGTTTCCCATATTCGCTTTGGATTTGGATTCGACTTGGTGATTCGAATCGTTGTCCCAAATTGTTACAGCCAAATCTGATTTGGAGATTTGGCTACCACCAAATTGGCTGACTCTCCAAACCAAACAGGCCCCCTCCCCACCCACTCTCCCAGCCCCATCAATGGCTGCCCCGCCTGGTCCCAGCATCTCTGCACTTAAAAATAAAAAAAGCCATGCATTGCATTCACTAGCTCTCTCCAGGGCAGATGGGGGAGGGGGGGTTGATCCTTGCTGTCCCCCACTGCCCTGTGCTGCATGTGGGGGCTCTGCCACAAGCCCCCAGAAGCCCCAATGGCCACTGCAGCAGCTGTTGAGCATGGGGCTTTTTTATTTTTTATTTTTAAAGTGCTGGGATGCTGGGACTGGGCGGGGCAGCCATTGACGGGGCTGGGAGAG
>NW_017728918.1:32789668-32842335 GCF_001723895.1 Crocodylus porosus | reverse complement strand
GGGGACTAGCAGGGGTCTCCCCATGGTCCTCTCTCCCATCCTCCAGCCCCCACCCATCCCACTTACCAGCAGAGAGCCCAGGTTCAGCTCCCGGCTGCAGCGAGCGGGGACTGCCTGAATCACTGAGTCTCTGAATCTTTCCCAAATCATTTCAGAGGCTTCAAATCAATCCAAACCTTTCTATTGGTCTCCTGATTTGATTTGGATTCAGAGATATGGCCACTGAATCAGGCCTAATCTCCTCCGAATTGAATCAGCACCCAAAGCTTCACAGAGCCCTACTATTTAGCAGGAAACCTTGCATGTACTTCACAATATGCTAAGTCCAGAAGACAGACTGCCAGACCTCAGAATGCTATGTTCTGCTACTTATTTATTAGGCTTGTTGGTCACATGGTAGAAAACAGAAATCATGATGAAAACAGGGTCTTACCGAGCTTGAAGAGAGAAAAGAATTTAGGGATCAGGAAGTCTTTAGAGGGCTTGGAAATTCCTGAATTGGGGATATTTAAAGAGTCTATTAAACATTATATGGAGTAAGGGTTGTTATGACATCTTGAATAAAGGGATTTGAGGCCTGGAGAAAGGGAAGGATATAGTTGCATGAGAAGAGGACAAGCAAAGAGAGGTGTGAAGTTCAAAGCCCCCAAAGACCATCATAAGCTGTAAATGCTTATTTAAAGCTTAGGCCCAAATCCTGCTCATTTGAAAGTAATGGCAGGGTTCCAAGTGACTAAAATGGAAATGGTTCAAGACCTTTGTATCAATTTATCCATACCATGAAACGATTCACACACCTTTACATGCACCACTATAATGTAAAAGTGGCGTCAATAGCAGGGATTGAAGCATGGGCCTCCAGGAGCATCTACTGCCTGAACTAATCTTAGCAACAGACATTGTCAAATGAATTGGATCTGCTGTTTCAGGACGTGTCCCAGCACAGCTGATCCACTTTGTTGGGTGAAAAACACATTGCCTATTGTTCTGCAAGTTGATGCTGCGGGATAGTGGACAATGTGTTCTCCTGGAGCTTGAGGGGCTTGGTCCTGAGTACCTTGGGGATTCCCATGCAGGATCAGGTCCCTCAAGCCCTGGGAGCACTTGGCTTGTTTTTCCTGCTAATGGAGACACACACTGGAGATACTGGGGATACATCTTAGTAAGCAGGAAAACCCTGACTTTCCCCATTTATGGAGATGTGCCCTGGAGATCTCAGAGGTACATCTTTGCAACTGGGGAACCCTTCTTTTCTATACTTACAGGGATGCACCCCAAGATTTCCTGGGGTGCACCTCTAACTGGGGAAAGCTGGCCCTACACTCCTGGGGTTTGAGAGGCTTGATTTCATGCAGGAATTCCTGGGGTGTGTGGAATCAAGCCCCTGGACACTTGCCAAGGGTGGCTGGAGAGCATGGGCAACGGTGGGCTGCCCATGCTCTCAAACCATAAAGAAAAAAGGCCCTTGCTGCTATATAGTGGCATAAATTGATACAACCTTTGTTGCACCCACACATTCTGGGCATTTGTGGTAAGAGGTGTGGATGTCTGTTTGCTTGGCCTTTGGGTGACCCAAAATTTTTTTAGGGTGGCACAAAGACAATGAAAAGCAATGTCTGTTTCTACCCTGAAAAAGCCACAAATTTTAATCAGGATCATACTGCCTCTTTGGAACCTAGACTCTACTAGAGGGAGCAGAGCATCACACCAAGCAGACGTGGCTTACAGTAACTTCCCTCTTGCAAATTACTGTGAACAGAAGCATAAGTAATGATTCTGTGCCAAGAGCAAAACTCCCCTGTATTCCCAGGGGGAGGGACGTGTTCCCACACTCAGCTCCTGCAGCCAAGCTGTGCAGGGCTGCTCCAGCCCAGCTCCTAGGGCCAGGTAGTTTGGGGAGGAGGAGGAGGAGCAAGGGATGCCATTCTGGCATTTTGTCTAAGTCAGCATTTGTGGCTGATGTCCCCCTCATCCTCCTAGTTCACTGATTGTGAATACAAGTAATGTACACTTTGATATCTATAAGATATGGTAGGTCATGTAAATATGACAGTACAAAACTAACTGGTCTGAATTTGTGGTGCAAAACTTTAGTAGATAATGACTAACTACATAGATATTATTAGATTTTAGTACAGATTGCAACTGACTTATGGGGAAAAATATTGTACTTCAAAAATGTGTTGTGCAAAAAGGAATACTTAGTCAGTTTTCAACTCACCCTTGTCTTTATGTTGATTGTATGCAGTACTTATGCCATTAAGTACTGAGTCCTGCTATTGCTGTTGTTTTTGTTTGTTTGTGTGCTTCTATATTTAGAAGTGGTTAAATAATTTTCTGAATTTCAAATGCCAATGTTAATATAAGTACCAAGACTGGATTGCTACCATTCACCTGCAAGTATTCAAACAAGTTTTAGTAAAAATGGCTGAAAATCCAAGAGGTTCAATATACTTTAGCACAGATCATTAATCACCTGAAATGTATTCAGGGAGCTCATTATTTGTTGATTATTATTCATTATTACTTACACCTATGTTTAAAAAGTTTTCTTCACCCAGCCACAGAGCAGGAGCACAGACACATGATTTAGAATCCTAGCCAGGCCACAAAACTAACATACTGAATAGTTAAAGCAAACAGCTCACAAATAAGCCATAAATTGAAAGTAAGTGTCTAAACTATTCAGTATCTAAACTTATCCTTATCAATCATAAATGCATCTGAAGAGTCAAGCTAACCTAAAAAAGACTAAATCCATTTCAGAAAAGTATCCCTATTCAGGAGGGCACTTAAGCGCATGATTAACTTTAAACACATGACTAAAGCAAAAGTCTACGGTTAAGTGCTTTTAGGGACAGGGTTTCAAGTGTTGTTACAAGGGGTGCAAGTATTGTTTCACCCATTAAGCATGTGTTGTTACACCCAATGTATCCACAACCTTTAAGGGTAAAAGGGGCATTTATACACATGCTCTGGGAGTGGTGAGGGGGGGCACTTTAATTCGAGAGGTTCCAAGAGCCACTCCAATTAAAGTGCCGGAATCGTAACATGTATCAGCAACCCCACACTGAAAAATGGTGGTGGGGGTGCTTTAACTAAAGCTCATCAAATGGTGGTGGGGGCGCTTTAACTAAAGCCCTCATACCACCATTTTTTAGCGCAGGGACTCTGATACACATGACGCTAGAATCTGTTGGGGTGACCATGCTCCTGCAGACTTAATTTAATCAGGGATTTAATCAAGTCTACTCCAGTACACTGTAATTTCAGTGCATCGAAGCAGCCTCCCTGCACGTGTATAGGCACCCAAGAAGGTGTTTGTACAAGTGTTTCAGTTAAAAAGAGCATCTGTAGCTTGTAGCTGTAGCTCCACAGGGGTGTTACTGCAAAAAGGCTGGTCAAGGAATTTGCTTGAACAGTATATATCATATCATAACACCCTACTCTGTCCAGTGCCACCCACTTTCTGCAGGGGCTAACTGGGAACCCTTTCCACTTTCCATTACTTTACACCACCATAGGTTGGACTCCACATAAGACAACACTACTTCAAAATTTCAACTGTGTTTAAGATTACAATATCAGGATATTTGCAGCAGTAGGGAATAATGAGTGTACATAATGTGATTATTATTGGCATAATATTCCTACTGTGTCATTGCAATAGGTTAAAAGTGATGTAGCCCTTCCATCTCTGATACTAGAGATGAAATGTCATACTAGCCCTTAATGCAAATTACTTGCCTTATAATATATAAATGAGAAGGAATACTGAGAAAACCCAGCTTCAGCCCTCTCTCCTCATCTCATTCCCTACATCTCTGGCTTTCTCTTTGTTCTCTTTATTTTAGATTTTGTCTTTGCTTTCCTGGATATATATCAACTTTAGAGATTTTTTTATCGCTGTCAGACAGAACTGATTACTTGAAACACCATAAATGCTATTCATTTATCCTTGTTATATTACTTTTCCAAAATAGGCTGCTTTTGGGCTATTAAAAATGTTTAAATCTATTGAATCTGCTAGTCTTATTTTTAACTGGCTATTACCACAGTGTTAATAGCTTGTGCATAAATATGAGATCGACTATTGACAATAGTCATAAATGAGAAATACACAAAATATAATATAAATGAAATTCTTTGAATGAAACAACTTCACTATCTGTAAGGATAAGCAAGCAGCATTAAAATCAGTTCCCTGATGATCAGAGGATCTGGAAGGGAGGGTGATGCCCTATTTCTCTTCTCTAGTGGCAGCAGGTGACATTACTGCTGACACTGCTCTGGTCCTGTGTGTCCCTGCCATTTGCTCTTAGTTCACTAGCACACATCATTTATTCATTGCAAGATGCACCTGTGCATTTACAGGCCATGGGTGATATGGAATATCCCTAGGAGAAAAAGCAGTGAACCATGTAGAAGGCACAAGCATTTTATACAATCTAAACCTCTCTAAAATATATTTTTGAAAATTCTGTTCGACACTCACTCCCTCCCAAACTTTGTGCATGGGGGTTGACTTGTTTATTTGTTTGGTGGGTTTTTTGTATAAAATATTTGGCCATTCAAATGAACCTATTGTTTATTTGAAATAATAGTTATAATGTCAGATGATGGAGGTATCAATGGCTTATGACAGAGATGAAGTACTATGAATAATTTCTTGCTTATTTATTTCTTTGTGGAATGTTCATGAACAAATCATAGCTTTCTATAATGTTCTCTAAGGCACTACCCTGTCTATATTTTGCCTCACTTCTGATTAACGCTGCTAACTACCTCTCTCGTCTTTTCCAAAGGTATTTGTTATTCCCTTTTTTATTCAAATGATTAAATGATTATTTGAAAGTTAAATTGCCTTCCTTCACTGGAGTTGGTAAAATAAGTAAAATAATGTTATTTCTTTCCCCAGATTGGATGAGAATTATAAAATTAGATGAGTATCATATAACCATTTTGTTAGTGTGAATTCGCTGTTATGAATAAATGAACTGGTACACTGAAAATCATTTACCACTATATGCTATAAAACATCTGAGGAAGGCAAAATAGATAAACGTGGTGGAGAGACGTAGGGGTTAAGGTGCATGTGTTGGTGAGAAGGAGATGGGTTAACTGGGAGCAGGGATAGTATGAATGGGCTGGCAATATGGAGAATTAAGAGACTATTATCTTTTGCTGAAAAATGATAGAGGAGATATCTGTAGCACAGTACCCATTTCTTATTAAGTGGGCATTTATATAAATGTTTTCTAATTTAATATGGCTTTTTGTTAAATCCATGTTAGACAGTCTGAGTGGAGCCCAGGCTGACATAACCTCCAGCTTTTGGCCATAGGCTCTGGCTTTTTGCCCTGTTCTTTGGCTCACTGGTCACCCAGCTGGCATCTCCTGCTTTCATTGGCTAGCTGCCAAAATTACTTTCTCTTCAATTCTACCTCTCCCATGGCTGCTGAACAGGTGGGAGGTCAGTGCTGAGACTACTCCCCTTACTGCCTCATCAGCGGCTCATCACTCACTCCATGATCCTCTCAGTGAAAGAAAAAGTGCATAAACTACATGGGGATACAAGGCTGATGGATGTCCAGCAAGGGGAAAAGGAATGGAGGCTCAGTTGGTGGAAAATTCTGTGATATGACTTGATATCCTCTCTAGAGTTAAGTCCTTGTAAAAGGGAAGCTGAAGCTGAGCACAGTAGCTACAGCAAAGGAGGAACAGGAATGGCAACAGCAGTCACAGCAGGTGGAAGGTCAGGGACATAGCAGGAGGAAGACAATGTATGTTCAGGCATCACAAGTACAAGAGGAAATGAAGAACTGAAATGCAGCAGCAGTATCTCTGAGGAAATCCAAGGCAGAAACATCTGGATGAGGGTTCACAGACTGAGAGAAGTGGTATCATGTTGGAGGAATTTCCAAGCATGAGAAAAGGCAGGGAAAGTTCAATGGAAGAGTCACTTCCGGGGAAGAGAAGAGTGCTAGTGATACAGTCACATAGCCTGGGATGGGAAAGCAGGACACCAGCCCTGGGTGCCAACTTAGTGAGGACCACTGGTATAGTAGCACCCCAGGAAATCCATACCTGGGCAGCAGTAGCAGCTCTGTACCACTATTGTTGCAGCAGCAATGAGGTACACAGACTTTTTTTTTTTTTTTCCTGAGGACCCAAAGCAGGTATAGGGACTCAAAATAAATTACATTGGGTGCATCTACACAGGACTTTTACTGCATAGTTGACTAATTAGCTGTGCAGTAAAAGTGTCAATGTCTACATGTACGCCCCCATTAGGCTGGAGTAAACTAATTTACTCCTGGGCACAGTTTGCATATGCACCCAGGAGCACTAAACTCTGGTGCAATAAGATCTGGATTTTATTCATCTGCAACAGACTGAGACAGGTTAGAGGAACCCTGGCTGGTAGAGGGTCCAGGGAGAGCAGGTGAGCAGCTTATTCCTCCAAAGTTTAGTGCTCCTGAGTGCATATTCAAACAGCATACCTAGGAACAATAAACTCCGGAGCAATAAGTCCCAGAGTTTATTCATATGCCATAATTGCACATGTAGATGTGCCCACTGTTGGCTTCTCTAGCCCCAAGTGCCTCTTGGGATTAAGAAGGCACAAAGCTTTAAAATGAGGCAAACTCTCTCCTGGGCTGTGAGTTCTGTGTTGTACCTTCCACAAGCATGGAACAAATCTCAGCTCACATTTCTGAATGGACCATACATATATTGGCCTTTTACTATATTATTTTTAAAATATTAATTTAAAACTAAAACATTCACATATTTTTGTAGTATTTTTCCTTGCTAGTTAATATAACTTTTTTTGCCAGACATTCCTTTTTATCTCTATTACAAGCAAAAATTAATGCATTAATAATGGACTCTTTTTACATATTTTTAATTAGTAGATCTCAAAGTGGCAAAAGAGGTCAGTATCATTGTCCCTATTTTACAGAAGGGTACCTAAGGGGAACTTGAAAACTACTAGCAGGTTGTAGACAGATGCATATTGATAATTATTGTATATTTATGATTGTAAATCACAGGGAAGAAAAATGGACCTGAGTTGTTGGAAGACTTGAAGAAGAGCTTAGATTTCTTGGGGTCTGGCCTATACGCATCATCTGAGGCATGAGTATTTTTTTTTGCATTTCCATTGCCTGATCTGAATGCTAGTTAAATTTCTGTTTAGCTTTCCAATAAAATGATTCTCTTAAGAGAGAAGTGTGTTCTCTCTTTATTCCAGCATCTTGTCCAGCAAAGTAAACTCCCTTTTTACCAAATTAGGGATAGAGGGCTTTCCTTCTATATGTATGTGCATGTCCAGATGGGTATACATTACCCATACACTGAGATACAGAGTAATGATATCAAATTAGATATATATTTGTATACATATACAAATCCTCAGTGCATTGAAGGGGTGAGTACATTCCTTAAAATCCCACCATAAAAATATCAGAATTAATTTTATATGGAAGTGGAGGGGGTATGAACTTCCAAAAGAATTCCAATATCTTTCAGTATAAGTAGATTTTTATGATGATGAATTACTATAGAATTCCCAGTGAAGTACACACCATTTCCAAATTGGGGAGAAACGAGTTTCTCATACTAATATTGTAATGAATATCAAAAGAATTGATAGCACTTTGCCTTTTAAAATCAAATACTTATAGTAAAAATAATGTATACTTAGTTTTTATGTGCAGTAAAAATAAAAAATAAACTCAGTCTATGATTGTAACATTATATACATTTCAAAAAAGATGATGACAAAGGAGAGAAATTTGGCAAGACAAAACTGGAAGAAGAAAGGCTGCATGCACTTTAAAAAATAGACACTGGGTTCTATGATTTCTCATATCTTTTTTTTCTCCTCTGTGTGGAGAATTTATGTGAGTTCACTTTAACATCATGAAAATTATGTGTTAAAATCCCCCATGTACCAATGGGAAGATTGGCCCCATCGATCACAGGTTCAGATATTAAAATTTCTGGTGGGAGTTTCATAACTGATGTATTGCTTCACTGGGATTCACTTTGCCTGCCCAGCCAAAGCAAAAGTGCTATAACAGCAGCCACCAGTACAGAAGGGTGGCTAGAGAGAAAAGTGACAGTCTCAAAATTGAGAAATAAGCAGCACCCATGCATGAATGTATTGGGGAGGAGAGGAGTGGGGGGAGAGAGAGGGAAGAGCACCTACTGATAAAAAGGAATGTAAAATGTATCTTAAAAATATATATTTAAGCTGACAGACGCATGCAACCCCCCTCCTACTCCCATCATAAGGCCTTTGTATCTTTTAATGATATGAAAAACCTTTAGCAGAAATTATTAAAAAAATTAATAATAGGAATATGTTAAAGGATAACACTTTTGTGCCTAAAAACATAGCTGTATGATATAAAGATGTGTCTGCACTAGAAAATAACAATTCTGTGGGGTTTTTGTGCATGTGCAAGTGTGGTTTAGTTTCATCCAGGACCAACATGGACTATGCTGAATTGCATAGCGTGGAATAAGAATGGCCATATGGGTTACTAATAAGGAAAGACTACTGTGCTTTAAAATCACACCAAGACAAGAACTCTCCTGTGCAAAAATGCCCTAATCAGGCATGTTTGCTATTGAAAAACACTTTTATTGGATTCCAGTTATTTATGCATTTTGATTTTTTCTTTTTTATCATTAAGATTAGTGTCATCACGTTTATCTGTTGGCTGTATCAAAACACCTCATTTCGTTGCCCTTTGAACTCATTCCTGTGTCTGATTTCATTCTGATTGCTTTAGTAATTTATTCTACAGGCTTAATGTAGAGGTCTACTAATTTTTTAATCATAGCCTATCAATTTGGTTTTCTGACTTGGCGGAAAAGCTTCTGTTAATATCAAGTTTTATACACCTCCATAATAATGTTTAAGACACCAAAGAATTGTTTGTGAAGTCCTGTTTTTTCTAATGAGTGGATGCATCTACACAAGATGCTAGAAGTGCAGTAGATTAATTTACTGTGCATTAGCTTGTCAGAGAAAAAGCCATGCTAATAAACTAATGCACAATAGAATTAGTCTACTGCACATTAACATCACCTAAAAAATGTGCACCAGTCCTACTGCACAGTAGCACTGATTACAGCGCATTAAGTTTAGTACCTGTTATTACAGGTACTAAACTTAATGTACCATAATTACAGTGCATTAATGCATGTGTAGATGTGCCCACTTTAACACATATTCCTCCTTAGTATAGATTGCTTAGAGCCAAAGAAGCTACATCAGGAATAAATTTGACACGTTAAGTCTATTTTTTCAAACTTATCTTCCTAATTTCAGGACAATTTTTTCTTTCTGATTTAAGCAAGTATTTAATTTACAAAATACGTTAGCCTTTGCAGAAAGAATTTCTTCCTCTATACAAACCCATATAACTCAGGGAGAATGTTAAGTCATAATTTAATATGACTGGGAAAAATTCATAATGAGCAAGACTTTCACTCTTTTATATTATCTTGCTTTTTCCTAAACAAATTTTGACTTGTGTTAATATGCTTGTTACTTGAAATTATTTGATGAATATGTAATAAACAAATTTAATCATGTGGATGGCTAGTAAGTTATATTCACTTTCTTTCTATTTTGTAATTGGTCACCAGAGACACATGGCACTGTTTTGTTTCCTGACTGGATAAAAGGAACTGTACCAAACAAAAGGGAAAGCATGGTAAAATATAAAGCCTTTTTTTGCTCTCATGGGGAAAGTGAAAATAGTTTGCAGAGATATGGAGAACTAGTTTGGCAGGATAAAGGGAATGTAAGAATAATCTAAGTTGCATTAAAATGCGCTTGTACTGCATCTACAATGTATTATGGGTAGAATATTGCAGGCATAATTAACTGCATGAGAAGTACTGTATCCACTAAAACTGAGGCCCTACAAATATATCTTATAATTTGCATTATATTGGGAATTCATAAAGTACTAGAAATTTAGAAGCAAAAATTGTGATGCAGTCATTGGCTAAATCTGTTTTTAAAAAATAACTCTTGTGACTTTACAGATAGAGACAATGATGAGGTATATAGGTACATGGAGAGAATGCAAGCTGAAAAATTACACTTACTTAGACCGGTAAGATTTGCCATTTTGGTTGTAATACTTCTTATATCCCTTTAAACTTTACCTTTCTTTTCCCAGGATCCTCCTCCTCTGTTTGTCCCATCTAATAGAATTATAACATGAACAAGAAAGATACTTCCACTTAAAAATCTCAGGAAAGTCAGGATCCAGTATCCCAGTTTTTTCTGTTGTGTTGATTAAACTTTGGATCAGAATTTCTATATATGGATGATGACACAAAACTGAACACTTGATTTTCTAAAAGACTGCGATATTTGATTTAGCTGTATAATTTCTGGTATAGTCATAAAGAGAAAAATGAATCTATCATCTCTCATATAAAAATATTTCACCTGTCATTATGGTCCACCTGTATGATCCAAAACTAATTGAATTCAGTAGAAAACCCTTGACATCAGCACACTATGGGCCAGCTCCAGTATACAAAAAAGAATGATAGGATAACCCATGATTGAAGTGAACAAAGGACAGAAACACTGTTTTCTTTCCAGAGCGATGAATAGGACACTTGACTTGGACTCAGAAGGCTGTATTCCAGAATCTATCACTGGACTGCAGGGTTAATTTCAGTATCTCTTTGACTGAGTTTCCCTATCTGTAAACTTGTAATAATGATATTGCCTTCTTTTTAAAGTGCTTTGCAATATCTGAATGAAAAGGTTTATTTCAGAGTATTATTATTATTATTATTATTATTATAGCAAAGAAAAAGAGGTGAATGAGCAATATTAAGGAAGCTGTGTTCCCCACAACAACAGATTACATACAAACTACAATGAAAGTTTGCAGTGGCCATATCACCACCACACTGTATCAGAAACCAACCAACCTTCACAGCAGCCTTCACCAGACACCAGTTTTTACTCTAAGAATGCCACTAGATTCATCATCTACAGCTATGTTGTACATTAAAATTGCATCTGCTCTGATCCCACTGACCAGGATGCACACCGTGCGAATCTGGAGCAGGGACTCCTAGAATTAGAATACAATCCTGAAACCGTAGCTGCTCAAATCAACAAAACCAGACTCAGACCTCGTTCAGACATACTACAATACCAACCCTTGAACAAGGGCAATAAAATTCCTCTTGTTGTCATTTTGGTCTCCAGCTTGAACCCCGCCACATCATTAATGACCTCCAACCCCGCCTGGAAAAGGATGATTGTGTTACCTGTAGCCACGGGGGATAAACCTGTCCTTGTTCACAGGTAGCCTCCCACCCTCAAATGGTATCTCTCAAGCAACAAGTTATCTAACTCCAATTCTCACCAGGCCTTGCAATGGATGCAGATGCCAGCTTTGCTCCCTCATCAACAGAGACCACATCATCACTGGATCAAATAACACAGATTATAACACCTGAGGTTCATTCACCTGCAACCTACCAATGGCATATATACCATCACCTGGTTACAGTGCCCCTCTGCTGTCTATACTGGACAGATCGGGTGAATGAACACTGACCTGACATCAGTTCTAGAAAGACACACAAGGCCATGGCAGAACACTTTAACTTTCCTGGACAGTCCATCACTGACCTCAGGGTAGCCATTCTTAGATAGCAAAACTTTGAAAATCAACTTGAATGGGAAGCTGTGGAACAAGAAATATTCTATAGACTGGATTGTATTAAATTTCTAAATAGAGACCTACAGAGTCTTGTCCCATTACCTGGTTTAGCTTTTGTGACCCGGGTGTCCATCCCACCAAGTTATTCAGCAGAAAGTCTATGTCCAGAATTATTAAGACCCCTGTCCTAATAGGGGGTCCTTTAGATATCAAAAGATAGAATACTAATACTTCATATATTAATGTACTTTATCAATACCTCATTTCTTTTAAACTTGATTCAAGAAGGCCCATAAATAGTCAACCAGCCATTCAAAAAGTGTGGTGTAAAAAGGAAGTTCTGGAAGCTTTTCAGTCACAATACTGCTAACCCCTTTTGTTTGCTTAAGATTTTTTTTAGCAGATTCTAATATGTTTACTAGAGCTCAACTGCCACAGACCTGTTCAGGTGCCTTACACTGTAACATACTATAATATTAAAGTGGCAGTATTAACCACAGTAAACCACAGTAAAGCAAATACTGTTTTTGTTGGAGACAGGAGAGTTTAATGAGTTCATAATATCCTATGCCAGGTCCTGTTCGGCAGGAATTCAGATTGCTCAGAGTTCCAGCAGCAGGACTTCCAGCAATGTTCACAGTTTAGCACTCACAAAATTTAATTATAATTAGGCAGACAAATCTTCCTTAGCCCTAATTGCTAAACTTGGTATGTAGGCTTCTGCTGGTTGCCCCCCTATATGCCTTCATGTGAGCCTCTCTCCTTCCTTGGCAATATCCCACATGGAAAATTGAGAGCTGTAAAGATAGCAGATGATTTTTAGCTGGGCATGTTCATAGTAAACACCTGCCTTAGACCTAAAACCTGAAAAATACTAGGCAATAAAGAATGCTAACATTTAAAGATAAGATCTGTTAGTTAAAGTAATTGTACAGAGAGGCTCGCTGGGGCAGGAGGGTGGTTCAGTGTGGGGCTAGCCAGTAGGTAGCTCCAGCACTGAAGCACCCCCATGCCCCAGCCAGTCCTGTCAGTGTTTACACGTGCACTTCTGAGGAGTAAAAACTCTGCTGCTGGATAGTAAATACAAATACTAACCTGCGGTGGAGTTAATTAGTTTACTCCATCTTAATAGCACTGCATATGTAGATGCTGAGATGTTTACTGTGGAGCTAATTAGGCAACTCTGGAATAAAGATCTTGTTTAGATGTGCCCCCATAGCTGGTAATTAATCCCATTGTAAATTAATTTTTATCACTATATGAATTTTAATTCAAATGTTTACCATAATCAATATTAATACAGGTGAAAATAGACCAATACCGACCCCAGATTTCAGGAAATGTGCCTTGGTGAAAAGTCATATGCAAAGTTAAACTAGAAACATCCAAAGAAAAAAGAATTAAACTAAAAATATAAGAAAAATAAAAGAGTCACTATCCCTCATGCACTACATCCCAATTAGGGAAGCTCATACTGTTTTTATTCACAATATTTAATCAATTTCTGTGCAACGTAATGCCCTTTGCTACATTAATATCCTGTGGTAGGGAGTACCATTAGTTATTTATCTATAAAAGAAAATACATTTTCTTTTATCAGTTTTAAATTCAGTGCTTTTAATTTCATTAGAAGTTCCTTTGCACTTGTATTATGCAAAGGGATAGATAGGAGGATTCAAATAACCTTTCTTACACAATTTATCTTTTTGCATCCTAACTCAACCTATGATCCCAACACTTCTAAACTTCAGGGTTGGAATGGAGTGAAATCTTTGGCTGATTCCTTTGTCTTTGGGAAGAACTAAACCCTTGACTCCAAACACTTCTTAACTCTGTTGAGGAAAACCAGTGTTAAACTCAAGGTTTTTATTGTGTATGTCTGTAGCTAATAGATTATACAGAAATGTACAGAGATAAAAAACCTCTGATTTTTTTCTTAATCTTGCCCACATTTAATGGAACAACAAAACCATTTTCAAAGTTTTAAAACGAATTTGCATCTGTGAATGATTTATCCAGTTATTTAGGGTTTGATCTTGCAAACGCTCTCACGTATTAGCTTTTAAGGCCATAAGCGGATATACGTGTAGTCCCATGTATATCAGTAAGTCTCTTCAGTATTCAATGGGAATACTCAATAATTAAATTAAGCAAGTCTGTTAATGTCTATAGCACTGAAGCATGTTTTTATGCTCTTTAATTACAGAATTTCTTTATAAATGTTCGTATCATAATGTATATAAATATGGCTGTACATATTGTGTACATGTGTGTCTGTACTAGCACAAGGGGCCTCATCTACCACACAATCAACAAATATATTTCATAACATCCAGAAGTCCATCACCTTCATTTATTGAACTATCCAATTTATCTTGTGAAATTCATTACTTTTTCACCAAGTGAAAAGCAATATTTTTTCTGTTACCAAGGGAAACATAACATATCCCTTCCCATAACTAAGGCACTGATTTTCAACCAGGGTGTTGTGACACCCTGGGGTACCATGAGATCTTTTCAAGGGGGCTGCAGACTATGTTAACATCGCTAGATAGGCAAACAATTCACAAGATAAACTCAAAGACTTAAAAAGGAATCTACAATGTTAAACACATTCTGAACTATTGTGCTTTTTCTGATGCCATGTATACACACAGTAATCTCGGTGAATTCTCCCAGGTTTGCTCTTCTGCTAGAAAAACTTACTCAGGGATGCCTAAACAGTCATTCAAATGCCAAGCCATTGAAGAGCAGAGAGCTTGCAGTACTGTACAAATGTGGGGCCCCTGGGCTCTGCTGACTCCTTCAGTCTACCCAGAGACAGAATGGCATCAGTACACACGGCAGCCCTGATTGGCTGGCCCAGACTGCCTGTGCCTCCCTGCTACATTATGTGGGGATTATGAAGAGGACCATGTTCTTTACCCTGCTCAGATGGAACAGCAGAATCCAGTGAGAAACACACTGTTTCCCTGGGAAAGGGCAGGGAGGAAAGCATCCTGGGAGGCTGAATGACTTTGCTGTTGCTTCTCTCAAAACAGAACATATACAGATGTTCTCTCTCCCAGGAGAAACTCTCCTGGGAGTAATTTAATCCTGGTTGTTCCTAGGTTATTTTTCTATTGGAGGAGCCATTTTTGTTCTGGGAGAAAAATCCTGAACATCTGTACACTTGTGGTTTTTCCTGGGAAAGCAGTAACCATACAGGAGAAACTGAATGTCCATATACAGCCTGAGTTATCTGCACCAAAAGACCATTTTTATTTTTCTGTAGTCAAAAAATGAGTGAAAACTAAGAGCTGACATTTTCTGAGCCATGCCTTAAGCCTAATGAGGGGTGCCTTGAGCCTAGCTAGGAGTGCCTTAAGGCTAAAAAGGTTGAGACACACTGAATTTACTTCTCTGCCTTCTTTTGATCCCTATATTTCCATGTCTAAAAGTGTGAATTTCTCTGCTACACTGCTAATGTGCAACCTTTTTACACAGCTACTGGCATTTTTCCAGGATAGATCTTCTGTATGTCATAGTATCACTTCTCATCTCTAGGAAGGTAAAACAGCTCAGAACTGTCATATGGTTCTCCTACCCCGAGTATGCACTGTGCACACCACTCTGAAATATAATCTCCTGTGAAACTTACAAAGAACAAAAATTTCTTTTTTTTCTGTTAACTGTATGATATTTAATATTCAGAGTTTGCATATAAACATGTAAGCTGCTAAAGGAGTTCTTAGGCTAGGGACAGACATTACACATCACCTGGTATAAGTGATCAGAAACTGGTTCAAATCTGTAACACAACAAAAGCTCAGTACATATAAACTGCTTTCAAAATGGCCAAAACTGGTTCAAGATAAACCTGCATGGGTGTAGTATTAAACTTAACTGATTTGGTTTAAATCAGTTTTTTGAACTTCCATCCCAGATCCCCTCCAGATTCAAGTTAATGCACAGTCCCCAGCATAGATTCATGGTTTCATAGTTTCTAGGGTCAGAAGGGACCTGAGTAGAGCATCTAGTCTGACCTGCTGCCATGGCAGGAAAGAGTACTGGGGTCAAACAACCCCAGCAAGGTGTATATCTAGCCTCCCAGGATGCTTTTCACCTCCCCTACAAATTGCTTTGCAGGGTGGGTGTGCTAGCCTTAGACCAAGCTGTCTATGCCAGCCGAGCAGGGACATGTGCTTTAGCGCCTCCCAGCTTCAGGCCTGGGCCACTGCAGGCATGTGGCTGCATTTCCAAAATCAAAAGTAAATGTCTGTACACTTGCTTATTAGTTCAATTTATGCAGCTTAGACTAACCTGAAAAGATTTAATTGATTCAGCCTCAGGTTTTTTGACTGTCTGTACTTAGCCTTACTTGCTGAGATTTGTGGTGTAGATTTTAACAGGGCCTCACCCTGCCCTCCAAAACTATGTTTTAAGTTTTACTCTTGTGAATAATTATGGTCTCAGAACTATATGCACGATTATTTACACCCATAATATGTGTATATTTGTATACTGTAGCTACTACCTGTAAAATCATCAAATCCAGCCACCTGCCAAAGTAAGAAATTATTGGGCTCAGATGAACTCGACAAGGTGCCTGTCCAGCCTCACCTTGAGCAACTCCAAGGAGGGTAACTGTACCACTTCTGCTAGGAGTGTGTTCCAGATTCTGGTGACCCTTACAGAGAAAATAAATTTTCTTATGTCTAGCCTGAATTTACTCTCTTAGCTTATGCCCATTGATCCTTGTCCTCCCCTAAGGTGCCCTCCTGAAGAGTTGCTCCCTTAAATCTTGATGCTCACCCCTGATGTGCTTGTTGGCTTCTATGAAATCACCTCTCAGTCTTGTATTATTCACACTGAACAGGCCCAGGTTCATAGGTTCATAGAAGTAGGGTCAGAGGGGACCTTGTAGATCTTCAAGTCCGACCCCCCGCCTGGTAGTCCAGCCAGGTAGGCATCAAGCCTCTTCTTAAAGACCCAGTTCCCGGTGTCTTTCTTTATAGGGCCTATCCTCCATGCCCTTAACCATACAGGTAGCTCTTTTTTGTATACTCTCAAAGTTATCCATATCCTTTTTGAAGTGCGTTGCCTAGAACTGGATACAATACTCCAGCTGAGGCCTCACCAATGCCTAACAGAAAGGGAGTAGCACCTCCCTGAATCTGTTGGTCACACATCTGCTGATGCATGCAGTTCTAGTTGCCCTCTGGCAACCTCATCACTCCATTGGCTTATGTGCATCTTCCAGTTGATTGTGACCCCCATTCAGATGCTGTGCCAGCCAGAGGACCACCACCCATTGTGTAGTTATGATGAGGGTTCTTCTTACCCAGATGAAGGACCTTGCACTTCTTCCTGTTAAACCTTATCTGATTCTGTTCTGCCCATGAATCCAGTCTTTGCCCTATCATCTGATGTGCCTGAATTTCCCCACAGTTTTGTATCATCCACCAACTTGATCATTGAGCTTTCCACCCCCTCATCCAAGTCATTAATAAATATATTAAAGATCACGGGTCCAAGCACCGATCCCTGGGAGACACCACTGGAGATGGCCCTTCAGGATGAGGCCTTCCCATCAATTCCAATCTATGAAAGTGGCCTCTAGGCCAGTCATCCACCCACCTCACTATAGACTGGCCCAGCCCAGTATCCTCCAGTTTGCTTGAAAGAATTTCGTGGGAGATGGACTCAAAGGCTTTGCTGAAGTCTAAGTAAATGATGTCACCCTTGTGCCTCTCATCCAGATGGCTCTTTACCTGTTCATAGAATGACACTAGGTTTGTCAAGCATGATCTATTCTCAACAAAGCCATGCTGGTTGCTTCTTAACACCCCATTGGTTAGCAACTTGTAACTGGTAGTCTCCTTAACAAATTTTTCAAAGATTTTACCCAGAACCAAAGTTAGGCTGACCGGGTCTGTAGTTTGCAGGGTCATCCCTCTTCCCTTTCTTAAAGATGGGCACCACATTGGCCCTCTTCCAGTCATCTGGAACCACTCTTGAGTTCCACGACTGTTCAAATAACTTGGCCAGTGGTGCTGCTATAAGTTTAGCCAGTTCCTTCAGGACTCTTGGGTGCAGGTCGTCTGGCCCAGCAGATCTGAAAATGTTCAAGTGTTGTAGAAGATCCTTCACCTGTACAGACTGATTACATGTAATCTGTTGTATGCCTGATCTTCCCTGGGCCTCCAGTCAGGTGAATGGCTCCTGTTTGATTTCAGGAATACCAATGTGAGGTATGTATTTAAGAGTTCTGCCTTTTCATAGGCATCGACTGTGGGCTGCCCCTGAATATTCAGTAGGGGCCCCACAGTGGATCCTGATTTTTTCTTGCTCCCTATGTATCTGTAGAAGGACTTTTTGTTGTCTTTTATGCTGATTGCCAGCTTGATTTCCATACCTGATTTAGCTTTCCGTGTTTTGTACCTGGTGATACCGGTGTATTCCTCTCTGGTTGCTGAGCTATTCTTCCATTGCTTATATGCTTCCTCTTTCTTTTTTAATAGCTCTCTAATATCTCTGTTGAAGCCAAGTGGGTCTCTTGGTACCTTTCCTGCATTTGTCCAAGTGGGGATGGCCTGTTTTTAAGCCTTGAGTATTCCCTCCTTAAGGAAGCACCACTTTTCCTGGGCTCCCAAATCATTTAGTTGCTAGTTGCAGAGGGCCTCACCAATTAGCTTCTTGGTGGATGGTGAACGCTGTCACCCAGAGTACCACCAATCCTCAAGTCACCTATGATGTCTTCCCCCTTGGTCAGCACTAAATCCAGAGTGGCTTTACCCCTAGTAGGCCCTTCCAGAACGTGTGTCAGAAACAGATTGTCTATTGTTGCCAAGAAGTTGGCTGATCTGCTGGAGGTGGCCATGTGATCCTTCCAACAGAAGTCAGGGTAGGTGAAGTCACCCATGACAATCATATCTCTAGTGTTAGCTGCCTCAATCAGCACTCCAGAGAATGCCTGATTGCACTCCTTATCTTGGAAGGGAGGCCTGTAGTAGACTTCCACCATCAGATCTCCCTCTCCTGACTCCCCTTGTATCTTGACCCAGCTTCAATTTCAGGGTAGTTTTTATACTCATGGCTAATTCCCACTAACTTAACTTTGAGTACATGCTTAAATGCTCTCCTGAATCACATAATGTTATAGGTGCCAGAATGACAGTCTTGGAGAATGAATAATATCATTAAGTAGAGATTTGATATGAGAAAAAACAATGCAACTTAATCAACTTCAAGTAGAGAGTTAACCTGTGAAAGTGAGAAAGTAGTTTGGAAACCATCTATTTCTTAATCTCTTTACTAAGAGGTTGCAGTTGACATTAGTTTAGTCAGAGCTTGGACTGAATTAACCACAACATTTAAGATAAGGAACTAGACAGCAAGTAGGTGGTAATAATTTTCAGTCCTTACAATTTTGACTGGATTTAAATCAGAGAACCTCATTGATGAAAGAGGCCTTATGTCAAAATCAATCTTTTCAGCTATCTCCATAGCTCTGCTATACTAATTTATAAACCTATCATTTGAAGTTGGCTCATTGCTTCTAGTATAACTTAAATAAAGTATCTTTGTCTTTACCCCACCCCCCCCCAAAACCCAAACAAACCCTGTATCCATTCTTGTTTAGGTATGTATTCAGTAGAGCTATCACACCCTTACCTAGGAATCTATTTAGAACCACTTAATAAGACCTATTCCTATCTGAAAAGATTATAGTATGTTGTAAACAAAATGATAAAACAATAGACTCTTTCCGCTCTTGAGTAACAAATGAGGAAGTAGGCTGCTTGCTAATATGAATTCTAGTTAAGGTATGAACAATGCAGACCTGTCCTCTAGTTATAATAATAAAATGTTCATAACCACAAATGGAATGCACTGCAGAAACACAAAAATATATATTGCAAAGGAGAAATAAGAATTAGAGTTGGCCAGAGAATAATAATTCTGTTTTGTGACAATTTTTGAGATTTAGAAATTTGTTTTAACAATAGATTACAATGAAAACTTTTTTTGAATGCTTTCATAAAACAGAATTCTGCTGAAACATCCAGGTTTTTAATTTGGATCTTTCCTTCCTCTTTTCTGAAATGATTAAAGCATCCTGGATATCAGAAAGCTTTCCAACAGGAATGTCATCAGAAACTATACACTTACATTATACTTTTCAACTATACAGAAAGAAGTTATTTCAAATAAAATATTTTTATACTCACTGGAAATACTTCCAGTGAGCTCTGGTTAGAATGAACACTTGGCACATGTCTGAAGGGTCAGGAAGACAGCCGCCTTGTGTTTTGTTTGGTTTGAGATTCAATCCATCTGTGGATATATCTGGCTATGTGCATGTGCTATGTGCATGTAAATACGTGCCCTAGATATTAACGAAAATGTCAAAAACAGTTTATCAGGGCAAGTCTGAGTAAACTTCATTCCCAAATTGTCTCCCTAGATGGCTCCCTACAATGGTAATCCTGACTTCCAACCTACCATGGAAGGAGGTCAGACCATAATGGGATAGATCAGGGAAACAGTTGCATCAATTTCAACTACTCTGCTTAGTCATAATGAAAAGGCAAACACTAGTCCTTGCTACCAGGTTCATCTATCTTGCTGAGGTGTATAATTACAGTCTGAGTTTCCAGCCATGTACTAAGGATAGAGGCTGTTTCCTTCATATACTTTGCAACTACCCAGCAGAGCTGCAAAGTATCCAATCCAAAACACAGCTGTGACTGTGCGTTCCACACCCTAATCCACTGAGAAAAGATTTGCATTGGTATAATTAGTGCCAGGTCTAAAATAAGGATACATCCCATCATTCATACAAAGCAATAACTGCTAGTTTCTGTGGAGAAAGGCAGCACAAAAAAGAAAACTCTACATACCTTCTGCTAGGGCCAGTTTCAAATCCAACCAAAAAGCATCCCAACTGTTACTGGGTCCCATCAAGCCAAGGGGATATCTCAAGTTTTCCATCATCGTGTGAACAATCAAGTCTTTGCAGTAGTCCAAGTTGTGAATCTCAACAGTACTGGAAATGGTACTCTTAGCAGGCCAGACTGATGTAAACAGATCCCTCCCATGAGCTAAGATTTAGTAGCAAATTTTATTAGTTGTTTACATATTCAGTACACGATTGCTTGTGCTGTTCCAAATTTCTAGGACAAATCTAGATTGATGGTACAAAGTGTGATACAAGAGTTGCCCCCACAAAGCCACCTATTACTTGTCTATCATTCATTCTAATCCGAATATCAAAACTTTTTAAATCAAGCTTGACTATAACTATTTTTGTTTCTGGGTCATGAGAAGATACATTTAGATTTTTTCAAGGAGCCTGTGGGTGCCAGACTATGTTAGCATTTATGTATCTAGCTGCCCCCATATAAAATTATTTATATTATTTGAGAAACAGTGACATGTATTAACCTTTAAAGATTAATCTCGCTGTGATAAGAGCCAGCCCTTCTTACAGTTGTTCCAGGATCTCATCAGATTAACAGCTGCATCTTCCCTGCTCAGTTAGACCCACTAAATAGATTCAATTAGGCATTTTATTTTATATGTTTGTATTTACACCACTTCTTTTTGTGGAAAAAGAAATCCCATATGTGTAAGGAGGATAGTTTAAGAAGATATCCACAATAGAATTATATGCATCAGTACCTAGATTACTACTTGTCAGAGGAAATATTTCAACTTTCATTTTTTAGGTTTATTATCTATATACACAGAAACAGATTTGTAGCTACAGAGCTCATATTTTGATCAATTAATTATATTAATACATTATATTAATTTAACCAAACTTTTAAATTCTGTATGGTTCAAATACCTTTTACACAATGGATACTTCTATATATTTCTAAATGTACATCTAGAATCATAGAAAGTAGGACTGGAAGGGACCCATAAGATCATCAAGCCTGGTCCCCTGCCATGGGCAGGAGGTAACTGGGCTCAAACAAACTCAACAAGGTGCTTGTCCAGCTTCTTCCTGAACACCGCCAGTGATGGTGATTGAACCACCTCTGTTGAAAGTGTGTTGTTCCCAATTCTAGTTACTTGTGTGGAAAAGAAGTTTTTCCATAGATCTAACCTAAACTTTTTCTCAACTAGCTTGTGCTAGCATATTTCCAGATGTAAATATAAATACAACTATGTATGTTTACAAATATGTAAGGAGTTTGTCCATTTTATATAGTCTTTACAGTTACAACTGGATTACAAAAATTGACATACTCTGCAAGACCCAGGGCCATCTAGTCAACATCCTATCTCCAACAATGACCAGCAGCACATGCTTGTGAAGAGGATACAAGTAGTTAGAGGACTGATAAAGGTATCATCCTAATTCCTACTACTTAGAGAACCCAAACAAGGTTTTACCTCTCCAAAACTACTACATTTTGATATGACTCAGGCTTTTTTTATTTATATAAACCTCTGTTCCATGTTTGTATCTTGTTAAATTCTTGTCTTCAGCAACACCTTTTGAAAATGAGTTTTATAATGTAGTTGACTGCTACGTGAAAACTTAAATTTTAAGTCAACATTGACTTTTAAATCATCTGATTTCACATAATGTCCCTTTTCTCTTACGTTTCATATCTTCCATGAAACATAGAAACCAGAAGCTCACAGTGAACCTTTTCTATATCATTTATCTTCTGTTTTTTATCATGTCCTTTTTTATTTATCTCCTTTCTAAGATAAACAAGACCAACTTTCTCAACCTTGCTTTACAATTCAAAATGTTTCAAGGTCCCTTGTTAAGATTCTTTTATCCTTTTTCTGAACCTCCTCAAAACTTCAATATTTTTAAGATGAGCTACCCAGTAGTGCCAAGTGTTGTGCAGATGAAGCCACACCATTGATGTACACATGAATGGATTATACTGTTTTCCTTATTATTCACCATTTCTGTTCTTTGTGCATGGTAATATTCTGTTTCACTTCTTTACTACAGCTACTCATAAAAGCCAGGCGTCTTCACTGGGTACCCAGATCCTTTTTCTCAGTGCATATAGTGAATTTAGAACTGTGTTTGTATATATGAAAAATACAAGATTTTTTTTTCTGTTCAATATTTTGCATTTATTATGTCTGGATTTCATTTGCTACTATGTTATTCATTCACTTAGTTTGACTGAGTCCCTCTGATGCTCTTCTTTTTTTGAGTTCAGCTAAATCAAATCAGTTTACATCATCTGCAGAATTTTCTACTACATTGCCTACCCGCTTTCCAGATCATTAATAAATTCATTTAAAAAACATTGGGCCTAATATGGAACCTTAAGATATTTTGAGGTTAGTCTTTTACCATGATAAATATTCACCTTGTAATCCTAATTTTTTTCTTGTGTCTTCTAGGTAGTTTTTGATCCAAGATAGATATTGTACCTCTTACCTAATAAACGACTATTTAGTTTTGTTAATAGCCTCTTGGGCAGACCTTGTCAAAAGTCTTTTGGCGATCTAAAAATTATTTCAACTGGTTCTATTTCATGCACTGCTGTACTGCCATCTACGAAAGCACAAAGTGAAGACCTGAGGAAGGGCACTTTGCACCCCCAAAATTGTTTTCCAACTATATAGTTAGTGCAAAAAAGATAACACCAAAAATCCTTACCTCCAATAAATTAGGTATTTTTTTTCCTTTTATAGAATTGGTGCTGGTTAAATTATATCACATCAGGATATTCCAAGTGTTGTGTTTTTTTGTTTGCTTGTTTATTATTCCACCAATTTATCAGACTTGATTTAAGTCATTTCCATAACTCCCTGACTCACTCTTTGATGGTTATATATAGGTTAAACATTTGCTTTGGTTTTTGCTAGTACATCAGCTTTATTGTCAGGAAAGACTTGATCAAGACAAGTGCCTTCCTAAAGTTCCCTATGATAATGATGGACACAAAGAAATGTTTTAGCATTTCAACAATGTCCTTCTCTTTGTTAATTCCTTCATGCAATATCCGAGAGATCGAGTGGATTACGCCAAGCTATAATTACACCCCAAGCTGCCAAGACACTTAAAATGTCTTAAGCAACATTTTTGAGGATATCTTTTATGGACCAGTTACATAGTTGGAAGTGATATTAGACAACTTTTAGGCATAGTAACATTCTAACGTTGCTACTTAAAATGTTTTATCATTCTTCTTATACCATTAGCTAGTTGCTATTTTTTCTTCAAAAATCTTTCTTAAACTTCCTTATTTTTATTTACCACCCTCCTGTATACCGGCTTTAGTAGAGCTAGGTTTCCAAATTTTGAAAGACTTTTGTCTTGAATAATCTCTTGAACCTAGTCATATTGAATTACTTCTTGCCTTCCTGATTCCTATTTTTTCAGTGATATGCATGCCTTCTGAGACTTTATTATCATTTCTCTAAATAACTGCTTTGCCTTAGGTTATGGCAGACAAGGTTCTATGGGTAAAACCGGTATCTTTTATTAGACCAAAAGATATCAGATTTACCCAAAGAACCATGTCTGCCTATGTCTTTAGACCAACATGGCTACAACCTATACCCTTGCCTAAGGTTATTCCTTCCTTTTCTTTTTACTTTAGGATCTTTTCTCTTCTCACTACATCATAATTGATTTCGAACTTGGTATCAGTTTATTAGTTTTTGGTACTTTATTTGCACCTCAGATAATGCCCTTTATTATATTGTAGTCATTCTTACTGGACGCATCTACACATGCAAATTCACAGGACAGTAACCAAAATTACTGTGCAGTAACCAAAACTTACTGTGCAGTATGGGCATGTCCATACTGTACAGTAAATATGACCACTTACACTGACTTTGGTGTAAATTGGATACATGCAGCATGGAGGTATCAAATTTATGCCTGATTAGTTACTGCACAGTAATGCACATGTAGATGCCTTCCTGTGCAGTAATACTTGTGTGCATGTACTGACTTGGGACTAACTTTAGTTACAAGTTGACCCACATACACTGTTACTGTGCTTTAATGCCTGCACATGTAGATGTCAGTGTAAGCAGTAGGTTACTGCACAGTAAATTTAATGCACAATAAATGCACATGTAGATACACCCACTGAGAGCATCAGCTGCATTCAGTTTTTGAATGCCAGTGTCCATTGCTAGACACATATTTGGCGTTGTATATACAGATATACAGGTTTTAATTTTTGATCAGGTATCTGTTTTATTCTCTTCTTTAGTATAACTTCCAGATTTCATAAAAGTGATCTTTTCCCATCCTTGCATTAATTTAATTTAGCATCCTACCCTTTACTGTATACACAGATACGTTGGTATTACTGGCATCCTTGAAAGATGTCTCTGTTTGGCTAATGTGCTGCTCAGCTTCTTAGAGTTTTCCCTCAGGTCCTAGTTAAAAACTCAACCAAAATTGTATTAATATGACATGATAGCAATCTAATTCCACTTTGATTAAGGTGCAGTCTATCCTTTTTTGTATAGGCTTTCCCTTCTCCAAAATGTTCACCTGTCCATAATAAATTTAAACACTATTTTTTACACTATCATCTAAGCCATACACTGAGACCATGAGTTTTAGTTTGTTTGACTAGGCCTAACTCAACAGAAGTATTTTAGAGAAAGCAATTACAAAGATCCTGTGTATCTATGTCTTCTTCCTAGGAGTTCTACATCATTGGCACAAATGGTCATATGATCCCTTTCAATTCTCCCATAAATTTACATTGGATTTTACCTGCTGGACAAGTTCTTGAATAGTTCTGATCAATGTGTAGCCTTGACTGCACTCCTATTCTTCAGCTCCCCTGTCTCCACAGCTTGTCCTAACTATAACTTTATCCCCAGTAGTGAAATCTTTACTCCATAAAGACTTCTCAATCTCCTATTTCTCAGTCATTAGATCAATTCCATCTTAGGCAGCATAGTTCTTTATTTCCACCTAGGTGCCTTTCCATCATGAGACTAACTTCAACACATGGAGAACTGAGAAACTCATCATTTTCCAAAAGATGCCACAATTGCCTCTTTTAGGAAACATATGTAGATGATGTAGTATCTGAGATATCAGATTTTCTTAAGTCCTGGTATGTGCTGCCCTTTTTATGTACAAATGGTAGATGACCAGCGTAGGCACCATATATATGTATTAGGCCTGTGTGAAGCAGCCAGTATTCACTTTGGAGTTAGATTCAGCTGATTTGGGGGACAGTGACTCAAATCACTGTCCCGAACTGATTCAGCTGAATCTGATTCAGAGATTCACCCACTGCTCAATCAAACTAATCCCCAAATCAAACAGGCCCCATTGCCCGCCCACTCTCCCAGGCCTGTCAATGGCTGTCCTGCATGGCCTCAGCACCCTGGTTCTTGAAAAAAAATTATATATATATATATCCCCGCACTCACCAACTCCTGCCAGGCAGGGGGAAGGGAAGGGGGGCAATCCCTGCTTCACCCCACAGCCCCATGCTGCTTGAGGGAGCTCTGCCACAAGCTCCCATCTCCTGCCCATTCTCCCAAGCCCCATCAATGCTTGCCTCACCCTTCTTCAGCTTCCTGGGACTTAAAAACATTTTTTTTTAAAGCCCTGCACTCACTGGCTCCTGTCAGGCAGGGAGGCAATCCCTGCTGTCCCTCACTACCACACACTGCGTGGGGAGCTGTGCCATGAACTTCCTGAACCCCCAATGGCTGCTGCAGGGGTCTGGGGCCCAGCAGGGGTCTCCGCATGGCCCCTCTCTCCTCCTTAAGCCCCACTGACCGCCTACTTTCCAACACAGAGTTGGGGTCCAGCTCCCTGCAGCAGTGAGCAGGGAATGCCTGAATGTCTGAATCTCTCCAAAGCTCTCCAAATCTTTTCCAAATCAATTTGGAGAGCTTCGAATTGATTTAGACCTTTTTATTACTCTCCCGATTAAATTCCGATTCAGAGATTCAACTGTGGAATCAGGCAGAATCTCCTCCATATCGAATCAGTACTCAAGGCTTCATACAGCTCTAATAAGTATACAGGAAACACTTGCTATTCACGGGTTCAGCATTCTTGGTTTCAAAATTTCGCGAATGCTGAACCCTCATTTTAAATATACTTTATATACTTACAGGAGCTCCTTGGGAGCTCTACACTTGCTGCCACTGGGCTCCCGCTGCCACGCTTCCGCCATCACCATGCTCCACCCCCCAGCCACAAGGGGCACTGTGTTCATGAACTCAGTGCCTTATTCGTGGATTTCACCATTTGCGGATTTGTGGGGGATACAAAAATGTATCCCCTATGAATGGTGAGGGTCGCCTGTATACATAATGTACACTTTTATATGTTTCAGTACATAAGATAGGAAGCTAGAATCTGTTGTTAAAGGTAACAAATATCTTGACCTCCTAAAAGAAATCCTGGCACTTGTAGCTATGTTTGTAAGAAAAAAAGAAGTCTAAGGACCATACTTTATGCAGTCCTATGTTCTGGTTTCTGCTTTTAGGATTATTTCTGTTTTTAAGCAATTACTATCCAATGTGAAATGCATTAATAATAATTAATAATAATAATTAATAATCCTTGTAATAACCCAAGACTCCATCCTCACGTGGGATTGCCCATTTCACTGAGCTATACATCCAGGTTCCCACTTGCTTGCTCTTCTTCTGGCCCGATGAGACTTTGACTCTTGGCAGCCTAGTGTCCCAGCTTAAACAGAAAGAGTATAGAGCAACTGCATCTAGCATATGCACAGCCTACTTGTTAGTTTATTCTTCTATGAAATAAGAGATGATAGTTTGAGTCAGCTCAGAGAGAGAAGGACCTAATGTAGAACTGTAAAAGTCCATACATGAACCATATGACTAGAGGTGAGAAGTTTCTAGAAGGTTTGAACTCTCAATCTTGATGAAGTTATGACCTACTATTAAGTGTATAATGGTAATGCAACTGCTTATCAATGTTGATATGTTAATTAACAAGGCAGTTATGATAATGTTGCTTGCATTGAGTTGAAATAGTTTTAATTGATTGGTCCCTTTAAGTATTGCCCAGATTTGAATTTAACTGGGTATTGTAAAAAAAACAATGATTAGACCATTGGGTGAGTGACACCTATCAACTAGAAGAAAGAAGAAAAGCCATCCTATGCTTTAAGTCAACAACCTAGTGGTTAAGGCACTATGGAAGAGAAGACCCAGGTTCTAGGTGGCCCTCATCCAGCACAGTCCTAAATTAGGAATTATACAGTTCCCTCTTCAGCTGCACTTTGATGCTTCCCCCCTGGGAAACCAAGAAAAAGAGAAATGGAGGGCCAGGAGGAAGAGATCAAGTCAAAAAACATGTGGCTCACTGTGATAGATGTTTCTTTGGGTCTAAACCTGGGTCCTCATGCCCAGTGGGACAAAAATTTCCCCCTGTTCTCCATCCATTTTATTCAATGATTAATAAAGGCAATGTGCAGTAGGTCAGCTTGGAGAGGGGTACCCAACTTGTAGCCTGGTGGTTAGAGCACTATGTTGGGAGACAAGAGATGCAGAGTCAACTCCACCTTGGCCTTAGGACCTTTGCGCTTCACACCCTGGGCTCTAATCACTAGGTTGCTGGATTAAAATCTTGGAATGCCTTCCTTTTCCTTCCTCCACCATGGAACTTTGCTCAGCTAAAATTTTGGTACTTACCTAGCCATACACACATACCTAGGTGCATATCTGCTGAGCATGCTCACTGGGCATGTGGATGCTTGCGTGTCCACATTGCACCCAGAACAGAATCTGAAATTGTGCGTAAGTACTGAGTATGGCATTTACATAACTGCCTAAGTTACGGGTATTACATCTTTTTAACAATTGATCATCAACCCTTACAATACCTAAACTATGATGACAAGCCTGTGTAATAGATCTATTAAAGTCAGGGAAGGATGCCCCTAGACCAGAGAACTGTAGGCAAGGGTCACTCCTGTGCCATTTTCATAAGCTTTACAAATGCCTCATTGTAAGGGGGTGGAGAAGGCGCTGGGCTCGGGGGAGCCCCGAGCTGACGTGACCCGGCGCAGCTTGCCCGCCGCGGCTTATGGTGGGCGGCAGAAACTTACCTCCTGCAGAGACCCGGAAGCAGCAGGTGCCAGAGCAACCCGGACCAGCATAAGAAGAGCATCAGAGCAGCACAGTGGCATGGTGGATCCAGAAGCAGCGAGTGCCGGAGCTGACGCCGGTGGGAGCGCTCTCTGGCAGATCCAAGTCATTTGAAGGTGCGGTCGGACCTTCTGGGGTAAGCAGGGCTCCCCAGCGGGGCTCAAAACCCAGGGAAGTGGGCCCAGCAAGGCCGAAGAGGGCTAAATGCCACGGGGAGCAGCAGGGACCCTGTACGGGCCGAAGCTGTAGCGGACGGCAATGGGGTGGACACCGGGGACGAAGGAGTTCCCAGTACATTTTTTCTTTTATCTTCAGGTGATGCGGATGAAGCAGCCCATCGCGGAGTAAACAGAGGGTGATTTCCCCACCCTTCGGCAGACAAGATAGCACTGGGGCCGGCGGTTGAGATTTGAAGCCGGCGGCACACCCTAGGTACCCTCAGCCGTGATTTTCTTTCCGTTGACTTTACTGTGCTTTATTTTGGTGCTATCCTGAAGCATCATAAGTGGATGACCGATCCAGTCGGACTGTCCTACCCAGTGGATCGGGCGAGGGTGTAGGGATGGAGGAGCCCTCAGAACCCAGGGACCCCAGAGAAGAGGAGAGTCTCATTTCCAGACTGTACACGCCAAACCAACTGAACCGGTACAGATCAACATCCAAGTCATGGCAGGAGAGGCAGACGTGTACGTTCGTCCAAACCAGGGTGAGTCACTCTTTGTCTTCCCAGGAGCGGTCCCTAGTGGAGAGGTTGGGCTGGCGGTGGCCAAAGACGTACCTAGCCTCTCTCACAAGTGGTGCATTGGCCGGGAATGCAGTGAAGGCTTCCTAGGCCGGCCTAAAAGGCCCAGATGGAGCACCCATCAGGGATAGCCGGGGCCGAGCCCTGGCAACAAACCATGAGTTTACTAGCTCAGATACGGCAGCAACAACAACAGCAGTCCCTAAGACAAATGTGTATTCAGGAACACTTATTGCAACAGCAGACACGGGCGCCGAAGGGCCCATGGGACTTTAATGTGCCCAAGATGTCCAAGGAGGACGACATCGAAGCTTTTTTGGAGGCATTTGAGAGGGCGCCGGGGTGGAAAGAGCAAGATGGGCCGGATACGTGGGGGTCCTATTGGTTGGACTGGTGCAAGCGGCATACCGGGCCTTGTCCCGTAGTGATGCCCAAGATTATGACAAAGTTAAAACCCAGATCTTACAAAGACTAGATATCACCCTGGACTGGCACTGACAAGCCTTTCAGGAAAAGAAGTCTAGAGAGGAAAAAAACCCCCGGGTCCTGTGGCAGGGCCTGGCTGATAAAATGAACAAGTGGCTCCGACCTGAGGTCGCATCAAAAGATGAAATCTGTGACCAGATATTGCTGGAGCAGTTCCTGATCGACCTGGAGGACAACATGCAGCAATGGGTCAGGTGCCATGGCCCTACATCATCCCACCAAGCCCTCCAGCTAGCTGAACAATTTGACGCAGCGCAAGGGGAGTTACAACGTGACAGAGGTACGCGGGGATGGGACGCCCAGATAAAGGGAGATAAGGAGACCAAAGGGGATCGGAGGGTGGCTGCAACGGGCCCACTCTGTTTCCTCTGTGGAGTGAAAGGACACATAGCTCAGGTCTGCCCACAGAACACCAGAGGACGGACCATGAAGGATTGCAGTAACTTTGAAGGTCCCCCGAGGGAAAAGGAGACTCTGGAAGGGGAACCCATGGAGTGTGGGGTGTGTGCCGGGGTGCCTCCTGCAGTGCAACCACTACCGGAAGTGCGAGCATGGGTCGGGGGTCACCCCCTTGTAGCAACAGTAGACACAGGGTGCACGCAATCTTTGGTCCGCCCTCCCATGATAGAGTGGAGACAAGCACCCCAGTGCCCTGGAATACACCTGGTCTGCTTATATAAATGAAAGTCGTACTTCAAAAGTCACCTGTTGGAGGTACGGGTGCAAGGGACATGTCAAAGAATGCTGGTGGGATTAAAGGAAGACATATTATGCCCCATGATCTTGGGAAGAGACTGGCCCAAGATATTTGAGATCATTGTGAGATTCAACAATCCTGAGACCCCGCATGGGGGGCTGATGGGGATGGACCCCAAGCCGATGGATGATGAGGAGTTAGAGAATCTCACAACTAGCACCCAATTTCGGGAAGCCCAAGAGGCTGATGCCAAGCTTCGAGCATTCAGAGGGGAAGATACTACGCAACGGGACCAGCAGGTAAGCCCCCCCAAAGGCCGGACCGCGGGCCCCCGGGTTGAAATAAGGCAGGGGCTGATGTACTGGATTAAACAGGGCAGGAATATCGGGGAGGAGATAGCTCAGCTGTTAATACCTCGCCCCTATAGGGAGCCTCTGTTAGGACTGGCACATGGGAACCCTCTTGGAGGGCATTTAGGAAAGCATAAAACTGAGGCCTGCCTGGCCCGATGGTGCTTCTGGCCGCACATGTACGAGGATGTCGAGAACTTTTGTAAAGCGTGTGAACTGTGTCAAAGGGTGAGCCCTAATAAGCCCCTGAGGGTGCCCCTACACCCAGTGCCAGTGGTCAGGGAACCATTTTCTCAGATAGCCCTGGATGTTATGGGCCCACTACCTCGTAGTACTGCAGGGCACCAGTTTGTGCTGGTTCTCATTGACTATGCCACCTGCTTCCTGGAGGCTATACCTCTAAGAACGGTTACAGGATCCAGGGTAGCAGAAGAGCACATGAAGTGGGTGGCCAGATTCGGGATTCCCCAGGAGATAATGACAGACCAAGGGACGAACTTCATGTCCACGGTCCTAGCGGCCTTATGCAAGGTATTGCAGATACGCCACCTTAGGACAACAGTATATCACCCCCAATCCAATGGGTTAGTCAAGTGCTTTAATGACACCCTAAAGGGGATGCTGCGCGGATGCACGCAGGTCGACCCCCGGAGATGAGATCTCATGGTACCACCCCTGCTTTTTGCAATAAGAGACGCTCCTCAGGCATCGATGGGCTACTCCCCATTTGAGTTGGTCTTTGGACACCAACCGCGTGGCCTGTTGGATGTGGTGCGGGAGAGGTGGGAGACAGCCTTTAGCTCAGGTAGGGGCGTGACAGAGCATGTCCAGAGCTTACAGGAACATCTCTGAATAGCTAGAGAGATGGCCCAGAACAACCTAGAGAGGGCCCAGCAGCAGCAGAAAGAAAGATACGATGTGAATACAAAGGAACGAGAATTGTGAGGAGGACAGAAGGTACTGGTGCTGTTACCCAGCTCCAGCAGCAAATTCTTAACACAGTGGCATGGGCCGTTTACTGTAGTTAAGAAGGTAGGCTCTGTTGACTATGAGGTCCTACGGGAAGGTGTAAAGAAAGAAAAACAGATATATCATATCAAGTTACTCAAGGAGTGGCAGGAGCCTCAAGGCCTCCTACTCTCCCCGGACTCTGGGTCTGAGGAACCCAGAATGCCAGTAAGGAATCAGCCTCAGGACCCCTTTGATGATCCCCGAGTCCCGGTGGGGAAGCAGTTGAGGACCCAGCAGTGGCAGCAGCTGCAGGCCCTGATACAGGAATTTAGGGATGTCTTCACGGACAGGCCAGGGAAAGCGAAGGGGGTAGAGCATAAGATCATAACCCATTGGATTGGGGGTGATATACTGTTGTCCTAAGGTGGTGTATCTGCAATACCTTGCATAAGGCCACTAGGACCGTGGACATGAAGTTCGTCCCTTGGTCTGTCATTATCTCCTGGGGAATCCCGAATCTGGCCACCCACTTCATGAGCTCTTCTGCTACCCTGGATCCCGTAACCGTTCTTAGAGGTATATAATGAAGGGAGATCAAGTAGCGAGAGAAAGGTGGCGTAGGATCCCCTATCACCAGTACCAACCCATCAAGGATGAGCTAAAAAAAATGCTAGCGCAAGGAATTATCACGCCCTCACGCAGCCCCTGGCACAGTCCCTTGGTGGCAGTAATGAAGCCTGACAAAAGCTTAAGGTTGTGTGTGGATTTCAGAAAACTGAATGCGTTAACCCAATTTGACAACTTTCCTATGCCACAAGTAAACAAATTAGTCGAATGCATAGGACAAGCTAAGTTCATCTCCACGTTGGACTTATCAAAAGGGTACTGGCAAATTTCATTAAGAAAGGAAGACCAACCAAAAACAGCCTTTGGTACACTGTGGGGCCTGTTCGAGTTTAAGAGGATGCCCTTTGGGCTAAATGGGGCCGCAGCCACATTCCAACAGCTAATTGATTGGCTACTTGCAACTTGCACCCCATCAAGAATATGCCATGGCACATATAGACGATATTGTCGTGTACACCGAGACTTGGGAACAACATATGAGAGCATTGAGAGCTGTCCTACTTTAGACAAACAGGACTGACTGCCAACCCAAAGAAGTGCGCTTTAGGTAAGCAGGAAACCAAATATTTGGGTTTCCTGGTGGGGCAAGGGTGCGTGAAACCCTTGCGGGATAAGGTGGAAGCCATTAAGAACTACGGGCGTTTCTGGGGCTGGTTAGCTACTATCGCCGGTTCATACGTCAATTTGCAGAAATCGCCAACCCCTTAGTTGAAACGATGAAGGGGCGAAAAGCCTACAAAATAGAGTGGAATGCAGAACGGCGAAAGGCCTTCAAGGAGCTAAAGCGAGCACTGTGCCAAGAGGCCGTGCTTCATACTCCTAATTTGGATGTGCCATTTACCCTACAGACAGATGTCTCAGCATATGCCCTAGGGGCAGTCCTGACCCAGGAGGTGGATGAAGTAGAGCGGCCCATCGCCTTTGCCAGCCGGAAATTGAATGACCACAAGAAAAGGTACTCCATGATCGAGAGAGAGTGCCTAGCGATCAGGTGGGGAATTGACTATTTTAGATATTATCTATTAGGACGTGAATTCAGGTTACTGATGGATCATGTGCCTTTAAGGTGGCTAAACTCAGCCAAAACCGACAACGTGCGAATAACGAGGTGGGCATTGGCTCTCCAGCCATTTCAATTTTGGGTTGGCTACAAGCCCGGGAAAGTCAATACTGTAGCCGACTTCTTGTCAAGATACGGAGGGGTGTGTCCTAGTCCTGCTCCAGGGAGTCAGATGGATGAAAAGGGAGAAAACCAGAGGCAGGAAGAAGACAATCGAGCCCTAGAAGTGCCTAGTGGCGGGATATGTAAGAAGGTGCCGGGCTCAGGGGAGCCCCGAGCCGACGTGACCAGGTGCAGCTCGCCCACCGCGGCTTATGGTGGGCAGCAGAAACTTACCTTCTGCAGAGACCCAGAAGCAGCAGGTGCCGGAGTGACCTGGACCGGCATAAGAAGAGTATCAGAGCAGTACAGTGGCACGGTGGATCCGGAAGCAGCTGGTGCCGGAGCTGACGCTGGCGGGAGCACTCTCCAGCAGATCCAAGCTGTTTGGAGGTGCGGTCAGACCTTCTGGGGTAAGTAGGGCTCCCCAGCGGGGCTCAAAACCCAGGGAAGCAGGCCCAGCAAGGCCAAAGAGGGCTAAATGCCACGGGGAGCAGCAGGGACCTTGTACGGGCCAAAGCCGTAGTGGATGGCAACGGGGTGGATGCCGGGGACAAAGGAGTCGCCAGTATATTTTTTCTTTTATCTTCAGGTGATATGGGTGAAACAGCCCGTTGCAGAGTAAATAGGGGGTGATTTCCCCACCCTTCAGCAGACGAGGTAGCACTGGGGCCGGCGGCACACCCTAGGTGCCCTCAGCTGTGATTTTCTTTCCATTGACTTCACTGTACTTTATTTTGGTGCTACCCTGGAGCATCATAAGCAGATGACCGATCCGATTGGACTGTCCTACCCGGTGGATTGGGCGAGGGTGTAGGGGTGGAGGAGCCCTCAGAACCCAGGGACCCCAGAGAAGAGGAGAGTCTCATTTCCAGACTGTACGCGTCAAACCAACTGGACCGGTACAGATCAACATCCAAGTCGTGGCAGGTGAGGCAGACGTGTATGTTCATCCAAACCAGGGTGAGTCACTCTTTGTCTTCCCAGGAGCGGTCCCTAGTGGAGAGGTTGGGCTGGCGGCGGCCAAAGACGTACCTAGCCTCTCTCACACTTATTCTCAATCAAGCTAATTTGCATTATCACAGAACCTCACAAGAGAGGTGAGAGACACTTTAACAGCTAAGACTTGTCTGGCCAGAGGAACTTTCCATCTATTGACTCCTCTATTAAATCTTATGAAATATGAACTTTCATTTCTACCTAGGACAACTTTTACAATCTTTTCTGCAACACCTGATGAAGGGTGTTTGTGCCCGAGAGTTTGCAATTAAAGAATTTTTTTTGCAAAAATCTTGTTGGTCTAATAAAAGATATCACCTCTACCATAAGCCCAGATTGCTTATCCCTCCTTATGAGATGCACAGAAAGCGAAAGTTGGTACCATATATATAGTAACTACTGCTCTTTACTTTATTGGAGCTCCTATATATCAGCAGTCCCCAAGCTAGCCACTTTCTCCTGTAAGCCTCCTCTACTGTCCTTCCAGATTTGCTACTTACCGATTTAGCCACTAAGTTCTCACTTCTGTATCCCAAGAGTCAACAGATATTATTTTACATATTTCCTATTTTGATTCTGAATTGTGTACAGCTTACCTACTACATAAATTGTGGGATTGTGCTAATCCAAGTCTAATCTTTTGTATTATACACAGGTCTTGACAGAGACTTCAGCATTCATAGAAAGATGAAGTAGAAACAACGTTGTCTAAGCTCTATGGGGACCACAGTTATCAACCTGCCTCAGCAACAAACTAGATACAATAAAGTAAAAAAAATAGGATTTTGCTCTAAATGTCTGGCTAGAAATATTAGGAAAAATTCATCTCTAGTACAACTCATTGTGGTTACACCAGGGATATGGCCCTTTTGTGTCAGCAGTAGTTAGCATTGTCTCTTCATAGGTGCCCAGAGATGTCATGTATAATACCTTGAAGAGTTAGTGGAGCTAAAGGGAAGGTTGAAGTTCAGGAAGTTAGCCTGCAGAGTGCTTCTGGTCAATGTTCTTTCTAATTTCTAACAAGCTGAGCAACTGGCAATCCCAGATGAGCACTCTATTTCTGTTACTTAGCAAAAAAGTTTCTAAAATTTTCATGTTTAAAAACACATCAACAACCATTGTTCTGATGCAATATGAAAAAACAGATGTTTCTCCTTTCAATTTCTCTGCCTACTTCGGCAAGTCAGTCTGCCTCAGATTTCCTTTTCTGTCTTCAGTGAGGTGAGTTGGGTATCCCTTGCCAGCTCTTATGATTTCAGTCAGTTATTCTGGAAACTGATTTCTGTCCGTGCCTGAGTGAAGGTGCTGCTTCTGACACAGAAGGATTTTACCATCGTTTTCATTCCTACCTTCTCTGCTCATCTCTGCTTTCCTCTCCTCTCATGTTTCAGTCCTCTACTTTTACTATATATTGACTCCCCACTTCTTGTAGGCTCTCTTCCACTTCTGTCTTTGCCTCTTAACTTTTCCTACTCCTTTATCATCCTTTCCTTCTTTTTAACTCAAGCCTTCAGCAGCTCTTTCTCTTTCCCTGTTCTTTACTTCTTTTTCTTTTTACCTCCATCTTCTCTCTTTGTCCTATCTTGTACTACTGCTGGTTATCTAGGCATTTATTTTTATTTAACAAGGGGGTTATTGCAATTCAGAAGGTTATGTGTGCCTTGTATCACTGATCTGCAGAGGATATGATTTTGGCACAGAAAATGGCTATTGATGTAGGTCTTGAAACAATTCCATTGAAGTCAATGGGAATTTTTCTACTGACTCTAATAAAAGCTGAATCATGACCATAAGTCTACCACAAGTGGTAGAGACTAATGTTAATTTTCTAGGTCCCAGGTTCAAGCATTGATGACATTTGTTACAATAGCATAACATTTCTTCTTACTATGGCTGATAGTCAACTCATTGTTCTAACAGATATACAATTACCACAATTATTTCCTTTCTAAGCTGTGTTACCTTAAATATCATATGAAGTAAGTGTTAGCAACCAGACTTTTTAATAGTGACCACTTTAACTTACTTTAACATGAATAATAATATGTGTGTCAAACCAAGAATCAGCTGAGTTTATTTGGTAATAATTCCAATAGTTTATGTGACAATCTGATGACTTTATATGTCATTAATGTGGGTTGGTTTTATACTGTTTTCTATTCTTGTAACATTTTTGTCAGAAAAAAATGAATTATGACCACATTTTAATGGCTGGTATCTCCTTCTATCACTGATAATATATTCCAGGTCTTGTGACAAATATTAGAACAAGAATGAGAAAATGGCATAAATTTAATAAACAATATGGTGGCTGCAAGGCTAAGATTTTTTTAATGCATTGCTAAGGGGAAATACATTTAAGGACCTAAACCTGAAAACACTTCTACTCATGTTAACTTTACCACTGTGAATACTGCCATTTAAATCAATAAAACTACTCTGGTAGTAAAGCTGTGTATGCACATAAGTATTTTCAGGTTTAAGAATTAATTTGAGAGGTTTGCTGTTGCTGTCATTGTTGTTTGTTTTTTCTTTTTTAAACATACCAAACACATGTGCAAAATATAGTTCTTTCATCTCTAAGTTTGTTTGTTACTATATTATCTTACAAGGCAGTGATTCTCAAAATACAACATAATGGTAATTATCATATGTACTGAAATAGAGGGCAATAGACTTCATTCAGCATTAGCCCCATTGACAAATAGTCAAATGCCATTCGTTTCAATACTATATACACAACTTAAGCTGATTTAAGCACACCTGCTTAGGAACAGACTATTCTCAACTGTTTGCACAACAAAATACTCATTACTTTGTAACTCAGAGACCATGCTTAGCCTGTACTCAGAGGTCAACACCTTATTAAGGCTCAATACATCATTATTCAAAGCATTTTAGCTCTAATAATGGCCTTGAAATCGACAGGGCATAGCACAGAACTAATAGTGGTTGAGATGGGGTAGGAAAAAATATTCTTGTCAGATTTTTGATTGCCCAACAAGCCTGCTATATGTGGCCTTGACTGTATAACAGCTACTGAAAGCCATTTTTTAGGCCACAGTACAATACTTGTTTTTAGAATCAATGCAGATTTAGAAGAGCCTATACCATTCTCCATTTACAAAAGATTTGTTCATGCATAACTTTGAGAAGTACGGAGAAAGGAACCTGTAAATTGAATGTCCTTGTGTCACAGGCATCTACATTGTATGTCCTAAGTCACTATTTTCCAAACATTTATTATCAAAGATCATTTAAATTAATAAATTTACTTATTTGGTCACATCTGTCCAATGTACCTATCATTTACAATGAGTGCTCCAGGTTTGAAAACCTGTAAAGAATTCAGAAAGGATAAAAGAATATCTGAGTATCACTCTTACTTTATCTGTTCAAGGTCTAGTTCCTTAACAAATCTGCTCATTTACTAATAAGCAAAAACCTCCCATGAACAGCATGTAATGGCTACTATACTTAAAGCTAAGAACACAATATCTTTAAAAGGGTTTTTGAACAAAGAACCTGGTAAAGATGTTTCTCAACAGAAATAAAACTGGTGAGAATCATGGCTATTACCTGAGTATATATTTTATATATTTTTAACCGCTGTTTTTCAGTACATAAAATAAAACCAGACTATCCAGTAATATATTTTACCTAAACTAAATAATCTAATAAGCTAAATAATCAATGAGTAGATGATACATATGCATTTAAAACATTTATGTGGGTTATATTTCAACTGGGAATTAAGCAGTTAACAGCACTAGAGGAACATCTAAAGAGTATGCACAGCATAGCAAAGGTGAAGCTTGCTAGGCCGCCTCTGAACCCTCTTAAGGGCTGTGCAGTATTGGCATCACTCCAGAGCTAATTTGGGCACATTCTGAAAGTCTAATAGTCTTCTTTAGGGAATCAACCCCTGACCATCATACTATTAAATTCTAAGGCTCTTGTTTTGCCTTTCTACGCCTGATGTTTTTATTTGCTTTATGAGAGATGTGGGCTATTTAACTGGCTCAAGATACCATGTTTCAGCAGTCTTATAATGTATTATTATTTTGAATCTTTGTAGTGATTCTGTGTGGGCCATTTACTATATTATTATCACTAATAAAACAACTGCAGCCTCCGTTCTTACTTTTATAACATACTTGGACTTACTGTGTAGTCTTATACATGGTTGTTATTAAAATATTGCAGAAAGGCCAAAAATAATTTGACCATTAAATAAAAAAACCTTCTAACAATGCAATATATTTGTGAGTCTTTCTGAAACAAGGTGAAATTAGTGCCCCTACAATGCAGTTTAATAAAATGTTTAATTCATGGCCCAATCTACTAAGCTTACATTATCAATTGTTCACTTTGAAATTTTATCGTGGGACCAAGCAAAGTAGTAAAAAAAAAAAAGAATAAAGTAGTAGCTTGAACACAAATTGTAGGGAAAGGCTGAGATCTACTGTTAGAGTACTGAGAGTCAGGAAATGTAGGCCATATTCTTACCAGTCCACTAATTCATAAGGTCATAGTGGGAAAGTCTCTTGTCATTGTAGCTCTCTCTCCCACATCTGTTTACTTGTGTGAGCGTGTGGTAAAGTGTAAGTCTTAATTCTACAGTGTTTTAAGCATTTCAGATGCTTAGGTGATAGGTCTCAAAGAAGTGGAGAGGTTTATTGCTTTTATTCTCTTTTATGTAGTCACTGTAGAAACCAAATGCTTCCATTGCTTTGCGATCACTGCACTATTGAAACCACCACATTTAATGATTATAGAGTTAAGCAAGCTAAATTTGAGGCAGCAATTGTAACAAGGTCTGTAACCAGATGACTGACTTTGCTGAGGTTTGCCTCCATGCTGTTGTGGAAGTCAGTAGTAGTATTCCACGTGGGAGTAAAAGTATAGTCACACATAATAAACTGCAGGATCAGGGCCACAACCTTTCTTTTTCTCTTCTGTACTCTTGGGAAATCTTTATGCCATAAAATTGCTCCATCCTTCACTGACAAAGTTAGGCACTGATTTCCTTTGTGTGTCTTGGCCCACATCATAAAATACTATAAGAATCTAAATGCAATACTAACAGAGCACTGATTAAAAGATAAGTTGAGCAGGAACCTGTAAAGTTAAAAGGAAAAGACTAGCTGGCACATTGATTCAGAAATTCATTTCTCTCCTTGGTCTTTATAGCTTTCTGTAGGGAAAAAAGTGTTGTTTCCCAAAAAACGTTCATTGGGGGTTGCTGGTGGACAGTCATACCACCTTAGAGTAGTACAAGAAACACATTCTTATTTCAGGACATAAAAGGACTGCATACATACACTGTTTCATGACTGGATTGTGCAGCCAACTCTCCTCTTCACATCCATTCAACTTTAAATATGAGGATTGGTCAGAAAGTAATGCCTTCTAGTTTTTTTCCCCCTCAAGTCATTTATAGACATAGAAAATGCTCTTTTTGTTGATTTCTTGCTTCAGGGGGGAGGGAGGGCACAGTTAATCTAGATGTCTATGTCAAGACCATGAAGAAACTGAAACATTGTATGCAAAGAGCCTGACCTGACAGAGACGTGCCTGAGGTTCTCCTCATGTAGGATAAGATTTGCTACATATCAGGTCCATCACAAAGCATGATTTCAGGGGCTTCCAAAAGAAATGGCAAGAGACAAAGGAGTTCTTCGTATTCAGGCAGTATAAATGAAATGGTAATTCCCATCTATTGATTGCCTTGGGAAGGGAGACAGAAGAGCTATACTGAACAAGGGTGTGTGAGTGGTAACAGCACTCTGTGGGTACATCTACACGTGCACCAGACTGTGCAGTTGTTACAGCGTAGTAACTTAGTACTTGTTTAAACAAGTCTTGCAGTCATTAAATACTGCTGCATCATTAAAATATTATTGGACAGTGCTAACGCTGCACAGGTTGTTTCTGACGCTACTGCATAGTAGCACCAACGTCACAGCTGGTGCCTGCCAATGCTATGTTGCCGTAGCAATGAGCTAGGTTGCTGTAGCTTGTCACTATGGTCATGTAGCATTTCATGTAGATGCGCCCAGTAGGAACTTTGAACATTGGGTTATAGAAATATTCTGAAATATGTCCTCTTCAAGGACAGGAAATGAAATATAAATAGTACTGTAACTGAATTTATGAGAAGACAAGAAACTAGGAATGATCACAGGGTTCCAGGAAGTAAATGAGAGCTACTTCTTGAAAAACAATAATGTATGGGTACAGATTTCAGTTTGTAGATCAAGGATTTAGGCAAATGGGACTGAAAGACTTGAATAAGTGATTAGATAGCAATAAGAATTTTAGCAGGAATTTAGTTAATGTAATGCATAAATGAATTTCACTAATGTTATGTGATTGTGATAGGTATTCAGATGCATATGGTTTAGGAGGAAAGAGAACATTTGAAGCCAAGAAAGAACCGAATTATTGCCTGGAAAGAACAAAGTCCTGAATTAAGAAGAGTGATTTGACCAAGCTTCTATCACACATTTTTACATTTTCAAACAAGGTCTTTTGTCCCCCTGCCCATGCAACCTATTAGCCTCTGCCAAGTCATGTAATATTTTTCCTCAAATCCCTACTGGTGTAGGGAGAAATACTTTACATGCTGACCAGTTTTCTCCTTTATCATGTGTATCCATTTATGTTACAGAAAGGGAAGTTAAGATTAGATATTAGAAAAAACTCTCTCACCAGGAGAGTAGTAAAACACTGGAACAGGTTACCCAGAGAAGTTGTGGAAACTCCTTCCTTGGAAGTTTTTAAGACCCAGCTAGACAAAGCCTTGGCTGGGGACGGTCCTGCTTTGAGCAGGGAGTTGAAGCAGATGACTTCCTGAGGTCCCTTCTAACCCTAATTTTCTACGATTCTATGACTGGCTCTCATCTTGTACTTAGATTTGAAATGGTTTAGGACACAGAATATATTTTCTTTTGTGTCTGTATAGCATCCAACAAAATGGCATCTTGGTTCCTAAAGATAAAATCAATCTTGACCAGTAAGACTATGTGGTTGCTTAACTTTGAAAGGTAAGCTAATTATTTTATTTTTTTAATAAAGAGGTCAGAACCTAAATAAAATGTTGTGATTAAATTGTTTTTTTCTGTGTTTTTGGTTCACAAAAAATAAGACTTTGAATGCAGATTCAGGAAAAAATGGGGAAACGAGCAAGGAAAATACTTTTGAAATTTTTAAAAGTATTAATTTAGTAAAACCTTTTCTTGCATAGCTCTGCTTACCATCCACATGTCAAACTGAGGATGGACAAGATAGGGGAATGAGAATAGGATGAGTCTGGGGTTGGGAGAAATAAGTAATGATAAAATGAATAGATTTTAACTTGAAAGCAAAAGTCTCTATTGCTACACAGTAATCATTGATAGTGTAATCATGGTGAATCATTTTGCCATATTTTCAATATTATTTCCAATAAAAATATAGTTATTTCTGATACCAGCAATGGCAAGAGTCACAAGATGACAGGAAAGAGAAAAGGATCAAGGTCAGAGTCTTAAGGAAATTTGAAACCGACTCTTAAAGCTGTCTCTTGGTTCTTAACCTCTCTTTGTCTCATAGGCATCAGTTATATAAACTATGATAAACATATCCCCACAGGGCTTCACAATATCTAGACAAAAATGGAGCTGAGTGTAAGTATTGTTGAGTCCCTGTAAAAACACTCTGTATCACAGGTGTAATTGAATCAGCCCAACGGGGTGAATTGAGAATAGATCTGCAGACACAAGAGCTAGAATACAAATATCTGACCCATCAGGCTGCCAGCAGGTAATCCCCAAAGTCTACCATCCGGTAGTCCATAGAATTCCAGAGCATTTATAATGAAAACATGAAACTCACAGAAAGGTGCCCAGATACTACACTGATAAACTCAATAGAAGCACTGATGGACAGCTAACCAGCCACGTAGAAAATTAATAGGATCATAGAAGTTTGACATCAGAAAACCTACTGGGTATCATCCAGTCCATCTCTTTGTTATGCAAATCGTTCCAAATACAATCTAGATTCTTTGTCAAGGTTATTTAAAATGTTTCAAGGAATGGGTTTCCACAGCCTCTCTTGGGAAATTATTCTATAATTTTTCTTTGCAAGAATATTTTATTGATATAAAATTCCCCCCAGAATTTCCAGTTACACATCTACATACCACCCTATATCAGGGGCATGACATCGGTCACAAGCCAGGTCTAGCCTGCAGGGCTGTGTCACGTGGGCCACAGGGTTAATAGACAGGTGGGAATTTGGGAGCAGTGCAAGCAAGAGCAGGTCCTGCAACCTAAATACAGGGCCCCGCTGAGCATGCATATCAGTACTAGGCAGGAGTGAATGAGGGCTGCATTAACCCCTGCTGCTCACACTGCTGCCACCACTGGTCTGGATCTAGCCTAGCGGGCAGGGTGAATTCAACACCTATGCTCTACAGAATTCTTACCCCACTTCCATGTTTATATACTACACATATTTAAAAATAATAGGATGTCTCCTCACCCACTTCTGTAGCTTCATGAGCCACTCCCTTTAGCCACTAGATCATTTTACCTGCTTTTCTCTGAACTTCTTCAAGTTTGACATCATTTCTTAGCACTACAATGTAGTGACTAGAACTACAGCAATCCAAGTGTGAGCAAATGGTAAAATTTTCATAAGCATAGAAGAGCCTGGGGTCAACAGTACTCACCTTCAATAAGGTTTATGCAGCACAACAGTTTAGAGGAGTATCCCTCTCATCTCTTCAGTGCGCTACCTCTGTGTATGCACCAATAAAAATGAGTATTTAGGAGCCATATTGCCATTTCAAACTGATGTCTAACTCAGTGAATTAATACTGTTATCCCTCTGTCTCTCTCAAATGATAGTGTTCTCCTTTTCACTGAGCTACAGGAGATTTAAGTCAGGACACAAACAGTCTCAGTTATAGCTGTGACAGGGTGACATGAGGGTACAGTGGAACCAAATAATTAGAAATCAATAGTAAGGAGGATAAACTGCCAGTACGTTAAAAGCTGCTATGGAGTAATTGGAACTGGGTTGATATTTTTAGGATTCATGCCAAATCAGGCAAATAAATTTCAGGAAAAAGTGGAGACAAATATAAAAAAAAGTTGCAATGGCATTTCAACATTTGCAGATTGAAATGAGTAAACTTTTCATTGAAATGTTTTGAGATGGAACTGAGCTAGTTTTTAAAGGGGGAATGTTTGACCCAAAATTATTTTTTTAGTAAAAAACCTTTTTTTTCCCCTTTATTTTCATTTTAGCCACCAACCCAAAAAATCTGCTTTTCACTTTTATCCTCTGGTAGTGACTAGGAATATACCCACTTCATAGACAAATGCAATTTATATGATGAAAAGATGCACTTGTTCATATATAAGACAGATAAATTACCTCCCCTTTTTAAGTTCATTCAATACCTGATAAGCAGCTTCTATCCAACAACTGTAGAATCTTTAATTCAACCTTTCTTTAGTTCAATTAATTTACACAAGCCAGATCCTCAGTTAGTGCAAACTGGTATAAGCTCATAAATTCCATTTGAGACATGGTCTTCACTGGGTCTACAGCATTTCCTAGCATTTGAGACTCTTCTCTTGATATTACAATTATCTAAAGTGTTTACTTTGAGACTCCTGAAATATTTTTAAGGAAGCATAAAAATCTATAGGATTCTTATGTAAAAATCAGCAGGAAAATATGGCCTATATAGTATTTTTTAGCTGTTACTATGTGATTTTTAAAAATATATGATCATGCACAGAAAGAACATTCCCACAGTATTTCTAATAATATTCTATTATAAGACATACATGTCTGTTTATATAATAAGAAAGAGGTCACTAAAATAAAAAGCAAAACATAAGAGAATTGTTAAGGATGGAAGAAAGACAAAGAATAAGAGACTGTACAGACAGATAAGGATCAGGAGGATTTTGGGGGGGACTATAGTCTCCTTGTGTGATGGGGAAAGAGAGACTTAGTGACAGATGAGGCAGAGATTGCTGCAAAGCTAAATGATTTCTTTGTCTCAAGTATGTTCACCAGGGAGAATGAGGGAAACATGCCAGAATCAGAAAGAAGTTTCCTGGAGGCAGAAAATGAAAAATTAATGAAAGGAAGGGTGACACTAGAATAGGTAAAAAGAAATCAGAGTAAAAATGAAGATAAAATTCCAGGACTGGATGGACTGCGTCCCAGCATTCAGAAATATATTAAATGAAAAAAGATCTTACTGAGCTGTGTTTTATATAACTTCAAAATATAGAGGCAGATTAAAAAGACTCTACTGTGATGGGTCATGTTTTTAGAGAGTCCATTAGATGATTATTAGTCTGTAAATCTGACCTACATATTGGGTATAATTTGAGAAGCATTGATAAGAGAGACAATTTGGACTGATGCTGACTGTCACAATGAGAACAAAGGTGAAAAAAAGACATGCGGCATTCATTGGACATTGGTCACTAGACTACATGAGCCATCATGAATCTGGATGTTTGCATTTAAGCACCTTTGTCTGTATTTAGATCCTTGAATAACTATCCTAATATTCAGAAGTGCTAGGAACCTGCAGCTCCTACTAACGTAAGTGAGTGTATAGATGCTGAGCACCTCTTAAAACACACCATGCACTCATGTCTCATATGTACTTGAATGACATAGTTTAGGGACCCAAGTTTGCAAATGCTGGTCTTAGATTTTAAGAGGTCTTAGATGGTAGAACATTACATATAACAAGTTACCAAAAAAGAATGGTTTATGTATCTAGTTACATAGCTTTGATGATGGTTCTAAACTGGGAGGATTTGGTAGTACCAAAGACCTGAGAGACTGGATTCAAGGAGAACTGAAAAAAGTTATGATGAACTACAATGTGTCTTTAAAAGAAAGCATTAAGAAAAAAGTGAAGAAATGAGAACCGGTTTGGAAGTACCAATTGATATCATGGCTGAAGTGTAGAAGTTCCATCTTTGCAGGAGCTAGAAAAACAGAAAGATTTATAAATAGAGGAGACCATTATGGACCTATTCAGAAGGCTACAGAAACAGTACTCAGTACTGCATTAGAGCAAGAATTGAAAGAGTTATGAAATATATAGAAAATGGCAACCAGAATAAAGGACTCTAGGACTTGTTATCAAGCTGTTCAAATGTCAGAAAAAAATGGTTGGGACAAACCTACAATGCAGAAAATAAAATCAAGAGGATGTGAAGCAAGACTAAGAAAAGACAGGATGCTAATGAAAATGGAGAAAAAATGCAGAAAAAAAATCAGTTCTAAAACTATCAATGATAGAAGAACAAATGGCTTCCATGGAAAAAATTCTACAAAGAAAGCAGTACCTGAGAGGCAGAACTAGTGCATGGTCCACTGCTAGACCTTCTGATCTTCTGATCTGAATCATAGCATCTCCTAAAATCCAAAATCAGATGTGGGACCCATTGTAATAATGGGCCGCATCCAGATGCATGAGGACTTTTGGTTCCCTGGGAACAAGTAGCAACGGTACACCTTGCACCACAGCTACTTGTCCCCAGGGAATGTCTGGGCCACAGATGCTTTGGCACATGGCAAGTTACCCCCAGGGCAGTAGGGGAGGCTGGGGCCAGCACTGTGCTTCCCCCTGCAGCCTTACCTGGGTCCTGGGGGTCTCCGGGGCTGCCACAGCAGTGATCCTACTGGGAAGAGGATCTCCAGGGGTCAAAAACAACCCATGGAAAAAAAAACCACAAGCAAAACATGCATGGGCAGCATGCCCTTGCAGTATGGAGAACACATGACTGTGCCGTATGTGGTACTGCAGACATGTTCACGGCACCATGGGCTACACTCATCTAGACGGGACCATGTGGTATAAACTGGTTGGGGTTGACTATACAGTTCTAGACCTTACTGAAGTGAAAGAAGTTATGTGTGTGAATAACTGTTCATCAAAAGTCGTACAATCAAGCTGAAAGTAACACACCCATTGTAGGAGTTACAATCTCATGGTGCAAATATAACTTTTGATAGCCTTGTGGGTGGAGTAATAGCTTACCTCTTAAATGGTTCTCCTGTTTTCAGTAGGAGTAGGCAATGGACAGGAAATGACAGAGCCTGCTTCTTTAAATGAAGATGAGATGCGGTAATTAGTCATAATGGAGACACAGTAAAATTACAAGGAAGGAAGATATTATCAGGGACCAATATGCACTGTGATGTGAACTAGCTTTGTGCCCCATTTATTGATTTCAAGTCATTCAAGGGTTGTAGGGGTTATTGCTTTGTATATGAAACAATAGAAAAAATGTTGATATCAGTAATTCCTACAGGCCACAGTTTGAAATGTTAACATATACATTATTACTGAAGGCAGAATCCAAGCAAATCAATAATATTTTCACGCTGCTGCATTGTGCACATAAAGAGTACTACAGAGTGCAATTATGAAATATAATAATTTGTGAACATTAATGCTCACAGTATTGATGTTGAGAAAGTCATGCTGACAGAGGGGAAACTGAGTCAGAAAAGTTACCTAGATCAGTGGTTTTCAACCTGTGGTCAGTGGACCCCTGGGGGTCTGCAGACTATGTTTAAGAGGTCCAGAAAAGATAGCTATGATCAATCAAATGTATGTGAATATCCATACTTAATAATTCAAAGGGCTCCGCACCTCCAGTCGAATTTTTTAAGTGATCTGAAAATGAAAAAAAGTTGAAAACCACTGTCCTGGATTATATTCTGTATTGTTCGTTATACTGCACTCATTCTTGTTCTTTAGGAGTGTCTTTCAGTAGTGCAGGCTACTGAATAGCCTACTCGCCAAACTTGCAGACTTGGCATGCTGATGCCTCCATGCTATATTCAGCTACCTTGCACTGTTAATCAGTTGCAGAGTACTGTGCCCCTGTATGGACTTGTTCATCACACAGCAAAAGACTGGACACCCAACTGCATGTTACAATGTGTCTTGCGTCACGCGCATTGCTCCCCACTCCACTGCCATGGTTAACACTCCTCAATAATATTGCTCCCCCTTATCTCCGCCACACAAATGCTGAAGTGTAGCTACTCCTCACTTAACGTCGTAGTAACATTCTTGAAAAATACGACTTTAAGCAAAACAATGTTAAGCAAATCCAATTACAGTTACCTACTATCAGGTGGCAGCCAATTGATGTTATAACCACACATTGCACGAGTTTAAACAAGTATGTTTTCTAATAGATCAGCGATGTAATAACGAAACAATGTTAACTGGGGCAACGTTAAGTGAGGAGTACCTGTAAACGTACTAGCTGTGAGAATCCTATGCTGCCAGTGCACTGTAACATATTCCACCCAACGATAGCTGAGCTCCCCTCAAGATGGCCAGTATGGTTCACCCTTACAAAATCCTCTGTCTTTTCCTTACTTACTCAATGGCACACAGAATGGTCAGCATAAGCACCAATCAAGCCATCATCTCTGACCCTACAGTCAGACAACCAGGATTTAACTGTCCATGTTGCTATTGGGCACTTCTCAACTTTTTTTGAACTGGACAGAGACACTGTTCCTCAAACCTACATCCATGGGGCCTTTGCAATGACAACAAATGTCCTTGTGGACAAGTTCAAACCATGTCCCACATTGTTGACTCATCCATTTACTATGCTACCTGTTGATCTTCAAGGTCTTTGCACTGGTGCTGACATTGCCTTAAGATGGCTGAAACAATACGCCAAAACCACAGATGCTAAATAAATAATAATGCAGGACGGTAAACTCCCCCTTTGCCCTTGGCTAGATCCAGATTGCAGGACTCCTAGCAGGCAGGATCTAGCCTGACGCACAGGACAGCAGTGGCTACCACAATGGTAGTGGTAGCAATCACTGTGGGAGAGGCAGCAACAGTGGCCACTGTAGTATCAGTGGGGCAAGCAGGGTAAGCGAAATAGCAGCAGCAGCAGCTACTGAAGTGACAGTAGAGCATGCAGCTGCTTTCTGTGATAGAAGCAGCACAAGCAGCAAACCGCCAAGGAGCCACAGATTGAGTAAAGACTGGGTCAGGATAGGGGTGTCAAACTCCTCAGGGCCCTGGATACTCCAGCAGACCACTAGCCACGCCCCCAAATTCTCTGGCACACTGGTAGCCTGGAGGATCAGAAGGAATGGCTCTGGGGGGCTAAATCCAACCCATGGGCCTTATGATTGACTCCCCTGCCCTTCTGCATCAAGCAATGTGACAAACATCTGTCATGTGTTTGTTCTACCATCCCCTCCCTGGGGGATGAGGGAATATGTGCACTGGAGTGTCTTGCTTTTGTAGAGATTTGTTTTCCCCTCCCTTTTTGCTGTTTTGTAATAGTCAGTGTTGTTTGGGGGCAGTAGGTGTTGAGGGGAGGGGAGATAGGGAAATACATGTTGCTTTATATTTATGTCAGAGAAAATGAGGTCAAAGAAATGCATCCTGTACTTGGAGCAGAAGTGATGAATACTTTAATGATCAATAGGCCCTGGGGGAGTTTTTTGCAGTCTCAGACCCACCCTTCAGAAAGCTTCACCCCTATTATGCAGAGTTCCATTGCGCCTGACTTGCCTAACAAAAGGAGTTAGCATCAGTGGTAAGATTAGAACAATCCACTCTCAGCCCTGTGCTTCAATTCACTAAGCCATTCCTCCTTTTCAAGAGAAACAGCCATTAGAGAAAGCTAGTAGTAGCTGTTAAAACATGCCAGCTGTTTGTTTGACTCTTTTTCTCCTATGGATTACTACACTGCAGTCACTCAAACAAAGGATTAGGAATGTGCACACTTCCTTTTTGCTAGACGCATTGGAAATGGGATTTTGCTATAGTATGAAAGAAACCATTTCAAATGTGAAAAAAAATGTTTTGCCAGTTTCAACTAAATAAAGTCAAGTAATTTAAACTAAATGAATGAAAACAGCTGAGCCAAAAAGTTGCCGAAATATTAATGGATCCCGAACCACCACCATGCCACTATGGAACTTCTTTAGGAAATACTCAATGAAATATTTTTTTAATCTCACTATCTCTGTTCTCAAAGTTTATTTTTATTTTTTTTGGCTAAGAAGTTTAAAGACAGCCCTCTGGATTATAAAACAGTTATCAATGCAGAATGTGAATTTCTTCATCAAGTAGTGGGAGGTGCATAACCCTGTGCAGCTGACTGATCATGCAACTCAGTTGCTGCTTTAGGCAGACAGTTAAGGTAATTGCCCATCTTAGGAACTCTTACACTGATTGCACACTAGCAAGTGGATGCAAGTTGTTCCCTTGTTTCCTCATTTGCTGACATTAGCTTTATGCAGCTACTAGTGGATGTATGGGTAATGCACCATTCTTTATAACTTTGTTTAAATGGCACAAAAATAATTACATTACTTCCCAGAAATTTTAACTAAATGTTCTGTAGAGGGGGAAAAAACCCACAAAACAACTTTTAAAAATCCTCCACAAACCATACATTTGCTTACAAGTTAATCATGTTTGAAGGCAAATTAAACAATGGTAGATGGTTTAAAAGATAAGTATTCCCCATCAAGCGGGTTTTTATGCCCTGAATAAGAAAAAGTAGAGCGTTACATATAACTTCTAAAAAAGGAGACTTTTTCAATAGGAATACTCACTAGCAAAAGCATTTCATATCATTGAAGTGGAGATGCCAACAGAAATACAGCTTTCCTTTGCTCTATTGATAAACAGAGGTGCTGTATACATGTTTGATATAGACATACAAGTTGCAAAGGCCCAAACCACTACTTTAAAAACACTGTTCAGGAGTCTTTAATTTATATAACTATTTAGGGAAAAAAAAGTCAAACTTACTCTAAGTAGCCTCTATCTGAAGAAGGCAAATTGTGAAGAATTGCAGAAGGCGCATGCAAAATTGAGCAAATGGGCAACAAAATGGTGAATGAAATTCAATGTTGATAAGTGCAAAGAGATGCACATGGGGGGAAGAGGGGAATAACCCAAAATATACATGTACAATGATGGGTTCTACATTAATTGAACTGTTACCACAGGAAAGAGATCTTGAATTCATTGTGGACAGTTCACTAAAAACATTAATGCAGTGTTCAGCAGCAGTCCAAAAGCCAAATAAAAGGTTAGGAATTATCAGTAAGGGAATTGTAAACAACAGAAAAGATCATTTCCCCCCTTTATAAATCACTCCTTGAATATTGTGCGCAGTTTTGGTCCTTATATCAGAAAAAGATCATACAAGAATTATAGAAGGGCAACAAGGATGGAAAGTGATATGGAGGGGCTTTTATATGGGGAGAGACTAAATAGGCTAGGACTTTTCAGCTTAGAAAAAAAGTCTCTTTAAGAGGGAACATGATAGAGGTTTACCAACTATTAAGCAGTTCTGAGAAAATAAATAGGGATTTGCTATTTACTGTCTCATAAAGTAAAACTGGGAGATATTAAACTATTGGTAGAAAGATTACAAGTAACAAAAGGAAGTTCATTTTCATACAGCAAATAATTAACTTGTGAAATTCATTTCCACGAGATGTTGTGGATGTTAGAAACATAACCTAGTTCAAAAGGGAACTGGACAATTTTTTGTAGAAAAGGTTCATTGGTAGGTGCATAGGGATGGAGCCTCTGAACAAGAACTCACTAAACCGCTACCAGAAGCTGCAGTGGGAAAGGAGCAGGAAATGGACAATTCTGTATATGCCCTGTTCACCCTTCTCCAGTATCTACTCTGTCATTGTATGAGACAAAATACTGAGTCAGATGGCCCTATGGTCTGACCCAGTAAATGGCATTTTGTATGGTCTTATATTCTTAGGTTAAGAATAAATACAACAAAGGCTATAGTGAAGGAGGTTTCCCTGTTTAACCTTAACCTTGATATTACCTTTAACGAACAAAATGGAGGCCTATCTTCTTTGTCTGTTCAGTTCTCAACCCTCTTTATTGAAACTATCAACAGTAGTTTCAATTATGGTAAGTGATCATTCTGTAGTTTAGTTCTAAATTTAAGCAGACAACATTTAGCCATGGTTTTCTGGGGGGAAGATAATTCACAGGATATTCACATTGTATAGTAACCCTTCTGCCTTGGCAGCCAGTTATTTATATAACCTTACTTCCAGTCTCAAGACAGTCAGGTATTTTCTAATAATTTACACACTGTTAGTGGTGTAAAGGGGGCAGGAGGGCACAAAAGCCCCATGGCTCACCAAAAGCATCTGGGAGTGTCTCCTAGCTAAAAGGGAGGTGTACACCCAATGGAAGGGAGGGGCCATCACCAGGGAGGACTATATTGCAGTTGCTTGGGGATGCAGGGGGGCAGTCAGGAAGGCCAAGGTGGAGATGGAATTGGGACTATGCACACTGGGGGGTCAAGGACAACAAGAAGTCCTTTTTAAAATACATAGGAGGCAAAAAGAAGGTTCCGGGTAACATGGGGCCCCTGCAGGACATGCTAGGAAATTAGGTGCTAACACCAGATGACAAAGCTAACTTATTTAATTATTTCTTTGCCTCCATTTCCTGAGCAGGGACCGGAACAGCCACACCCCTTCTGGGCCCCCTCACACCCCAGGAGAGGTGCATCTCGATCAAGGGTTAGTGAGGAACTAATTAGGGAACTTCTGGAAGGCTGGATGTATTCAAATCAGCTGGTCCAGATGATCTCCACCCTAGAGTACTGAGGGAATTAGCTGAGGTCATTACGGGACCCCTGGCACGGCTCTACGAGCACTCATGGTGCTCTGGTGTGGTGCCAGAGGACTGGAAGAGGGCCAATGTGGTTCCCATCTTCAAAAAGGGGAGGAAGGAGGACCCGGA
>NW_017728918.1:32775107-32788923 GCF_001723895.1 Crocodylus porosus | reverse complement strand
GGGGCAGCAGGGCAGGTACTACGAGGAGAGGCTACGGGACCTGAACCTGTTCAGCCTCCACAAGAGAAGGCTGAGGAGGGATCTAGTGGCCTGTTACAAACTAGTCAGGGGGGACCAGCAGATATTGGGTGAGTCCCTGTTCCCCCGAGCACTACCAGGAGTGACTAGGAATAATGGTCACAAGCTGGTAGAGGGTAGATTCAGGCTAGATATCAGGAGGCGCTACTTCATGGTCAGGGTGACTAGAATCTGGAACCAACTTCCAAGAGAAGTGGTGCTGGCTCCTACCCTGGGAGTCTTTAAGAGGAAGCTAGATGAACACCTTGCTGGGGTTATTTGACCCCAGTACTCTTTCCTGCCATGGCAGGGGGTCGCACTCGATGAACTGCTCAGGTCCCTTCTGACCCTACAAACTACGAAACTATGAAACTATGAAGACATGGTATGTCTTTCAGCATCTCTTTTGATTTGAAGATTGCAAAACCAGCTCTTCTTCACATGCTCCTTTAATAGGAGGGGCGACAAAATTAAATTCTGCCAAAGTTTCTGAAACATCACAGCAAAGGTCGTGACCCACAACCAAATACAAACCTACTGCCATGCTCTGGGACCTCCCTCCTAAGAAGATGGAATGAATTAAGATTGGTTATGTGAATATGCCCTGTGTCATGCAAAATGTATAGTAGGGAATATGATTTGGAGAATAAGTTCCAAGTCTACCAAAGTTTTCAACTGGTTCATCCCCTAATTTTACAGAGTTCGGAGGAATTATTGTATTAGATTCTTCTGAAGTTTGATTTTTGTGCTAAGTTTAAACAAAGTAGCTATAAAATCAATATGTATTATGACCTTATGGTTGGCCTAGCCTGGGTGGGCAGAAGCAATGCCCCTAGCAGCTGTGCTAGCCCTCCCCATTCTCTCCATACTGTCACCCAGTATCTGGCCGGCCATACCTGGATGGAACAAATAATCCTGCAGGAGGTGCCCAGAGCCCTGAAGTGCTGTTTTTTCACAGACTACATCACTAGCATGGCAAAATTTCTAGAAGATTACCAATGTGATCTCAATGAGCCCCAGCTATGGCCCACTCCCACTTTCTCTTGATGGTCGTCTATCCTCATAAAGGGTTTAAACCTCACAGGGTGCTGTAAGGCATCTAAGTCCTCGACTTCAGGAAAGATGACTTTAACAAGCTAAGAAGGCTTGTCAGAGAGGCCCTAAAAGGCCACAACCCAATGGTAAGGGGAATTCAGGACGAGTGGTTGCTCCTCAGGGGAGCAAACCTGGATGAGCAAGCAAAGTCCATCCCATCTCAGAGGAAAGGCAGCAAAAGGTCTTGGCTCTCCAGGGAACTGGCAGACCTCCTACTTCTTAAAAGGAAGACCTGCAAAGGATGGAGGACTGGAACGACCAGCAAGGAGGAATACTCTGCTCTGGTTTGGATCTGCAGAGAGCAAATCAGGAAATCCAAGGCTGTGATGGAACTCCAGCTAGCTACAAATATCAAGGAAAATAAAAAGTCCTTTTTTAGATATGTGGGGAGCTAGAGGAAAAGCAAGGGCAACATTGGACCCCTGCTAAACCAGATGGGGCAACTGACAACTGATGCCCAGGAAAAAGCGAACCTGCTAAATGGGTACTTTGAGTCAGTTTTTCACCAGTCCCATGGGATGGCCCTGCCCACTGTGGGTCAGGGAGGCCCAGGTGAGGGAGATTCTTTGCTCTCCATTGAAGCTGACCTCGTGAAGGAACACCTTGACAGGCTGGATACCTTCAAGTCAGCCGGCCCTGATGGGTTACACCCAAGGGTACTCAGGGAGCTGGTGAGCATCATAGCTCAGCCCCTGGCACGGATCTTCCAGAGCTCTTGGTGCTCTAGTGAAGTGCCTGATGATTGGAAGAGGGCCAATGTCATGCCTATTTTCAAGAAAGGGAGGAAAGTAGATCCAGCTAACTACAGGCCCATCAGCCTGACCTCTATATTGGGGAAGGTCCTGGAAAAGATTATCAAAGAGGCCATCCTTAACAAACTGGCTGAAGGCAATATCCTGAGGGATACCCAACATGGATTTGTTGCAGGTAGGTCTTGCCTGACTTTTATGACCAGCTGACTTATCACCTGGACAAGGGGGAAGAGATTGCCATTGTATATCTTGACTTTAAAAAAGCCTTCAATCTGGTATCCCACAATCACCTCTTGGCTAAACTGGCTAACTGCAGCCTCAACCTCATCACGATCCATTGGCTGGGGAATTGGATCCATGGCAGGACCTAGAGGGTGGTGGTCAATGGGAGCCAATCATCGTTGTGCGCTATGACCAGTGGAGTCCCTCAAGGCTTTGTGCTAGGGCCTATACTATTTAACATCTTCATCAGTGATGTGGACATTGGTGTCAAAAATGGACTGGCCAAGTTTGCTGATGACACCAAAATTTGGGGTAAAGCATCCACACATGAGGACAGGAGGGTGATCCAGGCAAATCTTGACAGGCTCAGGAAATGGGTGGATGAGAACCTGATGGTGTTCAACACAGAAAAATGCAAGGTTCTTCACCTTGGGAGGAAAAACCTGCAACATCCTAACAGGCTCGGCAGTGCTACGCTGGGTAGCACTACAGATGAAAGGGATTTGGGGGTCATTATTGACCACAAGATGAACATGAGACTTCAGTGTGATGCTGCAGCTAGTAAAGCAACCAAAACACTGGCTTGCATCCATAGATGCTTCTCAAGTAAATCCCAGGACGTCATTTTCCCATTGTACTTGGCCTTGGTGAGGCCACAGCTGGAGTACTGCGTCCAGTTTTGGGCTCCACAATTCAAAAAGGATGTGGAGTAGCTTGAGAGGGTGCAGAGGACAGCCACACACATGGTCAGGAAAACAGACCTTATGATGAGAGTCTGAGAGTCATAGGGCTCTTCAGCCTGGAAAAGCACAGGCTCAGGGGTGATCTGGTGGCCACCTATAAATTTATCACAGGTGTTCACCAGGATTTGGGGGAATGTCTGTTCACCAGGGCCCCCCAAGGGATGACAAGATCAAATTGTCACAAACTCCACAGTGACCAATTCAGGCTGGACATAAGAAAAAACTTCTTCATTGTCTGAGCCCCCAAGTTTTGGAATAGACTGCCACCGGAGGTGGTTCAAGCACCCACTTTGAACACCTTTAGGACACATCTGGATGCTTATCTTCCTGGGATCCTATGATCCCTGCTGACTTCCTGTCCCTGGGGCAGGGGGCTGGACTCGGTGATCCTCCAGGGTCCCTTCCAGTCCAAATGTCTATGAAATCTATGAAGACGTGGCTTCCAAGCCTCCCTTTAAAGCCCCTTTCAGTCTTCCAATTCTTGCTATTCTGGCCATAACAAAAAACACAGCCCATCAGGGTACTCACAAAACTAAGAACAACCTGAACTCAAATCAGCCTCACTCTAGGTGAACTCAGAACACAAAAAGAGGCTTCTTCACTTTTACAAATCAAGGGTACGCTTACTTTGACCCCAGGCTGTACAGCAGCCTACTTGGGGGCTTTTCATCTTTCCCCAACCAGGGCTAGAGCAAATCCACTGTTCTGAGGGAGAACTTTTTATACCAGCAAGCCCATCCCCTTCTAGCCAGCCCATCCTATCACTTGGGCTGAGAACAGGAGGCTCTCATTAGTCCTTTCAGCCCTGCTTGGCTTCTCTGCACCTGTGGCAGGAACTGTTCATGACTGCCGATACCCTGTCTCTTCTTTCCTTTTTGATGCTTGACTTTGGGGCTTTTCCCTTGTGGCATTCTTGTCTGTCCTCCCACTGTATTATCTTTTCCTGAATTCTTTTCCCTTTGGGCCACAAAGACCCTACTCTTAAAGGGTCCTCACAGTTTTTGTTTGTCCCACACTCTTCTCCCAGTACCAGGGCAAGGGTTTCTTATTCCATACCTATCCATATGTTTATGTTAGAACTTCTTCGATTTATTTGGAAAAATGTCAAATATCAGCTGATTCTGTCAACTGAATCTACAAACTAGGGGGGTGTGAAACGGGTCATATTTGATTGGGATTCCGCCTGAATCAGGGAACAGTGATTTGATAAATTGATTCGGATCAACATCGCAATTCAGTATGGCCGAATTCAAATGTTAAGATTTGATGCTGATTTGAAGAATCAGTGATTCAGCCACAGATGGAGTTTTAAATGCTTTTACTACATACCTCAAGGTACCAGGCATGGCTCATGAGCACTGCAATAGTGGAGTGGATGAAGTGTCTTACAGGAGTGGGGCGGTGCCCATGTGCTCAGCAGCAAACCTGGAAGTGGACCAGAAGTACTTCCAGTCCACTTCTGGGTCCACTGCTGAGCATGCATTCCCCCTCAGCTCAGCAATTGACCACAGGGGACCCTGGGTGCCCCTGTCCAGACCCAGGAGGCACCAGTTGCTGAGGCAGGGGACAAGGGGAGAGTCCACCATGCGCTCTGCAGAGGACCCAGAAGTGGACCAGAACCACTTCTGGTCCACTTCTGAGTCCAGCGCTGAGTGCACTGGGGAACCCCCACCCATGCTCCTGTGGGACCCTCCATCCACCCTATCTCAGCCTTCACAAGCTGCCTGGTACCTTGAGGTATGTAGAAAAAACATGTAAAGCTGGGTCTATGTCCGAATCAATTCAGAGAGATTAAAGGGTCTCTTGATTGAATTCAGATTCAGAGATTCAGCAGCTGATTTGTGCCAAATCTTCACTGAATCAAATCAGCAACTGAAGCTTTGCACAGCCCTACTATGAACTGCACCACTTACAAGGTTCACCCTGACCTAACAGCTTGCTATTATGTCAAACTGTTATGTCAGAAATATAACAGGTTTCTCTCACATGCTGGCCCCCTGGCAGAAGATTGACATGGTGAACACCTTCCTCATCCCCTGCATTGTGTTTGTCCCGAGAGGCTCGGTGGTCCCCAAGACTCCCTTAGAAGGCGGACACTGAGATCCGGTGGCTGCTCAAGAAGTGGCTGCACCTGCCGCTATGGGCCAGCAATGAGGTCCTGCACATCCCCTACCGGCAGGGAGGTGCCAACATCCCCTGCATGGGAGACGTCTGCAACATCGCGGTGGTCACCCACGCTTTCCACCTCCTGACCTGCCCAAACACAACGGTAAGTATCATCGCCACCAGCGCCCTTCTGAAGACTGCCTGCAAGAGGATCGCGAGGCAGCCGACTGGACAAGACTTGGCCACCTTCCTCAGAGGCTCACTGGAGGTTGAGTTCAGTGGGGACTTTTCCTCACTGTGGAGCTGAGCCCGCAACACCATGTGCTGCCTCAGGAAACTCATTGGCTGTGCCTAGAGCTGCACCAAGGAGCCGCAGGAGCTGGGAGTCTCTCTGCAACCAGCCCCACATGAGGACCTTCCTGGAGAGTTCCTGAAGGATGCTGTCTGAAACAAGTACGCTGGTGACCTGAGGACCAAACCCAACCAGGGCAAGGTCTTCGACATCACCTCAAAGTGGGACGCTAGCAACCACTTCATGCCCAGCTGGAGCTTCATGCGCTTCGTGGACTGGCGCTTCCTCCACCGCACCCACCTCAACTGCCTGCCTCTGAATGGGGCCATGTGCTTTGGCTACCAGGACAAAAGCTGCCAACGGTGTGGCTACACGGCAGAGACCCTTCCCCATGTGCTGTGCAGCTGCAAGCCGCATGCCAGAGCCTGGAAGCTCTGCCACAACGCTGTCCAGGACCGCCTGGTGATGGCCATCCTGGCTGCGGTGGAGGAGATCTCCGTGAACCACACTGTCCCAGGCTGCGAGAGCCAGATGCGACCCGACATAGTCATCACCAACAAAGAGGCCAAGAAAGTCGTGATAGTGGACATCACCATCCCCTTCGAGAACAAGTGCCAAGCCTCCACCGACACCCAGGCTCACAAGCGGGAGAAGTACGCCCCACTGGCCAACAGCCTGAGGGGCTGCAGCTACGATGTGACAGTTGACATGCTCATCATGGGAACACTCGGAGCCTGGGATCCCCAACAACGAGAACGTCCTGCATGCCTGGCTGCATCTCCTACTCCTACACCAAGCTGATGCGCTGTCTCATGGTGTCTGACACCATCTGTTGGTCCCGTGACATCTACGTGAAACACATCATGGGCCATCGCCAGTACTCTGACCCCACCAGACGAGCCGCCGCCAAACCGGACCTGGAGAGGACTGCATGAACCACCCCCTCTCCGTACCAGATGGACCTTCACTTGACTCCGAGAGGATTCTTTGATCACGGACAACCCCACTCCACCTGAAGAGGACCCCCACAATGAGACTTTATATGGACTGAGGCACTTCCTTTGAACCACTTCCTCCACCATTGCAGAACATTGTAATGGGTTTGTGTGTATCTATCTCCTTTCTCTTTCAGTGTCGTGAACCCCCTCCCTCCCCTTCCCCCCACTTCCCGCCCCCGGGCTTAGTTGGCTAACATTGTATCTCCTGTAACCTAGTTGCGTTCCCCTCCTCACACCGTTCCCTTTACTGTTAGTCCCTCGCTCAGGCGATCTGTATTTCCCTATCAGCGTTGTCATCTTTTTTCTGGATTCCCAATCCTAAGCATTTACTAATAAAAGTAAAATCTGAGTACATGTATAATACCAACAGTTTCCTTGAAGATGAGAAGTTACTCTACTGCTGGACAATTGTATCAACAGTATATAAATGAAAAACATGACAAAACATGCTGGCTGACAAGGACTATTTCCTGAAGGTGAAAGCACAGGCAAAAATAAATTTTGATTTGCTGTGGAATAAATGCAAGCCCATCAAATAGATGTGGCATCACTAGACAGAAAATACTTCCAATTAAGTATAGCAGCACCTTGATTTTATTTCTAAACTCTAAAACTTTTTTCTTGGTTCTTTTTTTCTGGTGACGCGATTCTGTTGGCTCAAATTATCACTCACCATGGTTTAAATTACTGTTGTTACAGAGCTGACATATAAATCGACTATTCTCATTTTGTTTCTAGTGCTTTGCACTCACGACTTTGCAAAATGCCGTTCAGATTCAGATTTGGAGACCTGTGAATCATCTCTACTCGCACCGAAATAAAGCCTGACTTCCTCCTGTTGCTGCTCCAGAGGATTTCATCAGTTCAGTCTGGGGCCTTGATTTTTATGGTTTTTTATTTATTAGGTTTATATATATATATATATATATATATATATATATGCCCCACCCTCCTCAAAATAGCCTCAGGGGGAATACATTAAAATAAGCAAGTGCAGACTCTGGAGCACTACAGTAACATCTGTAACAGCCTGAAAATCTAGGTTCAATAAAGATCGAGAAACACTGGCAGGCTGAGAACCTGAGTGACAAGGGGAAGTTGAACCCCATCAATCACAGGTGTTCTTATCCTCTCTAAGACATGAGGTCTGCCCACAACCATAATCTCTATCTTCTCTGGATTCATCTCTTAATGGTTCTTCCCGCCAATCCACAGCTGTAACCAGGTATAAGAAATGAGACTATAGGGCATGTGCTAGATGAAAGAGAGAGAGAGACTTGGCTATCACCAGCATATTACTTGGACCTCACTCATAATCTCTTCATGATCTCATATTCAAAAATACATTGCACTGGATGGGAAACAAAGTTAAGTTCTGCCAAAGTTTCTGAAACATCGCAGCAAAGATCCTGACCCACAACCAAGCACAAACCCACGACCAGGCTCTGGGACCTCCCTTCCAAGAAGAAATGGAATTAGTTAAGAGTGGTTCTGTGAATACCCCCAGTGTCATGCAAACAAACAGTGTTATCAACATCTCATAAACAAGTATATAAAAACCCACTAAAAGAGCTAATCAAAAGCCACTGAAAGCCAGACTGACAGGGGTTCAGAACTCCAATAGCATCTAGATTTACCTGGAGCTGTCAGAAGACTACCAATTCAATGATTTTTTCCCAGAAAGAGTTCAGAACCAGGGCAAGAGTTAGCTGTTGAGGTAACAACTTATAAGGTCAGGAAAACAAAGTTCAATTGTATTTTATAATATCATACCCTACACTACCCTAAAAAAAATTAATACAAAAAAGTGGGTAGTTATTTATTTTCCTCATTTTTGTGACTTAATTTTACAACTAAGAATGTTGCATATTACAAAAGTAGATGCATTAGTGCAGTGGTTTTCAAGCTTCCTAAAGTCACAGAATCCTTTCATTTAATTTTTGCCCCAGAGCTCCTACCCTTATTGTAAAGACTGACATGGAGCCAGGCAATGAGGTCTGGTAACAGTGGTGCAGTACCTTGTGGTCTGCTCCACCATTACCCTCTATTTCTTTGTAGAACCTCTAATGACCTATCATGGAATCCCAGGGCTCTGTGGAACACAGTTTGCATACTGCTATATTGGACGCTGTTTAGAGACTTGAACAGGTCAGATCAGAATTGCACTTAAGCATCTACTACATGTAATCAGATCCAGCCCCTCATAGATATAATGGGCAATTGTATATATGCATATACACAAACATATATGTTAGGTGGCTATCAGAAATCCTATTTTCAGCATTCTCCACAAAAGAAGTTTTGCCCTGAGATTCTCTTTTAAGCATTCTAATCAAGAGGTCTGGTCCTAAGCAAAAAATGTTCAGAGAACAATGAGAATAGGAGCCACTTGTCCTGACTGGAGACTTCTAACTTAGACTCCTAGTAACAAAGTCAGCTATGGTGTCTGTATGTAATACAAGCAGTCTTACACAGCCAAGCACTGGTGTGCAGTACAGTTGGAGTACTACACAGGGCGAGCGAGGGGCCACAGTTGGAGTACTGCATCCAGTTCTGGGTACCGCATTTCAATAAGGATGTGGTAAAACTTGAGAGGGTTCAGAGAAGAGTCACCCATGTGATCAAGGACTTGCAAGGCAAGACATACAAGGAAAGGCTGATTGACCGGGGCCTCTTTAGCCTAAAGAAGGGAACGTTGACAGGGAACTTGATAGCAGCTTATGGCTGTATCAGAAGAGTGCGTTGGGATCTTGGTGAACAACTGTTCACTAGGGCACCCCTGGATAGAAAGAAGAAGTGGAATTAATTAAGAGCGGCCCTGCGACTATGCTGTGTCATTCAAAATGAACAGTAGGGAATATTAACATGATTTTGAGAATAAGTTCCAAGTCTACCAAAGTCTTCAACTGGTTCATTCCCCTAATTTGACAGAATTCACAGGAATTACTGTATTAGATTCTTCTGAGGTTGGATTTTTGTGCTATGTTTAAACAAAGTAGCTGTAACATAAATATGTATTATGGCCTTATTGTAGACCTAGCCTAGGTGGACTGAAGCAATTCCCCTAACAGCTAGGCTAGCCTGCCCCATTCCAGTTTCTCCATACTGTCACCGAGTATCTGGACTGCCACACTAGGATAGAACAAGGAATCCTGCAGGAGGTGCCCAGAGCCCTGGAGTGCTATTTTTTCAGGGCCTACATCACTAGCCAATAGACATAAACTCCTGGAAGGACACTTCAGGCTTAATACCAGGAAAAACTCCTGCACAGTCAGGGTGTCCAGACTGTGGAAAAAACTCCTTTCAGATGTGGTGCAGTCACTTATCCTGAAGGTTTTTAAGAGGAGACTGGACAATCACCTCGCTGGAGTCACTTGACCCCACTTGTCTCCTGCCTAGATTGGGGGGACTGGACCCAATGATCTGCAAGGTCCCTTCCAGCCCCTAACAATCTATGAATCTATGTAAGTCATTTAATATGGGACACCAAACAGAATTTCTGTAGCAAATAACTGAACAACATGGGCTACTTATATCCTGGGTGGTACCCTGACCTAGTCCTATTTTTTGTGAAACAGAGAACTGAGCATCCAGGAACTCAAAGGTCAAAGGTTCCATGTTCAATTATTATTTTAATCATAGAATCATATTAAAGTAGGGCTGGAAGGGTCCTCAGGAAGTCATCTAGTCCATCCCCCTGCTAAAGGCAGGTTTGTCCCTAACTCTAAAGAATCATCCCAGGCAAGTGTCTGTCTAACCTGCCTTTAAAAGTTTCTAGGGATAAAGATTCCACAACATCTACAGTTAGTCTGTTCAAATGCTTGACCACACTCATAGTGAGAATTTTCTTCCTAATCTCCAAACTAAATATATTCTGATGATAGTTTGAGAGCACTGCCCCTATCCTATGCCTTCTGGCCACAGAGATTAGACTAAATACCATTCAGGTATTTGAAGACCATTAACCATCTCCTCTCAGTCTTCTTGTCTCTAGACTAAATAATCCTAGTCCTTTTAGCCTAGGGGTGGGCAATTATTTCAGGTGGAGGGCCGCTTACCCATTTTTAGCAAGCTGTCGAGGGCCACATGGGTAGCCCCGCGCCTTGGTCACCATCTTTGGGCCAATGTCCCAATGTCTTGGGACCAATGTTCCAGGGCCAACACTGGTGGGGCCCAGAGCAGGGAGCAGGCTGGCAGGGGACTGTGGAGCCAGGCTGGGCTGCACCAGCAGGGACGGGGGGAACATTAGATCTGCCTCCATAGAGCCCCTGCCGGCCAGGACCCTGCACCCCTGCTGCTCTGCTCTGGGCCCTGCTGGTGCCGGCCCTGGCCCTGGGACACCAGTGCAGGCCCTGTGCTCCCATGCCCGCTGACTCCGAGTGCCTCCCCAGCCCCGTGGTACAGATGGGGCATGCAGCCCCGACCCCCCTGCTCCCTGACAGGGAAGAAGCTGGTGCAGAGCTCAGGGAAAAGTGGCCCCTCACCCGCCCTGTGACTGGTGCTCTCTGCTGTAGCCTCTCAAAGCCCACGTGGCGACAGCAGCTGCAGCCCCCTGATTGTCATGCTGGGCAGTGTTGGCTGCTGCTGCCCACCTAGAGCTCACGCGCTGGGCAGCACAGAGGCAGCAGTGGCAGCCTCACTGCAGTCTACTGTGGTGTGAGCTCCAGGCAGGCAGCAGCAGCAGCAAATGCTGCCCAGCGCGGCAAGTGCAGATGCCGTGCCTGCTGCTGCTGCTGTACAGCTCCGACTGGTGAGCCTGGAGCTGGTGCTGAGTGCATAGGAAAAGTGGTCCCTCCCCACCTGGTGGCTGGCGCCCCACGCTGCAGCTGTTTGCAGCCCATGTGGGGCTGTCTGTACCAGCTCAGGACAGCCCCACGCATGCTGCAAGCAGCTGCAGCAGGGAGCGCCATCCACAGGGTATGTGAGGGGCCGCTTTTCCCCGCACTCTGTACCAGCTCCTTCCTTGCCCTCCCCCACCCCCTTACCCAAGTTTCTGGCACCAGTGCAGCCTTGTGGCTCCAGGCCAGAAGCCCCAGCAGGGGGTTGGGGCTGGGTGGGCCCTGCTGTTCTAGGAGACCACCAGTCTTCCCCTGGGTCCTACTGCCCCTGGTTCCTGTCATTTTTGACAGGAACTAAGGACAGATGCATTTTATTTTCAAAATTTTTTTAGGGGCCCCATGGGCTGGATAGAATGGGCCATATTTTGCCCACCCCTGTTTTAGCCTATTTTCAAATGTCATGTATCCCAGAACTCTTATCACCTTTGTCACCCTTTGCTGGACTCTTTCTTATCTAGCTTCATCTTTCTTGAAGTATGAGTCTCAAAACTGGACTTATTACTCCAGGTGAGGTCTCATCAGTGCCAGATAAAGTTGAAGGATCATTTCCTTTCATTTGTAAGTGGTGTTCCTGCTAATACAATGAGAACACATTGTTTTTTTGTTTTGCGATGAGAGCATGCTGTTGGCTTATAATCATTTTGTAGTCCATGGTAACCCCCATGTCCTTTTCTGCAGTGATGCCACCTAGTCAATCAGTCCCCACTTTTTATTTGTCCTCATCAAATTTCATCTGTTCAATATCAGACCACTTTTTCATTTTATTCAGGTCAGTCTGTATCCTAGCCCTATACTCCAGTGTTTGCAACTTCCACCAATTTTGATGTCCTCTACAAATTTGCTAAGTGTGCTCTCATTCCTATATTCCAAATCATTAATGAAGATATTAAACAATACTGAATGCAGAACAGACCTCTGGAGAACCCCACTCAATACCAACTCCCAACTATACATTGTGCTACATATTGGCTACATATTAAGCATGATGATCCAACCAATTATGAATCCAGTTTAGAGTACTTTGATCTAGTAAGCATATATATAGCATTCTAAATTCATACAGAACTCTACAAAAGGGTAAGTACTGCAAAAGAATAGCAGTACTTTTCTTATCTCCATCCAAAAAAAATTAAAAGATCCCACTTCAGAGACCAAAACTAAGGTTCCCGTGATGGATTTGGAGCTGTCCTGCAACAGCTTATGAACCCCGAATATATTTGTTTAACCCAACAGAACATGGCAGGAAAGACAAAAATGGCTCTGCACTTCAGAGGATATGCTCAGTGACACCATAAAAAGGAATGAGGTGCAGTCAGCCCTTTTACTGTATGCCACTTACAGATCATTATGCAAAGTAAGTTCACATACGTTCAGCTCCATGGAGCTACTATAGTTTGGTGTCCATATGGTTTAGATTTCCCAATTAACTTTTTGGGCTAGTGGGGCTCATTTGGATTGGCCCTTTCTTAAATGGAGAGGGAAAAGATGCTTCCATCTCCCAAGTGCCTACACAATTCCAAAAATGAGAGGTCACTCCCAGGAGATTGCACATTTTTTTAATATATGGCCTCATCATTCTTTTTTAGCATGTTTCAGTCAGCAGAAAGATAATTACAAATACTGAAATATAAATGACCATCATTGGGCATTGGAGTTCACACCACATTGACCTGAACATGAGAGATTTCATTGCTCATAGGATCATAGGAAGGAACCTCAGGAGATTATTTAGTATAACCCTTTACTTGAGGCAGGATCATCCCTGCCTATATTATCCTAGGCAAGTGTTTGTCTAACTTGCTCATTAAACTGCCACAGATGGAAGCTTCTCTCTAGTTTCTCTCACATGAACACTCTAGCTAACTTGTTCCAATGCTCAGATCACCTTCATAGTAAGAAAGTCCTTCCTAATATTCAAACTAAACTTACTTTATTGCAATACAAGAGTGTTACTCCATGTCCTGTCCACTGCAGTCATAGAGAACAGTCTACCACTATCCATTTTATAATCTCATTTCAGGTATGAGAACTTTTAAATCCCCCCTCACTATTTTCTTCTCTAAACTAAATAATTCCAATTCTTTCAACCTTTTTTCCTCGTAAGTCATTTTTTCAGACTAATCATTTTTGTTGCTTTTCATTAGAATATTGTTGCATCCTGTCTTCAAATAAAGCAGACTTCACTATATCCATTGCACTACATCCATTACACTTGGGTAATATTTTGAAATTTGGGCTAGTAACTTTTCCTTTAAAAGTACATTTAGAACCTACACTATGAGACTGCATCTTAGCAAATATACTGTATCACCAGAACTCCTACTCACCTCCAGTACTAGCTCTGCTTAACACACTTCTAAAAATATAACAATATACTCTAGGGCCCTTGTTACACCTTATGCTGTAAGCCTCACAAATGTTAATCAGCTTAATGTTGTTCAGCTTAGTGGAGCAGTTACACCCTAAGATGAAAAACCATCTTTGACTCTCCTTCACCTGCACAGCTGTGACTTAGAATTGGTGAATGGGGACAGAAATTAGGAGCAGACACAAAGCCAGAGTTTTCAGTTTAGACCCTGCCATTTTTCCTCATGCCAATGGGCCATCACAGAAAGATGGTTCATTAAGAACCATAGTTCCCTGACCCAGTTTGTAGCTCTGAGGGGCCGGGTCCTTTTTTGGTTCTCAGGAAGTGCCCAGCCACCTGACAGCC
>NW_017728918.1:32650253-32775007 GCF_001723895.1 Crocodylus porosus | reverse complement strand
GCAGCTGTGGCACGGGTGGGGTGGGCTGTTGCCCAGCTGGGTGCCACCTGAGCTCTGAGGGGCTTGGTCCTTTTTTTCTCTGGAGCTTTCCCCCTCCCCCCGATGCCACTGCCAGTAGAAGGACCAAGCCCATCTGGGTGATAATGGTAGGCACTGTGGATGCTGGACACTCTGGGATGCAATGTTTGGTCTGCCTGACATCCCCAGGGGTTGAGGCGCTGGGTCCAGCCCCACTGCACCCCAGCGTCTCTGATCACCCCAACTCAGAAGGGACCACTGCATCCTGTGATGCTGGAGGATTTCAATTTGGGGGAACAACTGCAGGGAATGACCATACCTTCTTGGAATAAGAACAAAATTAGGCGGATTAGAGATAATCCTGCCCTGGAGTGACATAACTTTAAAATGAATATTGAGTGCTTTAAGTCACTTAAAGGTGTCAACATGAAGCTAATCTAGAGATTAAGAGCTCCAGAAGCCACCTAAATTTACCATGTAACAAGGCCCTAGGATTTTATTCTAACAGCACTTCTAAAATTCAAACTATTACCCATATGTGGTGACCAAAGTATGGAGATGGTTTCCTTATAAATGTGCAAAACATTTTCAGAGGTAAAAGAGTCCTGATTCTTCACTGCTCATAGCCATTTACACTAGGCGTGTGCAAAGTGGCTAGTATTAGCTTTGGATTCAGATTAGCTGATTCGGGGGACAGTAATTCCATTTGGTGATTTGAATCACTGCCCCGAATTGATTCAGCTGAATCTGATTTGGATATTTGGCCACCACCAAATCTACTGAATCTCCAAATCAAACAGGCCTCAGCTCCCGTCCACTCTCCCAGCCCCATCAATGGCTGCCCCGCCCAGCCCCAGCTCTTTAAAAAAAAAAGAGCCCTCACTCACCGGCTGCTGCCAGGTGGTGTGGGTGATCCCCACTGCCACCCACTGCCCTGTGCTGCATGGGAGGCTCTGTCATGAGTCCTTATGCCCTGCCTGCTCTCCCAGCCCTAGCTCCTGGCTCTTTAAGGGGGAAAAAAAAGACCCCCCCCTTAATGGTTGCTGCTAGGTAAAGGGGCAATACCCATTGCACCAGGCTGCATGGGGGGCTCTACCATGAGCACCTATCCCCCACCTGCTCTCCCAGCCCCATTGATAGCTGCCCCACCCAGCCCCAGGGTCCCAGCACATTTTTTTTTAAAGCCCCACACTCACTGGATCCTGACAGGTGGGGGGCAATCCCCACTGCCCCCCAGTGCCCCATTCTGTGTGGAGGTTCTGTCACAAGCCCCCAGAAGCCCTGACAGCCCCTAGAGCTGCCAGTGAGTGGGGACTTTTTTTTTTAAAAGAACCAGGAGCTGGGGCTGGGTGAGGCAGCCATGGGGGGGGGAGAGTGGGGGGGGAATGGGGGCTCATGGCAGAGTCCCACACACAGTGTGGAACAGTGGGGTACAGTGGGAATTGTCCCCTCCTGCCTGGCAGCAACTGGTGAGTACGGGACTGTTTTTTTTTAAAGGACCAGGACCTGGGGCCAAGCAGGGCAGCCATTGATGGGTCTGGGAGAGCAGGCAGGGCTTGAGAGGCTGCTGAGGGGGGCTGGGGGAGCAGACAAAGGATGGAGCCTGGCAGGGCTCCCCCCATAACCACCCCCCCTCCTCCTCCAGTGTGGTGTGGTAATATTTTGCTCAAGTGCATATGATTACAAAAGAATAAGACAGTAAAAGGTTAGCCCCCCCAAATATATATACAGAACCTTCCATAATAATATGAAGAAAGATCAGGAAGAAGAAACCTTCCTTCATCCAACCAGTTTAAAGATCTTTATCAGAAATTCAGACAAAATCCATGTACATTTTACAGAGCGACTAATGCATTTGAAATCTGTCAGATCAACAACCAAAATTCTTTTAAAACTGATTTTCAATTGTCTGAATCTGTTCGTAGTGTGACTGTACTTGAAACAATTCAAACCATTTGGTATATTTTATCCAATGTCATCCTGACCTCTCCTAGTTTCTGATGCAACAGAGAACTGAGCATTCATATTGATCACTATTTTGAAAGAATGTCTTAGCATCTGAAAACAGTACCTCCTCAAATATATTTCAAGCATAGGCAAGCCTATGAGTTACTCTGCTGATTTATGTTGAAAAGCAGCTCTTACACATACTCAGTACAGGCTCAAACCACTATTTAAAGGCAGGATCTCATGTTATTTATAAAGGTCTGGGACAGCTGGAATCTATTCAAACCGTAGCAGACTTACTTGGGCAACTTGTTTCTGTTTGTCTCTGTCTCTTGCACTTACCTGTAAAAGAAAGGGTGGATCCAGGAGAGGTTCAGTGGTGGCTCCATCCCTCTTTTAGACCATGCCTCAGGAGCAGCAGATGGGGACTTTTTAGTATCCCAAATCAGGTAAGAATTCTCCCTCTTTCTTTCCATTTTCAACTGTACATCCTCTCTCCTGCCCTCCCATTCACCCCCTGTCCCATCCCCAGCGGCCTCAGGGGCCCATGGGGAATAATATAACTTCTTTTCTTCTGCATTTGTCTGGGGCAGGGACTTCTTTTGCTGTGTGTTTGTAGAATAAAAAGGTACTGACCTCACTTGTGGCGTACAGGTATCAACAACATAATAGTAAGTTTAATTTCTAGTCTCCATAGTTTAAAAATTAAAAAATATATTTGTAAAACTGGGATGTTTTGCCTTTCCTCCCTGAATCCAGCTAACACATCAGTAATAAACTACTGTGGGAGCAGGAAGTTCTTTGTGACTTCCTGATAAACCGTGGGCAGTTTGGATTCAGGTATTGCTTAGAGCAGCCATAAAGCTACTTTAAATTACATTAGGCTGATTGTGGCCCCCAAAGCAACTGTGATCCAGCCACACCATTGTTTTCTTAAGCAGAAAGAAAACAGATGTGCCACCGAGTTGGGAGTTGAAGGAACGTTTCAGAGGATTGGGCTACACTATTTCATCATTAATTATAGCTCTCCCTCTCTAAAGGAAACCCTAATTTGAGGGGATCTGGGTCCTTTCTAATTCTCCTGTACAACTGAAGCAGTGCCAAGGAACCAGACTAAGTTATAAGATGGAAATGTATAAAATAAAAATATTTAGATAAATCATAGAGGACCTTGAAAACTCAGATTCCATGTTAATTTTGCAGAAATATTCATTTAAATGAAAAATTCTGAAGCATTCCAACTGGCTCTAATATATGATTAAATTTTTCTTCAAAAATACTTTAAGAACATGAAATAAAATACACCACTGTACTTGTTCGTATACTCTGTGGTTTTACCACATAATACACATTATATATGTCAGATACCAGTGTCTATTTTACAGATGGGAAAATGATAGGGGCTTGGATAACTGATAGATACTTTAATAAAGAGAGGTAGTCAGCCATATTAGTCTTAAATTAGGCAGAAGGCAGAGGAGGGTGATGCCTTAAAGGCTAACTCATTCAGAGAGGCATAAGCTTTCTTAGGCAACAGCTTACTTCATCAGGTGCTATGAAACATATGATTATATAAATTTCTATCTGATGAAGTACAGCAATGGTTACCTATAAAAGCTTATGCTGTTGTGAATGAGTTAGTTTTTATGGGCAAGTGTTACATTTAGATTGATCTAACCAGCTGGGCATTGCAGCTTAAATCACCCTAAAAATGGCATGCCCAATCTAAAGTTAGTTCACCCGGTTTAGCAAGGGTTAACTCAGCCAAGTGAATGCCTGCCCTGGGAAGCCCAGCCACTTGACCAGGATATGTTCAACCCCCTGACTACCTCTCAAACTAGGCAGACCTTTCTGTGGACCTGCCAACCCACCCAGATCTCACCAGTCTCTCCCTAAACCCCGAGTTACTTACTTTTAGCTGGCTGTGCTGCTCTTGCCAGTCAGAGAATGCCTACATGTGTCACTCCTCACTGAGGCAGTTTTAACTAAGCTGCCTAAACCTAAGATGGGTCCTGTGAAAGCCTGTTTGCCCCCTAAGGTGCCACCAAAAAAATTAAATTAGCTGGAACCTCCCTTACCATGTGTCTGAAAACTTAGGGCCAAATCCTATTCTACCTACAAGCTGCCTATGTGGACTCAAGTTTCTTAAAACAAATTAACATAGGCATCTTCCCATCACTACTGTTTGCATCTTAGCCTTAGGGCTAAGATGATGGTGTGTTACAAAAGTACCATGTAGGCATCTTCATTTTATTTTTCAGGGACTTGAACTGATTTGAATAGGAATAAACTTTGTTGCCTAAGTCCACTTAGGCACTTAATACTTGGATCTGGCTCTAGTGCCCAAATATGTTATGTAGCCCAGAGTGTCATTGAGTCTATGGGACTATGAGTGGGGTGAGACAGGAGAAAAAGAGTCTCTGTGATTGATGGGGAACATGCCAAACAGCCAGAAAGAATGCATAGCATTGATAACGAATTCCTTAGTGCAGCATTCATTCATTTAGATGGATGAAGCTCAGTGGTTTGGATCTTTCAATTTAAGCTAAAATAAAGCAACAAAGAGATGCATGAAAAATCCCATTCTTGGTTTTCTGTCTTACATTACTGCTGCATGCTCTGTGATCAATACAATTACTACTAATGGCAGATGTGCAGGATTCAAATGCAGAATATTCAACATAAATCCAAAGTACGAAGTTGAGAGGAAGATCTTGTCTTTATTTTGGAAACAGCAACAACAGAACTTTTGCTACTTGTCTCCTTCTGAACCTAAGCCTCACTACTAGTTAATAAATGTGGAATTAAATATTAAGGTTTGTAAACAAAGGTAATGCCTGAGAAGGGTCGTACCAATTAGCATAAAAATATTTTAGAACTGCTTACTATCTTTCATTTAAGGGCTTCAAAATGCCCAGGAGCTGAAGCCTCCTAACATTTGTCTGATATTTGATATGTAGGGATCACTACCCAAGAAATTAAGGATTATATTTATTTTAATTGCAAAGCCTACATGTATACAATATTCCATAAGGTAAAATTTACCATTAGCCACATAAAGCCAGAGCATTTTTTCTTTGAACTATGAAAGGGTAAAAGGATCAGTTTCACATAGCTCCATCTGTACATAAGCACAGGGATACAGTGGCTATGCATGTGTCTGTATAAGTAATGACCCAAAAGTACAAGGACCAGTTCTACTTAACTTTCGCACAGATGCACAAAGATGAGGAAAAAGCAGGAGCTCTTGGGGAAACTAGTTATAACTGCAGTCCATGTGTTCCAGCCTTACACTCCCATACCAGCATAAGAGTAGTATCATTGGCACAAGTAAGAGATCCGGGAACCATTGGACACATTTGCTAAAAACTTCAGTTCAGCGCTCAGCAGCCATCAAAAAGACAAACAAAATGTTAGGGACTATTAAAAAAGAAATTGTAAACAAAACTGAAACTATCATTATACCCTTTATAAATCCATGGTGTGCCCACATCATTAATACTACATCTAATTCTGATCCCTACACTTCAAAAAGGATAGAAAAGACCTAGAGAAAGGTACAGGGAAGGGTAATAAGAATGGTTAGCAGTATGGAGGGACTCCTATATGAAGAGAGACTAAAGATCTAGGCCTATGCAGTTTAGAAAAGAGACGCTTGAGGAGGGACATGAAAAACGTATACAAAATACTAAAAGGTGACGAGAAAGTAAATAAGGATTTATTACTTACTGGGCACATCTGCATGTACATCAATGCACCTTTTCTAATACACATTAAATCTAGCACCTCTAGTGTAAGGTACTAAATTAATGAGTATGAGGCTGCATTAATGCGCAATAAGGCATTGGTATGCTTTTTTAGTGATGCTTAATGTGCAGTAAGTAGACTATTTTGCTGTGTATTAGCATAATATCACATTTTTTACATGTTGCTTTAATGCACAATAAAATAGTCTACTGAACATTAAAGTACACATGTAGATATCTCTCACAATATGAAAACTAGGGCCACAAAATGAAAGTAGAAGGTAGTAAGTTTAAAACTAACAAAAGGAAGTGGCAGGGCAGATTATGAAGCAGGTAATTAAAGTGTGAAACTCATTGCCAGATGCTGTGGAAGCTGACAGTTTACCCAGATTCAGAAAGGGACTGGACAAATTCTTGGACAAAAAAGTATGTGTTGAGCATGGGAGTTAAGGATACAGCCTCTGAATTGGAACTTCCTAGATCTTAAATGCTGGAGGCTGCAAATGAGAGAGGAACAGTGGAAAAGATTCAGGTCATACCCTGTTGACTGTCTCAGCATTCAGCACTGCCACTGTGTGACACAGGATACTGGGCAAGATGGACCTATGGTCTGACCCGGTAAATGGTCATTATTATGATCTTATGGCATCAATCCATATACTATCAAAGGAAACTAACAGGTCTGAGTTATGTATATACTTCACTGTGTTGCTAGATCAGATCCTGGGTGCATGGGGAGATCATGCTGCCTCCTGTGAAGGGTGTACATTCTCCATGTCTGCCCTGACTTCCTGTAGTTACTGGGACACAGCTTTGAGGCTGCCTGGATCCATATTGACTTCAAAATTGTCAAGTGCCTTTAAGGCACAATCATCCTTATTGAAATATTGTTGTAAATGTGTTTGAAGCCATAGTACTGTGCATATTGTTTTTAATTTCAACTATTAAGTTTTTGACTAGTTAGCTGTTACACCTCACATTTTTAAATATTTCTATGCCCTATTCTGTCCTTTGCCTGACTATTACCTACCTTTTCAAAGAGAATACCGTCTTTGCTTTTAATAATTCATATTTTGTCAATCATTTGGGATAATTAAAGAGACAACCTAAAAAAATAGAGCAATCAGAATTTGAGGGCTCACGTAGAAAGTTACTTTCCAGTATTGGTATATTTTCCCTAAACAATTACAGGATCAACTCATGGCCAATGGCAAGAGAGAGAAGTCAGAAAGCATTAGGAAGAATATTTATTTTCTGCATCATAAGTTTCTGTTACTGGCATCATGGCATTTACGAAGGGCCATAAATAATATCTTCAGACTGTCACCAGAACAGATACATTTTCCTTTGTTATCCACAACTTTGTCACAAGAATGGATAAACTTTGCACCACCATCTGTTTCCACTACAGATTTTGTCACAGGCATAAGTTATCCCCATATCTTATTGCCTGATATATTTTCTACTTGGAATCAGATTTGCCTGTTGTGACAAATTTTTAATGAAAGTAGAAAATGCCAGAGCTATACGTGATGGGGGGTAAGGCGCATAAATCCCTGAGCATCAAGATTATTATAAACCTGGTTTTCTCTTTATACTTCCAACCTGACTACAAGCTAGTATAGCATGCTTAGGAGCATTTTGTATTTTGTAAGCCATTTCCATGCTATATTTTATGTTTTCAAAATGCACAGATATTGCGGGGTGATTGTTAAAGGAGTTTCTTAGGTCTAAAAGTACCATCACATTAACAAATGGCATGGAATGGAAATCGGATTTAAAAGTCTCATGTTCTGTTTCGAAAATAGAACTCTATGCATTTTAATGTAGGGGTTATACTGAATAATAATCATTATTTACACTTATATTGCAATTTTCATCCTATTGGACTGAAGAATGCTTCTAATGATGTGCAAACCGTGCCACACAAATGCAACCTAGGCTACAGTGCAGGTGCCCAAGCAAAGTGTTACAAGGTGGCCAACAGTAAAACAGAAAGAAACTTTCTGCTCCAGGATACTAGGACAAGCCCTCACACTTTGAAAAATTAGCACAGGCTCAGCCTGCACACAGATCAGAAAGAACCTGGGTTTTAGGGTAGTATCCATGAGTCCTACAGGCAATGATTTTAGTCTCCCCTGCAAGAATGAAGGGCAGAGTCAACCCTGAAGGGAATTAAATCCTTTAGTTGCAGGATGTGGAAATACTTCAGACCTGAGCACAGGCCATTGAATCATCCCTTTAGGATGCCCATGAACACAAAACCAATGTGTGACTCATTAATACAATTTTTATGGGGGAAGTGTTTGAGAGAGGAAGGGAAAGCTGAATTTAATTCAAAATTAACTTGGAATCTCTCCAAATTAAAAGTGATTGGTCTGATTTCTATTCAGCCTTGTTAGGCTAAGTGGGTCCCTGTATCATTATTATGCCCAATATCATGTGACTAATCTCATTGAGAGAACACAGTCCCTGTACTGAAAGCTGATGTCTGAAGGCTTTAGCAAGAATAATTTGTACACCTGCTTTTTCTGGAAATAATTCAAAGCTTTTTCTTTTGGGGTAGAGGAATGGTAAATGGAAGCCCTACTTGAAAAAGAGATGCCTTTTTGGGACAGCTTTGATTTTACAAAAGGAAAGGTTAAAATAGCCCTTTTATGCTGTATATATTTTGTTTGGATTTATTCTAGAAATTCATCTTCCTGTGCTGACTTCCAGTGAGCTTCTTGTGCCCTGCTACTTATATCAAGCCTGATTTTTCAAGAGAGACCCCATGAATTCAGAGGCGACAGATCACCAAGAATTCCAAGCTCCCTATGTTTTTAGAAAGCAATCTCACTGTAATCTTGGGGACAGATTTTCAGAAGAGCTCAGGTCTTATCTGGGTACCCAACTGGTCCCAAGTGGTCATGTGCTACAGGATGCACAAGAATTTTGAAAATCAAGATAAAAATTACAGAAGGAGCTAGGTGTTGAGTATATTTGAAAATCCTGTCAGTGACTTAAAAAGTTAGAAAGAACCTGTTATAAATGCTCTTCCGTAGCATCTCTCTACACTTCTGTGGGAGGGAGTTCTTCTGTCACTGACTAGATGACAAAATCAGTTGTGGGTGACTTTTAAAGGGTCTATGACTAAAGTCTTCTATTGAATTCTGCCATGGCTGACACATGTACATTCCTGAGATCAGCTAAGGAAAGCATATAGTGCATCTGCTTGCCATTACTTGCTGTGTTAGTAAAACAGAGGTAGATACTACATGAACAATAGGCATCTAAAGAAAATTAGGAATTAGCCTGTCTTATGAGAAAAAAGAAAGCTAGAACCAAACCACACCAAAAGGCTGAAGAGGCCGAGTAAGAATATCCACTATGCAACCCATTCATCTTTGTTCCCTAAATGATTGCTTTTAAATTTTTGCATTTCTCCCATGTAAATCAATTTATCAATTGATGTAAATTTGTTTCCCTTCCACCTCTGCAGTCATATGGATAGGTGGAGGGAGAAAAAAAATATTTGGGGGAGAGGGGACTGAGTGTGTGTACATACATGCATGCACCCCCCTCCCCCTCCAGCAGGAACTCTGTACCACATGCTGGGTACAAGGGAAAGGGCCGTGGGGAGGCCGGGGAACAGATTGAGGCCCAACCCTGCATAGCCAGGGTGGGGTGCAGAACAGAGCCATGAGCAGTTCATCCAGGGGGATTACACATAAACTGGTTTAAGTGATCAGAAATTGGTTTAAACCTGTAACAGAACATATGTTCAGTGCACATAAACCAGTTTTAAAATGGACAAAACCAGTCTGAGATAAACCTGGTTGAAAGTAGTATCAGACTTAGCTGATAGAGCTCAAACCAGTTTATTTAACTTCTGTCCCAGATCCCTTCCTGGTTTAAGTTAAACCAGAGTCCCTCCGCATTCTGGCATGATGACCCGACTACACTGGTGTCCTAGGTAGTCAGAGGCCATGTCTATACAAGACGCACGCACAAGTAATAAATGACTTCACAATAACTGGTGTTACTGCACAGTAGCTCATTACTACTGAGCACTAGCTTGTTACTATAGTGCAGTAGCATCATGTCACATGACACTACTGTGCACTACTGAGTAATGAGCTACTGTGCAGTCAGTGTTTCATGTAGATGTGGCCTGGATCAATCGACTTCTTGGACTTACATACTCCACAAGTTGCGGCAGCTCTTCCCCTTCCCCCCCAGCCAAATCAGAGCCTTTAATAGACCTAATCCACAGAGACTACAAATTACATCAACTCTTGGGAGATATTTGAATTTGTTTATCCATTCTGGAACCAGTTATAATCCATGTATCACTTCAGAATTCACCTGGCATTTACTCTCTTAGTTTGTAATTAGAAAATCACAAAATATTCATAGCAACCTACAAAGATTCATATGCATTTTCTTTATTCCTACTCTGTGTGGCCTGAACTTCAGCTGGAAACCAATATTCATAGTAGGAAATAACAAGCGCTATTACAAGAAAAGGCAGCTAAACAAATTTTCATTTATGCGAGACAGGCCTGTCCTCCGATCAGTTGTACAAACAATAAATTTGCCATATCTTCTCAAAGTGGGAATAGTGTGAACAGTCCTTAACATCTTAAGATGTCAGGAAAAATGGCTTAAAACTGCACAGCTGTGAATCATTTGAACATTTTCACTTGGTTTATCAAACTTGAACAAACAACAACAGCAGCAGCAACAACATTAGGAAACCCATTTTTGGAAAAGTCAAAACGTGCTGGCAGAAATAACTTTATAACAAAAAAGGGATTATTAATATCTACACATCACCCTATTTTTAATTAGTGTCATATAAGCAATTTGGGAGCCACTCCCTGATCTAGGGCTCCCTTCATCCCTATTATTTGCAAATATGTTTAAAGGGCATGCATAAATCTGAGCTGCACTGTGCACCTTTCAAGTAGCAGCAGTTCACTGTGTTCCAGATTGGGAAACGTCTCCTACATAACCAACTGTGTCCCAGACCCAGGGCAGCCCCTAGGTCTGAATGACAGCTGCCTTCTGCCTCTTGAAAAGCATTTGTTACAACCTATGCAATGGGATATTTAAAGCCACTGAGAGGACATTTGAAGTCACACATTTGATCAACAGGGCAGTGGCAATGCTGCCCAGCCCCTTGAACAACATGCCATGCAACACATCACTGGCGAATGGTTCCCCAATGGTGGGCTGCCTAGGGAGTCTTTTAAGGTCCAAGAATAAGGGGAGCTCTGGATCAGGAACTGGGTCTCCAACCTGGGGATCCTGCACCTCAGCTGATGCAGCTGTCATGGCAGGATGCACAATCTCGGGATCAAGGGTCAGCTCCCATTATATGATTAAATAACATCTGCCAGGGCCACAGTGTAACCACTTAGCAGCCACTGCCTACAGCCAACAGCATATGCGACACATGGGGGTGGGGGGGTACAGGGAAGCATGTACCCTCCCTGAGATTGGCTGCTACCGAAGCTGCCACCAGCTTCTGCGGGTGGTCATCTCCCCCCTCCCTTGCTGCTGACATGGTGACCAGTGGCTGCGGTTGGTCCCGCTCACCACCTGCTGCTTGCCACCTCCCTCTCCACCCTGCTGCCAACACCACTGGTGGCGGCTGCGGGCGGTCCTTACTCCCTGCTCACAGCCATGGTGCCCCCCCAGTCATGGGAGGCACCTGTCATTCATGGCCAACAGGGTAACGATGTAGCGGAGCACTGGGGCAGCTGCCACACCCAGAGGCAGTGGCAACTTCCAGTAGTCACTGCCACTGTGATCACAATAGTGCATCTTTTGCAAAAGCCAGTTTTTGATCCCCCTGCATCCTTGTCCCTGGAGTGGTTGTCCCTGTCACCCCACTCTAGTTATGCCATTGCCTACATCTATGGGAAATGTAAGTTCACTGAAAAAAGGTCCAGTTGTTTAATCTTTTAAAATCTAAGAGAAGCTTATTTTGCAATGCAAAGCACAGGTATGGAACCAGGGTAGATGGCAATTTAAAAATCTTTCTATTCTAATCATGGTAATACTGCTACAAACGTAGCAATTTGAAGAGTCTTGTTTTAAATAAAATGGCCCTCAACTATTGCCAAGGTAACGCTAATAAGCATGCTCAAGGTGATTGTCATGTCTTCCAGTTACCACTGGGAATACAAGGTCACTAAAGCTATGACCTCCTGCTAATTCTAAACGACCACTAAGCAGCCTTATTCTACATTTCACACAGCATTTGCTTCTGATTCTGTTTCTTCTGTGTCATGAAATAATTATTTCTCACAGGTCAAGTCAAGATCCTACAATGATGACTATTCTACAAAGAAATGAATAGATCAACCTTACTTTCAAATCTGAATAGTCAGGATTATATGTAAACAATAGACTATCATGCTGAAATACTCAATAATCTTAGCCAGCTGTAAACTAAACTTTCTATATGCTGAATTTTTTGTTCAGTAACAAAGGATTCCACCAAACTTCAACAAACCTTCTTTGCCTTTTCTCATCAAAGATTTCAAGTCTGGCTCAATTCCCTCCCCAGCTTGTTCCCGAAAAGCTAAGTGCTAATGAGAGCCAATTTTTAAATTTTGTGTGGCAGGCTGGCTGTCAGACTCACTGGCAGCCTGAATCATTATCTTCCAAAGTACCCAGAAGACATATTTGCCTGACGAGAGCAGCAAGTAGCTGCATCCCAGCCCTGCCACAGAAAGAGCCATGACGATGGTGCACAGGTCAGTGCCTGGGGAGTCTGGGAGTGGATGATGCCAAAGCAGCTGCACAAGTTGACTTGGGTCCCCAACCCTGCACAGGGCAGGGGTAGAAGCCCTCAGTGCATGGACTGCTGCACAGGGCTGAATAGCCCAGTGCACAAAATTTGGGAGCTGACAAGACCATGGCAGCTCTATGAGGCATTGCGGGTCTCCAACCCTACATAAGGCAACTGATACACAGGGCGGTGCACAGGGTGGAGAGTGGGCCGAAAGGCTGGAAGAGCTGCACAAGGCACCTGGGTTCTCCTGCCAGAGGCAAGAAACACCTCACCCCTTGGAGATGAGTCAGGCCCATCAGGCCACAGGGAGTTGCAAATCTCCCCCTGCCTCCCCAGGCAAGGGATTCCCAGAAGGGAGAAGGGCCCACCATACTGCAGGTGATGGAGGGGAAGCCCCCGATGGGAAGGGGATAATTCACCCTGGAGCAAAGATAGGAATTCAGGACTCCAGGTTGCTGGGGGGCAGGGGGGAAATCTCTGGGTTTGGTCTCTGCCAGCTGAGTAGCCTGAGCGTAGTCAAGGGTGCTCTATAGGGTGACAGGGTTCCCGCTGGGTTCTCAGTTCTTTGTTGGGCACAGCTGTGTGCCACAATTGAATTCTGTTCTTTTTCCCACTCTATGTTGTTGGGATCCCTGGGGTAACCCTGCTCCTCTGTTATTGTATTGGGAGAGCATTTTAAGCTGTCTGGTATTGGTATTTAGTATATGAAGTGTTTTATGCAAATGTGTTGTATATGATGTAACCCCTTATACAAATATTTCACTATTAACCCATTGCTGCCAGTCATTTTGTTCCTGGTCCATCAACTAACCCCTGTTTTATCCTTGAGTGCCGTCTCCCCCTCAGGCCTGTAGGGCACTGAAGGATGAGCAGGGCTGCAGTCTAAACTGAAGGCCACAGAGAACCAGGCCTATGCATGGGTTTAGGGTTAATTAGAGTGTGTTTAGGTGAGTTCATAACTGTAAATATCTAGATAGATCTATCCATATCTTTATCTATATATCTCTATATATTGATCTATAGAGATATAGAGATATTTGTAGGTATATGTGTATACAAGTTGATGAATTTAAATTGTAAATTCTTTATTAATATTAAACCTGTACATAGTTAAGATTCACTGACTACCCTGGCTCTGCTCTGTAGGAAGAGGAGGGGAGCTGCATGTAACTAGGCAGCCACACATCCCACAGTATGCACCCACTAACCAGAAGGGGCACCTCTCTACATACCACCCGGGTTACATTTGTAATATTTACATGAAAATGTAATAAAATAATTTAACTTGGTTGAAATCCTCTTTCATTCTCTTCAACTTCTGCCCAAATCCATCAAAGCCAAAAATTTAATAAAAAAAGAAAATCTAAAAATCAGCTAGACTGTCGCCTGCCTGTCTCTTCCTCATTTCCATCTATCCCCAAATAATTTCACCCTGTTTATTCTTCTAAAATGAAAGCCAGCTAAAAAATACATTGTTTGGGGGCTAAAAGCTATCATGTGTCCTTTTTTTTGCTTTCTCATGCAAGGTTTTTAAGTACCTGTGTGTAACACAGGTTCTTCTATTTAATCTGCGATGCATTAGATATTGAATTTAACTTTGGAAGTGTGATGAAGTTGCAGATGACTGAGTACATGTGCCCTGCTCCACAAAAATGCATTCACTAAATAAGGACACCGAATATGCAAGCTGAAACTTCTTTCTGAAGCATAAGACTATGGATTCCAGCTGCCACTTTACATGAAGAATTCATGTGGATCAGTAGAATTGTATTTGCCTCAATGGACTTTTGACATGAACATTTTTTATTTAGGTAAGTTTCTCACAGGCATTTTTAGAGTAATTAGTAGCCCTACTTATTTGTGTCTGGTATAAACCCAAAAGGAATTAACAAGTAGCGGAAAATCATTGCTTTGTTTCTAAAGACATTGGCTGAATTTGTGTCAAATACCCATGGAAAATGTTGGCTAATAATGAGAAAAGCCGCCAGTGCTGTTATGAAAAGAGAATAATGCATGGGAGCAATGAAATATTTTGGTGAAAGGGGAGGGAAAATAGAGAAAAGAATTATGTTAACAATTAAGGTCCCAGTTACGTGTGTCTTGCTTAATTCGATAGAAGGGGCTACTCAATTTTTATTTCATAAACACTATTTTGGAAAGAATATGAGGTTATGTGATTGTCAGGATGGACAGATGAAGCTAAATTCATGTGAAAGAAGTGTTTGGCCACATACCATCCTGACTAGTTAGCGTCAAAGCAATGCACCAGCTTTTGCTGGTTTTATTGAGCCACCTGCCTTCTTGGCAGACATATTAGACCCAGTTTCCCTCTCTTTGGCTAGGTATAGATATTAGAAAAGCCCAACAAGGAACTGATCTAAGTTATGTGTTTTTCTGTAAGCAGAATAGTTTCGATGGGTAGAAAACACATATTTGCTCTTGAGGGACGGGGCACAAGGGGAGAAATTTTAAAACCGTTTCCACCATTTTTAAACCAGTCTTTGTGCACCAAACTCCCATTCTGTTATGGGTACAGATTGGTTTCCAATCACTTATGCTGGTAAAATGTAATGTCTGTACCTGGCCTTATGCCAGGACCAGTTCTACTGAACTAGTAGATATACCAGTTTTGTATCAAGTTCTCCTGTCCTTCATTTACTGGTGGGGGAAGGGATGGAAGAAAGGGCATAGAGTTAGTCCTACTCTACATTTGTCTGCCTAGGGTCATTCAACAGAATTTGACAACATTATGATTCTTTCTCCCAGTTTAAGGTAAAAGGAGACAGTTTTGCATATTTGGGTTCAGACTCAAAAGAGGAAATTACTAGTGATTTTTCCTTGCTTAATGCTAGCATTTGGAAACATATATTCATAAACATCACAAAACCCTTTTCCCTTCAACCTGCTTGGCTTAGTAAGTTTCTTTTGTGTGGGACTGATTCATATTTACTGGCTTTGGTCACCAGCAATGTGAAGCAATGGAACCTTATGGCTTGCTCATGCATGTGTACTGAGGTAGAAGCTCTATTAGCCTGTTGGCTTCCTACTCAAACAGAAACAGAGGATATCCACAAAAACTATACACACCCAAGTGCTGGCTGGCTTGTTGTCTGGTGAACCAGGAACAGCCCTCCTTTGTTTGGCACATCCTCTCAGTCTTTATCAGAGTGAGTAATACACGTTGGCTTAGAATTCATGAATTTGATCAGAAAACAAACAATACACTAATCTGCCTTGCGTCAGTTGTAGCCCTGTAGTGAACTGGACATGCTGAATATCTTTTACTAATGCTCCCAGTTTGGAAAGAGCATTAGGGGCCAAGTCTTCGTCCTGCTGCACCACACTTAAACAGGGACCACTCCTTTGTCCCTAATAGAGCTATACTAGTTGGGGTGGAGGAGCAGGGTGGAATGATATGGAGAAATTGCCATATAAATAGCCATAGATAAAAAAAGGGCACATGGATTTCATCCAGCAGGAGCAGAAATATCCCTCTATGTAAGGACTTTTTGCCTGTATACTATGTGCTGTGGATTGCTGGTTACAGATTCCTGTGACGTTTCTTTTGGCACTGTTGAAATATAGCAGTATGTGCTCTTATCCCCTCATTTGCAAACTTGTATTGTCTCAAAATGTGGTTTCTCTTTACTGAGATTGGGGCTACTCTGATGGAAGCCTTCCTGCTAACATTATACAGCAAGGTTAACAACCCCCAGAAGACAAAGTGGGGTGGGGAAATCTCATATTCCCTTTCCTTACACCTTTATGTCAAAGCAATTATTTTTCATATCACACATGTTATTTTGTCTGACTGCCTAAGTAAAATCAACAAACTAAACAATTAATTCCTTTTTTGTAACATCTACCCTCCACCCTTGCCTGGTTATAGATTCCCATTGGGCACATCTACACAAGATGTTTACTGTGCAGTAGACTAATTAGCTGCACAGTAAACAGCATGCATCTACACATGCACCCCTATTAGGCTGTAATAAATTAATTAACTCTTCATCAGGGTAGTACTTGTAAATACAAGTACTATCATGCTGCAGAATTTTTTACTTCACACCAGCACACATATAGATGCTGGCTGGGAAACAAGGGTGCTTCAATGCAGGAAATAACTGCCAGCTAGCCCTGTGCTGAAGCATCCTTGTGCCCCAGCCAGCCCCTCTGCAGCACACTGAGCTGGGGGGAGAAGCCCTGGGTTGGCAGGCTGACCCCCCAAGCTCCATGCCAGTCAGGGCTGCTTTGACCCAGCTCTGTGTGTTGCAGTCCTGGGCATATGTAAAGAAACAGTGCATGTGCAGTTCTCAGCCCCACCGGGAAAAGGTTCACCTTGAATTGAAGTCCTCAGTCTTTTTTTCCTCTCATAGTTATTTAATTTCCTTTATGGACTTGATGACAGACTGTGGGCAAAGTGTGTGTGGGAGGGGGGAGGCTGTCCCCTATACAAAGTATTGGACTTTGTAACTAATGTCAGCCCCAAGGGACAAATGAGTTGATTTCCCTCATTCAGGACTATTACATAAAGTAGCTGATTGCGGGAAATTGTCCCAAACATAATGCAGATAATTAATGTTGGGTTGTGCAAGAATTAAACTAATTGATTTGAATACACAGTGGACTCCTGGCAGTATATCCTATGACAGGGAGAAGGGACTTCGGGGAACTACGAGTCAAGCAGTAACAACCCCACTAAAGGGGTCTTGGTGCATGACTCAGGAAAGAACGGAGAAAAAAATGCAGGTTTTGTTTTAAAAAAAGACAGACAGACAGACAGGATATGGGTCTCAGAAGGATCTTCAGGATCTTATTCCCAACAAAATATCCTTCTCTGTCTCCTGATTTTTTTAAATGAATAAAGAACTCAAACCCTATTTGAAATGAAGGCACATTGCCCCAAATCAGTAACAAATAGAGCTGGAAACAAAACAATATTGTGATTGTGTATCATTTTTTTATCTCACTTAGGTCAAAAATTAAAGGAGCACTGCCTTATTCAGTTCATGTTATGGATATGATCTGAGGATGAATTGGTGTTGTGTACTGAAGCAAGACCTGTGAATCATTTTTCTAATAGTTAATAGGTATGTAGTGAATGAGGCAGGAAAAGAAAGAATGGACTCATGGTTTAGCCAGCTGAAAAACCCTGGTAAAACCCTACTTGCATTCTTATAAGTGAGCCAGGAGTGTCTATTTTAAAATTATGAAATATCCTCACACTCAAAAAAAATTATGTTTGCCTCAGTTCAAAGTTTGAGTGAAGACCTGAGATTTCACTTTAATTACCATCCAGAAGGGTCCATTTGATCATCTGCGCTGGCCTGGTATTTAACACAGACTAGATTATTTCACCTGGTTACTCCTCTATTGATCCTATAACACTAAGATAGTTTTTGTGATAGCTGAACACGTTTGCCTGCTTTTACTGTTGTATTTGATGTCAACACCTTAAACAGAAGAGTGTTTGGAGCATCACAAACCATGCATATCTGTAGTGGAGGTACAATACCTCACTATGTAATACACAGGGGAAGGGAGTTGTATTTGATATGGTTTTCAGTTTATAATCTAGATATATATTCTAGATTTCATAAATCTAAGTAAAATTGAAAAAATTATAGATGCAAGTCACATTTTTATGTAAATCTATGAAGAGGAATGGAACAGGATATATTTCTAGTTTAATGTATGACTTCTATGAGATTTACCAAGTGGGAGAAGATGAAAGAGGAAGTGTCTTTGTTATGGTTTATAATTAAATGTTTTTAATTGAGAAATTGTATGAGGTATTGGACCTAGATTGAAATTATTATGTGGGGGAAAATAATTGTAAACTTGGTTTTGTCCCCAGATCAAATCCTATGAGAAGATGACTTTATATTACTTACTAAATGGGTGCATCTACACATGCAATTAATGTGAGTGAATATATTCTAACTCAATTTTAGCCAAAGTAAATTAATCCTGATGTCTCCATCTACCCATGCATCTAAGTGCAATAATTTACTGTGGCATAGGTTAGTACTTGTGTCTGATGGGACTCCCCTATGCCAGAGTAAATTAATCTATTGCACACTAATTACAGCACACGTAGACGGTGATGCTTTACTGTGCATTAAATTAGTCTAATGTGCAGTAAAACGCACATGTAGATGCGCCTATTGTTAACCTGTGCATATTTCACTTTGTTGGTATTGTTAATAAAATCAATCTCTTTAAGACCATCCCAGACTTGTCACTTATTATATCTGCCATCACTGTTTCTTTTAGTTAGGAATGCACACCTTGATGAAGCCTTTGCTTCCTCTTTCTCCCTTTCCCATGTCATCTTCTGTAATAATCTCTATTGCTTTGCAATCCATATGACTCAGGTCTCTATCCTCTCTCCATTTATATCCCTGCTAAAATCCAACTTGTTCAGAGAAAGTCACACATGCAAAAGTGTAAATACCAACTATTTATTGCTCCTTCCTTTGCTTCTTTCAATAGTATTCTTACTGTATGACACTATAAGTGGCTGGCTGGGATTGGGAGCCAAAGGGGGAAACTGAGGTCATACACTGGGTGGCTTAAAGCTGGGGTGTGAGGAATGGGAGAGTCTGAATGAATGGAAGAGGAGAGACAGAAGCAAGGGGAGGATTTGGATTGGCTGTGCAAGATTGAAGGAATCTGGGAACGGGAGACATTTAAACTGAATGATAACATCAGAAAGCGAAAATGGCACTGAGAGCCAATGCATATTGGATACGTGGACTTAGGAAGTGATGCTAGTTCAGACTAGGGAAAAGAGAAAGATCTCAGATGAGGAACAGGCATACTTAGAATAGCTGGGTTGGGACACTAGGATAAGAAGTCTGAGGAGTAGGCATTAATTAAGAGAGGAAACTATGATGGTTTACAAATATGACCAGTCAAGGAGAGAGAGACAAGAATGGAGCAGAAAAGCCTCTGATTGTTAAAAGGCACACCCTAATAGAGCCTTGAATGGAAGCCCACATTCCAGAGTCTCACCACCAATGGCTGCCAGAAAATGGCTGTGAAACCCAATGGCAAAGTGTCTTCTTCGCCTCTAGTTCTGATCTACAACTTGCTACTGCTATCAGATGCCCAGTTACCTCATAGGTTTGTGTGGGGAATCTACAAACCTGCTGTATATTCACATGTATGGCAATTTTGGGGTTTTTAAAATTTGCTTTAAAAACGTAGAACGTTATCCTCAAAGAAACTTCTGTTAAAAGAACATCGTTAATGCTGCAAAATAAAAGGAAATGTCTTAATTATGACAGCAAGCAATTCTCTATGCAAGGCATTAAGAGAAAGTCCACTTACATGAATGTTGTGAAAAATAACTAACAACTGTGAAACACACAAATATTATAGAGATGAACGCTGCAGATATCCCATTGGGATATTAATAATTTAGGACCGAATTGTATTTTACTTTACATACCCAAATGGTTAAAAAGCCCCTGGGGTGGAAAGAAGGGCCCTGTCCTCCCTTTCCAGTATCCAACACCTGCTAATTACGAGGACTTACCCTTGTCCAGGTATGTGCCTAGGGAGCTGCATACTTACCCAGCCAGACCACAAGCATACTGAGCATTTCCAATAGCTATATGGATGCTCGAGCTTGATCATATCATTAGGACTTTCTAATAATAGATATATAAAGGGGAGTTAATTAAAGTTGCATGAGCAACCTTAATTGTGGGATTTCCTTACTTTCAAGCACTTTGCTTTGAAATCTTAATAATGTCTTTTTAAGACAGCTTTTGTATGATTTTATACTTGTATTGCCAAGATGTCCTAATCAGTATTAATGCTCTGTAATGCTTTCATAGTAAAGCACAGTTCAGGCCACATAGATTTTTCTATGCTTGTGTAGCCCCAGTGTCCCCAAAGTGAGTGCCCCCCCCCCACCAATAGAAGGGGAAAATCAGCAGGGCACACATGCTGGGGGTGGGAACAGTAATCTACTTGCAGTTCTGTTCCACCTATCATGTCTCAATAGAGGAGGAACAGAAAGCAATGTCTTAACCAGGTACAAATTTTATATACATAAAGGTAGTGAACTAAGGTGAGTATCTACAGGTTACAAATACATATAAATATATAGAAACCAAATGCCAACAGGTAAGCAGAATGATTCCAAACAGTATGAACAGGTAAGTACAACAATAAATAGCACTCTAAAATACAAGGTGTACTGTTAACAGTTAATAAACACTCCAAAAATACACAGTGTGTATCAAACAATCAGTAAACAGTCCAAAATATGAGATGCAAGAGTTCCCTAGTGGTTCCCCTCCTTTAGGGGGTCTCTTCCTCCTGCCCCTTTATTGAGGCTACCTCCCCCCACCCAGTGTCACTCCCTGGTGAGAGACCCATTGCTCCCCTGACTCACGTGTCCCAGGGAGCCAGGTGGGGCAGTGCTCATAAGCTCCCTGGGCTGGCTAATGTTTCTTCAAGGGAGGGCTCAGTTCTAGGCCTCAGCAGAGCAGCATGACTCACTCATGCATCCCAGTGGCTCAATCCTTCTCCAGGGGGAGTTGCAGGCCTGGGCCACCTCGTGCATGCCCAGGGTCGTGCTGCTCCAAATACTGCTCCCTACACTCAGGAACCACTCTGTTCCCAGGGCCCTAGTGGACCCACTACAGGGAATGGTGCAAACTGCCCAGCCCCTCCTTCTCCTTACACTCTGCAATGACTCACCCCACAGTAGTGCTGTCTCCCATACCCGACCTCATGCCATGGTTGGAGACCCAAGCTGCCTCACTGCAGCTCCCAGGGTTCCTCCCAGTCCCTTCTAGATGCTCCGTGCAGTGATGCCTGTACTGCAGCCCAGCCTTGGGCTGGGGTTGGAGACCTGAACCACCTCACTGTAGCTCCCAGGTTCCTGGATCCTCACAAACCCTCCATGCAGTGACACCTGCACCACAGCCTGGCCTCATGCTGGGGTTGGAAATCCAAGCTGCCTCGCTGTGGCTCCCAGGGTCCTGGTCCCTTGCACACCCTCTGTGCAGTGATGCCTGCACTGCCCACTGCTTCTGTCCAGCGGCAGAATTTTTGGGGCTCTTCTGGGCAGCCAGATAAGCCTGCTGGGCAGTGCTCTCATGTCTTCTTGGCCCTGGGACCTCTTCCTTTGTCTCTCACCAACTCTCTCATGTCCTTGGCACACAGCTGCTTATATCCCCTTCTGGGGCTCCGCCCTATGGCTGAAGATGAATCAAATCAGGGGGCTGCAATGTGCAGTTCCCACCTAGGTCTGCTCCTGCCCCCTCCCCCCTGGAGTAGAGGCAGAGTGGACTTTTCTCTTAGCTCATCCTGTGCCCATCTCTGATTGATGGGTTTTACCCCACCAATTGCATTTGGGGTTTCCTAAACCCAGAGAGACGGGCAAAGCCCAGCAAGCCTGCCATACTCATCTTGCTAGTTTACTTTTTACAATATAAACTGCTCTGAGAAGAAGACTATTGTCACAATAGTTTTGTCTTGTGCAGCACTGAACAATAAACAATACAAAATAACTATACTGGTATTACAGCTTACTGTACTGGTTTTCTGTACAAACAAAGACTTTGGGAAAAAAAGAAAAGTACATTAGAAAATCACCTAAAAGAGATGAGTCTTAAGAAGTAATTACGATAGGGAGAGGAGATCGTATATCCTACAGGATCAAGTAGAATATTTTAAGAACAGATAAGAAACAATGACATTAGATCCAGAAACTCATCTGACACCTCAGTTTCTCCTGCCCCACACAGACCTCTCCCGCTGTTAAATATGGTAAATTATTGACATGGAGTGTTAAATATAAAGAGTGTTATAAAAACCTTACATGTATAAAAGAGATGAAGCTGACATTATTTCAACTCTTTGCTCTGAAATTCGTCCTTGTTTTCTGTCCCATTTGGGGTCTTCATCACACATTTTAAAGGCCATTGTCACACACATTTATACCTTGGCAGCTTAAGAGCTATAAAGCTAGGAGCACTGTAGAAGTCATGCTTATGGTCTCAGGAGTAGAGGGAAGTAGGGTTGCTTGCTGACTGCACCATTTGCTGTCACCCCCTGATAAAGAGTTCATTAAAGCCTCAGGGACTGTCAGCCTTCTAGGTAGTAGGATTAATGTGACACTCTAGAAGTGGGCTTGTGAACGTAAAAATACAAGACATTTTAGTAAAAGGGTAGTTGGCTAAACACACCTGTCTCTTTTGGTTTGTCTTAATATTGCCATAACATTTTGAGAATATATTTTTCTGTATATATGTGTGGAGGGGATGATTTGGTTTGGTTTGGTTTTGTCATTTTTTCCCAATATGTCTCTTTCACCAAAAAAAAAAAATCTCTCTCTAGTATTCATTTATACTATTTCCAATTATTTATGAAGGCAGGAATTGTGCACTATGGGGGGCAAAGTATGTGGAGGGGTTTCCACCCCACCCCACCCTCCCTCAAACCCAACATACCCACACCCTGCCCCCATAGCCCCTCTACATATATACACCCCCACACTCTGCAACATACCCTTCCCCCACACACACAGCTACACCCCCTACACACACGCACACACACATACCCCACACAGCCATCCACACCATATATAAGAGTAAGACTTTATTTCTGAGCTATTGCACAATCATCTCTATATACACTACACAAACTCAACTCAGGACAAACTTTTTTTTAAAATAAAATTAAATTATGTTGTAGTAGAAGTTTGAATTTTAGTATACGATTTGTTTGCTTCTGATTTCAAAATGGCAATCTCCCTCCCCAAAGGAGTACTTCTGGAGGGAAGGGGAGGGACTACCAGTGGCAAGGGTCAGGGGTTAGGGGAGGGACTTCTGAACCCAAGATGGTGACCAGGAGTTGGGGCACCTGTCAAGGGGTGAAGATATCCCTGCAGCCCTAGACTGCTCACATAAAGTCATTAAATGGCCCTCCAGGTGAAATAACTGCCCGGTCCTGATATAGTACCATCTCTCAAGCTAACATCAGTTTTATTTGGATGATGCTCATAAAATCAGTAGACCCTTTCCCAAACCCGCTTTGTATATGCACACTGCCAAATATGTCCCACCATTTCTTCTTCCCTGCATATCTCCCTTGGCACATTGATGAACTCATCAAGCTCCATCTGTGTTGCACTTCTCTCACGAGCAATATTTCTTACACCCATCCAAACTAGGTCAGCATGTTCCCCTTTTAGATGTTTACCAGTCACTGCTCCCCCCACCTTCTTCACTTGTGCTTCTGTAAAGATTCCCACCAAGGCCATCCTGTCTCTCTCTCTTATTGCTTTCATCAATTTCTTATGTTCCTTCAGGACTTCTAGCCCTATCTTCTCTATTTAATACCTCTGAATGAAAACTTCCATCCTGATGCATTGAATTAGTAGTTGCCACACCCATGGACTCTTCAAAGAGGATTCATATGCTCCCCATTTCCACAGAATTACATCTGTGTGAAATTGGGTGCTGCACACTGCTTTTCCCTCTCCCTCTATGACTGCCTTGCATACTGCACTTACATATTCTGCATAGATGAACAAACCCAAGTCTGGCAGCCCCCATCCTCCCATCTCTCTTGCTTTGTACAGTTCAGATCTAGTCAAACTTTATCTTTTGGCATTGCAAAAGAACACACATACTTCCTCTGTACTTCTGTTTTCTGCTGCTACATCAGTAGGAAATACAATTCCTGTATATAGAATAATTGGCAGTAGCACAGTCTTAACTGCCTCCACTTTTCTGGCAAAGGACAGTGTCCTTCTGGACCATAAGCAAAGTATTTGCTGTATCCTTGCTGTCACCTTTTTCCTTGGCATTCATTGGGATCTATAGCCTTCTCATTTCTTTCTCTCTCTTATTTCAAGGCTCAGCTTCTCTAAGTCCTTCCAGTTCCACTCCCATTATATTATTTTTGACCTGTCTAGTATAGCTCCTGTTGCATCTCCATATTTTGATGTATGCTTTAGCACCCTTTCCATTGAAAGTCTCTCTCTAACCACTTCCCCTGCTCAGTATCTTTACTTCATTTATAACTTTGTCTTTTCTTATTCTTTGAGCTAATGCTACACACAAATAGTAGTGGTGATAGGGGGCACCCTTGTCCCACTGCTGTCTGGGTTTTAAAAGCCCTGCTTATTAGGGCTATGTGAAGCTTTGGTAACTGATTCGATTTGGAGAAGATTCAGCCTGATTTGGGGACTGAAACTCTGAATCCAAACTGAATTGGGAGACCAATTTAAAGCTCTGAATCAATTCAGAAAAAATTCAGAAAAGACTTGGCTGATTCAGAGATTTGGCCATAGACTAAACAGGCAGCTGACAGCTGCCTCCAGCTGGTAAGTCTGTTGGGATTGGGGAGGGGGGAGCGAAGGGGCATGGGGGAGGAAGGAATTGGGGCGGGGACAAGCTGCCCAGCCAGGACGAAGAGCACGGGACTTGGGGAGAAATGCAGGGGGAGGCGCGGGATACGGGCGCAATAGCACTCAGAGTGGGGGCTGCACCCTGCTGCTGCTTGCCCAGCTGTGGTGGTGGAGCAGGATGCAGCCACAGCTCACTCCAGGTGAAAGAGGGCAAGAGGCAGCAGGGCATAGCCTCCATTCTGCCATGCCCACAACACATACCCTTCCAGCTGAGCTGACAAGCGACGGCAGTGCCTGCTCCCCTGTGACAGCTGGCAAGCAGCAGCAGCACAGAGTCCCTGCTCCCAGACTCATGCAGCACAGCAGCACTGGGAGAGGGGACTATGCCCTGCTGCCCCCTTCCTCCCAGAGCAGGCTATGCCTGCATCCGCCCCCCTCCTCAAATAATGTGCCCTCCTGCCCTGGCTGGGTCCATGTCCCAGAATGCCCCAATCCCACCCTCCCATGCCCCTCAACCCCAACAGACTTACCAGCTGGAGGTAGCTGTGTCAGCTGCCTGTTTAGTCTATAGTCGAATCTCCAAAGTGGCACTAAAGCAACACCAAATCTTTTGTATCAGATTCAGCTGAATCAAATAAGGTCAGTGATTTGAATCTCCAAATCAAATCACTGTCCTTTGAATCAGCCAAATCCAAATCCAAAGTGAATACTTGTCACTTCACACAAGTCAAATTTGGACTTGACTCTGCTTCTCTATACAATAACCTTATCCAACATATAAATTTATCTGTGAACCCCTTTTTTCCTAGCACTTCAAATATATACATGATCTACTTTGTCATATGCTTTTTCTAAATCTCAATTTGCTATAACTGTTTGTTTTCCTCTCTTGGATGTGGGACAGCATATTTCTCATCACTTGGATTGCTTCAGAAATCCTTCTCCCTGGTACAGCACATACTTGGTCTTCCAGTATTATCTTCTTGTAAATCATGAGCCTTTTGGCTTTGGACTAATACCATGCATAGTTTATACTAGATATAAGTATATCTAGGATAACAGAGGAGAAGACAACAATGATGACAAAAAGAGTGACATGGACTAATGACTAGGGAGGAGAACAGAGGGGTGGCTGGAGCAGGGCAAGGGAAAAGGTAGGGGAGGTAGTTGGAGCAGAGCAGGGCTAGTATGACTGTAACATGTAAGGAGATGCATATGGGTGCAAGGTGTCCAGGTGTGAATATTGTAATGGGTTTAATGCTGTAACAATGTATATATTCTTGGGCCTGTCAAGTAAACCAGACTAGTCACAAGATAGGGAAGTGAAAGTAGAGGCATGTGTGGGGGGGGCGGTATATACACCCCGCAACTGCCCACACATACACGTACATACTCATACATATAGAAATATATTTTTGCAAAAAAAATTATACTACACGTAAGTCTAGCTAGTGCTGCTCAAAATTGTGTGTATGAAACAGCCATGCACAAATCTGAAGCAGTTTCAAAAAAAAGGTAACCCATCAATTCTGGATGTACTAAATCTATGGGTAGTATATGCAAATTGCTACAAATGTTGGATTTCAAGGTTATTGTTTTCAAATTTTCTCCTCACTTCCACTTGCTCAGGTCAAGCAGGGTCTCTCTGAGCAAGGGGACAGTGAAGAGGCTGCCAGGGGAAAGATCTGGGAGGTGGGGGGAGGGGGAAGCAGAGACTGAAGAGCTACAGAACCCTTAGATTTATTTTCCCTGCTGTAGCAGTGGGATGGGAACAAAGTCAAGGCAAACCTCCAATAATTAGATTCTATACTTGGGAAATTATAACAAATATATGTATGCATATATATATATGTATGTCTATGTATACAAGCTAATTATTGGGGGTCATTTTATAATCTGGGTCTTTTTATAGTAGAATAAATAGGATATATTGTATATATTTCATAATTCTGAAGTCTTTGGGACAATTACTGGCCTTATTTACATAAGTCTAAAATGGACTAGATTTATTGACTTAAACAGAAGTCCAGATTTACACTACAATAATGAATCACTCCCACTCTATTTTCCCTTGTAATGAAGCACAGCTCTCCTACCCTTTTTCATGAGATATAATGTTCAGATAAAATGGCTTAAATATTTTTTAGTCATCCTTTCTTTCATGAAATTCATGGAAGTTGTGTTATTTTTGTAGCTTATTTGGATATAACTAAAAATGGGAAAGCCCCAGAGCCTTTTAGCTGAACATTTAGTAAATGGACTGGTTTAGTTAATACACCATCTGGATACAAATCATTCCTGGTTTGGTTCTGCAGGGGGAAAAATAAAAAAAAATGGATAACAAGGTTTTGACATTAAAATTGTTAGGCTGAAGATGATAAATAGTTGAGAAAACCTTGTGTGGATGACAGAGTCGGGAAATACCACTTGTATGAAGAATGATCAGATTATCACACTTGTGCAGTTGAATGATAGAAATGGCATGAAATTTGATAGTGCGAAGTGGAAAGCCAAACACATAGTGGTCACTTGTTTAAGAAAGATTCATTTAGAAAGAAAGTTTAAGGGAAGGGAAATTAGGATGCTTAAAGGGATGGGGATTTTGTGTTAAGAGAGGAGATTAAAAGAGCTTTGGTTGTTCAGTTTAGCAAAGTGAAGGTTGAGAAGGGATATTTTTACCTTACAAATACATTGGGAGGCAAAGATACAGGAAGGAGAAGAGCTTACTTAAGTTAAAGGAAGATATGGGTTCAAGATTAATTGGGCACAAATAGATCACAAACAAATTGAAACTGGAATTAAAAGAAAATTTCTAACTCTTACAAGAGTGAAATTCTAGAATGTCTTCTGAACAAAGCAGTGAAGAGACAGAGCCTGAATGCCTTCAAGATGGAGCTTGAGAAGTTTAAGGAAGCAACAGCATGAGAAGATGAGGCAATCTTGGAATAATTACTGGAACATGAGGAAAGTAGCTTTGAATATTAGATACCTCCCATAAGGAAATTGAAAGAAATCTTGGTGTGTTTTTACATGTACTCCAGGGGTGAGCACTTTAATTCAAGCTGCCTTGAGGCCACTGTAATTAAAGCACCTATAGTGTCTTGTGTATCAGTGTCCCCAAACTTCAAAATGGTTGTGTGGAGTGCTTTAACTAAAGCTCATTCAAGGGGTTTTAGTATAAGCACCGCTATCACCATTTTGAAGCACAAGGTTGCTGATACACAAGACAGGGAAGCTGCTGCAATGCAGCTGCTGCAGGGAATTAGCACAGGTCATTGCAGGACCCCAGGCATAGCTTTACAAGCACTCATGGTGCTCTGGCAAGGTTCCAGAGGACTGGAAAATGGCCAATGTGGTCCCCATTTTCAAAAAAGGGAGGAAGGAGGACCCAGGAAACTATAGGCCTGTTAGTCTTACCTCGGTCCTGGGGAAGCTCTTTGAGAAAATTATCCAGGTGCACATCTGCAAGGGGCAAGCAGGGTAGTGTATGCTTAGGGGCAACCAACATGGGTTTATTAGAGGCAGGTCCTGTCAGACCAACCTGGTGGCCTTCTATGACCAGGTCTTGGACAAGGGGGTGAAAAGCACCTTGTTCAAATTTGTGGATGACACTAAGATGTGGGGAAAAGTAGGCACACTAGAGGAGAGGGCTGCAATTAGATCTGGACTGGTTACAGAGGATGAGAACAAGATGGGTTTCAATACTGAAAATTGCAAGGTGCTGCACCTGGGGAGGAACAACCGGCACCATACCTACAGGCTGGGGAATTCCCTTCTTGTCAGCACAGAGGCAGAAAAGGATCTTGGAGTCATTGCTGATGCCAAGATGAACAGGGGCCAATAATGTGAGGATGCGGTCAAGAAGGCTAACCGCACCTTGTCATGCATCCACAGATGCATCATAAGCAGGTCCAAGGAGGTGATCCTCCCCCTCTGTGCAACATTGGTCAGGCTGCAGTTGGAGCCCTGCATCCAGTTCTGGGCACCGCACTTCAAGAGGGATGTGGACAGCATAGAGAGGGTCCAGAGGAGGGCCACTCACATGATCAAGGGGCAACAAGGCAGACCCTATGAGGGAAGGCTACAGGACCTGAACCTGTTCAGCCTCCACAAAAGAAGGTTAAGAAGGGATCTGGTGGCCATCTATAAATGGGCCAAGGGGGACCAGCAGGCAATGGGAGAGTCCCTGTTCCCTCAAGCACTACCGGGAATAACAAGGAATAACGGCCATAAGTTGACAGAGAGTAGATTCAGGCTAGATATCAGGAGACACTACTTCACAGTCAGGGCAGCTAGGATCTGGAACCAACTTCCAAGGGAAGTGGTGCTCACTCCTACCCTGGGGGTCTTCAAAAGGAGGCCAGATATATACCTAGCTGGGGTCATTTGACCCCAGCATGCTTTCCTGCCCATGGCAGGGGGTTGGATTTGATCTGCTCGGGTCCTTTCCGATGCTACCAACTATTACTATTAACTAATTAGCATACTTCAGCAGACTCAGTTAAATCGAGTCTGCTCCAATGCTCTGTAATTACAGCACATTGGAGCAGCCTCCTCACACCTCTACAGGCATCCTTGGTGTCTGTGTTGGCTACTTGCATACATAAGAGTTGTTGTTAATTCCATGTCAGTGCTTCTGCTAGTCACCTGCAGGGACCAAGAATTTTCTTCTCAACCTTTGAAGCTACTGGGGAATTTCTTTCTTTCTTCTTCCCTGCCTGCAGCTGCTCTTTGTCACCCTCGTGCCGCTGCTGCAGGCGCTGGGCAGGAGCTTTTTGGAGACCACCTACATGTGCTCCTACCCATACCAGGCAGCTGAGAAGGTCCCCATCTGCCTGGCCAACTTCTTACTGGGTCAGGCCAAGTTGGCCACCCTCAAGAGCCGCTGAAACTGGCTTGCTGGGACTGGCTCAGATGATGCCCTGCAGCTTTTCGGCCTCCTGGTGCAGGTGCGTCTCTCACTGGAGTTTGAGCATGCTGTGTTCCGGTGGGCAGTGCCTGCCTTTGAGACATGCTGGGCCCTTGAGGGAGCACTGTGCCATGTGGAGGACAGCCATCTCAAGTACACATTCTGATGTCATGACCGGTCTGGGTGACCGGGTTGGCTTGGTGTTGGACTACGACTTCCAGCTCATGCCGCATCCTGGGCCCTCACCAGGCTTCTTTTTTTTGCTTTCTTTTTGTGTGGGAAGTTGAAGGTTTTTGTTATGTGTATGATTGGATGGATCAGGGTACGAATTGTTTATTTATAGTTATGACTGTGTGGCCGGCACACCGACCACATAACTAGCATGTACGGTACGACATGGCATGTAGAGAGGGTGTCTGTCATGGTGTGATGTGTTGAATGCAATGATATGGTGTTCTTGGTTTGATAGTAATTTGTTTGGTTTTTTGCTTTGAAAGCGGCCACCCTTTTTGTATCCCTGAACCCCTGAATAAAGTAGTTAAAAAGTCAAAGTCCTTCTTTCTTCAAGGGTTGCTTTTTTGTTTATAGCTAGAGATGGGAATTTGGCTTGGATGCTCTGTTTTTCCTACTGGTACTGAGTGAACATTTTGTGGCAATGTTGTGCAAGAAGATGGATATTCTTGGGTACACTTTGGGACAAACAGTTTCTTGTAAATACAGGAGACTTGCCCAGGAGGTCTCTTCTGCTTTTACATTCCCATGAAAACTTACACAGAAATAAAGTTAATGTGGAAAGCACATCCAAATAATTCACAACCTACAGCACCACAAAGAAAAATAATGCAAACAGGATATTGGAATATATTACAAGGGAATTGAAAATATTCATTGCCACTTGACACAGATTTTATGTTCTCTCACCTTGAATATTATATCTAATTTTGATCTTTCGATCTTGAGAAAAATATAGTTGAAGAAGAAAAGGTCCAGAAAGGACAATAAATTAATAGTTGTATGCAAATATTCCCATTGGAAGAAAAAATACATCCCAAGGCAGAAATATGAGAATGTTTAAAACAGTGAACTGGAAAAGAAAGATAGAGCTGACACTCTTATATGTACTTTCTCACAGTATAAATACAAGGATGCACACAATGAACATAAAAGGAAACATTTAAAACTAAAAAACGCTTTTACAAAACATCCTCTTCCTCATTTTTAATGCAGCTGTGCCTAAGGATCAACCACAAATGGAACTCTATTATTCTAGGAACAGTACAGATGCAGTTTAGTAAACAGGCCCTGACACCTGGACACCTGACAGGATAGACCCAGTGGCTGTGTCCAGATGGGTGCTCATATGCCTGTTGCAGCATCTCAAAGCAGTTTGAGATGCTGCAAGAGGCATGCTTAGAATGAAAAAATGTTCCCCATGCTGCATATTTGCAGTGCAGAGTCTACATTTGATATCAGGAAATCCCAGTATAAAAAAAATACCATGTGGAAAAAAAGTAGTTCAGAGCCCAGGACCATGCCCTGAGGCAATTGGAGTCTGAGTCCTCCAGAGAGAAGCTCTGGCCAGAGCATTTATATGGTGCCCCTGCTGCCCCAGCACACTGCCTCAGCATTCTTGGGCAAATAGGAGTGGAGCAAGGCTGCAGTGTGACCTGGACCCAGGCAAGCAGGGCCATGGGGTTGGGGGGGACTGTGTGGTTTCTGGGGGGGTTGTGGGTGTGGGGTGTGTGGGTTGGTGTGGGGAGATGTAGGGTGTTGGGTGGGTGTAGGATTTGTGGGAGGGTTGAGAGGGGGCTGCCACATGTCAACCCCTCCCACCCTCTGTAGCGTACAGCCCCCAGCACTTGCAGCAGCAGCCAGCTGGGTCATCGGGGCCATGGCCTTCTGAAGGCATAGCCACATGGTGGCACAGCAATGCCTGCCCGGGATCTGTGCATGATGAACAGGCCCAGTCTGACCTGCCCCATGAGTGCATGCTCTTGGACAGGACCAGGATGGCTCCTATACAAAGGCATGCACTAGCAGGGCAGAACAGACTAGGCCCATTTGCCATGTACAGACCCCGGGTCAGGTGGGACTGTGGCTGCAGAGGACCTTGGACCCAGTAGCCTCACTGGCTGCTGCTACCAGTGCTGGAAGCTGTGTGCTACACGGGTTGGGTGGGAGGGGTGGGCATGTGGTGCCCCCCTAGCCCCTGCCACAAACTCCATACCAACAGTCCTCCCACAAACCCCATCCCCCCACACCCACCCACAAACCCACCAGACACACCCACTTCTCTTGCAGCTGAGCCTGCTTATTGTTCCGGTCCCTGGGCACATCTATACAAGATGTATTAATGTGCACTATCCTAATTTAATGTGCATTATAGGTGTGCATCTACCAGTGTACACCCTTACTGTGCATTAAAATGTTTAATTTAGGATAATTCAGGTATCAAATTTAGACCCAATTAACTAAAGTGTATTAATGCACATGTGGCTGCGACCCAACACTAACTTTAATGCCAAGTCTGCCCAGCCACTTTAGTGCCAAGTCCCTGCACATGGAGATACCAAAAAATTGCTTAATGTGCATTAGTTTAATGCATATTAAATTTAGTCAAACTGACATGCATGTGTATATGCACCCACCTCCACATGTCATGCAGATTTTACTTTTGCTTTTGCCCTATAGCCAGCAAAAACTGCTAAAATTTTCTTGCATATAATGTACATTTCAATTTCCAGCAGCTGTCTTGGGGGGGGGGGGGAGTGCATGTTGTATGTGAGAAAATACTGTATTCTGTAGGTCTAACAAATATAAACTACTTCATCACTTCTGTTCCACTTCAACTTCCTAAATTATTTTTGCCATTTTTATTTGTTGCTTTGTACAGGAAGAGAATTTTGATCACTACATCTAGTACAACCATTAGATCGGGCTTCCCATGAAGATGTAATACTACCTCCTTCAAGTGCACAAGTGTATTATAGAATCATGGAATCCACACAGTAAGAAGTATAAGCATAAAGTCCTGAATTCTTTCCTTGTCCATAAGAATTACTCCAGAGCATGATGCTCTTCAGGGTAGACCCAAGAGAAATGCTAAGGGAACTAAAGCACTATTCAGTACGTGGACACTTCAGTATATGGAGCCTGAGCTGAGAGTGTTGAACCTCTTGCTCTTCCTGCTTTTGTTCTATTTAGGGAATCTGGAAGAGAATAGATCTTATGGAGTGAGACTCAAGGGGACTCATAATTCAGGTTGGGAATGTGTTTTATTTGAGGATGTGAAAATCCCCACATTTCGAGCTTAGTATGATCATCAACCTATTCACCTACCACTCCATGCCATTTTGTAAAGACCTGTTAGCCTCAACACTAAAAGGTGTAGATCCAATGTAGAACACATCCCAAGGATGCCCATTTACACACTGCAGCCAAGATAATACTCCATTTAAGCCGCTTATCTGAAATCCATGCTGTGGATCTGATTGAAGGATTTAACACTAAGGGTGGTCTGAGAATAGAGGCAACATTTGAACGAAAAGAATAGACTGCTAAACATACCTGAATGCTTGTAATACAGGAAGGAAAGCTAACACGGTACTGTTCAAAATGTTTGTGAAAAAACATTAAATCAAATGATGAAGGTAAATCAGTCAGTGTTAAGGTATGCTTTAAAGCATGTGCTCATTGTGTATGACAACATACTAGGAATATCCCTTTCAGCATACAGAAATGAAATATGTAAACAACGCTGTCTGCTACTCATATAATAATAGTAATATTTTATTCTTGAATTTTTTTCCAAATTTAAAGGAATTCATCATTTTAAAAAAACCCAACAGCATCATGATTATTTGATAATAACAGTGCCATGTAGTGTTATTACATATAACATTTGAAATCATTACATATGAAAAAAATAGATATTATCTTTCTCTATATTCCCTAAATTCCCTAAAAACTTCGTGAATTTGATAGTACTTATAGTACATTTTCCTATTTGTAGTCAGCATCCCCTGTTGTTTGTGTGAGTTTTTATGACATCTAAAAAAGAATCATTTAAAAAATAGAAAAAAATTTATATTGCAAAATAATGCCCCCACCCAAAAACCCAACATTTGACAGACGCTTTAGATTCAGTTAAAAAAAATGTTCGCTTGCGTTTTTGGAACTGGTAGATTTCAAGTTACATGTTCCTATGTTAGAATTAGCACCTGTGTGTGGAAGTCCTGGTTTTTATAAAATGATTATGGTAGAAAAAACAGAAATCTGAGAGGGAGACAGAAGGTTCGCAACTACAGCACTATACAGGATAACCACACAGACTTGGATACCATCCATAAAAAGGACAGACAAATTTAACAAGTACACCAATTTAAAAGGGAGGGTGCAGGGGTTGTCAAATGATGCGCTGTAACTGCTTTGTAAATTTTCTCTTTCTTTCAATAAGTGGAAGCCAAGCAACAGTAATTTAGCAGATGTTTCATTCAAGGGTAAACTGTCCCAGTATAGCTTCTTCTTACAACAGGGTAGAGCAATCGCACAAACAGTTAAAACTGAACATCTGATAGATGCTTTCTAGTGTTAAATTTTCACCTCCTCCTCCCTGCTTTCATTCAGTATTTTGGTTTAATCCAGAGGTGCTCAATGCCCTGCCTGACGGCCAGATCCAGCTCGCAGCACCATGTCATCCCATCCATGAGGCTCCCCAGGTCTGGAAATTTGGCAGCAGGGGAGTGGTGGCATCACTTACCTGCTGCCAAATTTCTAGAACCATGAAGAGCCCTGGGTTCTGCGCACTGGACCAAGCACCCAATCCCAGTGGGCATGTCTACATGTGCCTCTTTTAAGTGGGCTTAGTCTAAAATCACCATTTTTAAGGTGCATTAAGGGCACTTGTCTACACGTGTGCACTCTTAAAGCAGGTATCAAATTTAAATGCAAATAGCCAAGTCTCATTTCTCATTAGCACATATGTATATTAGCACACATTAATGTGATGTGTGTCAATGGATACACACTGTTAAGACACAATAACGTATCTGCATGTATGCTAACGTGACTCATGTATACTAATGCGACTTGGCTAGTCGCACTTAAATTTTAGCGCGTTAATGTGTATTAACCTGTCCACGTGTAGATGCACATCTAAATCACCTTAAGTAAAAGCACATTAAGTTTAAGTGCATGTAAATACACATGTAGTCATGCCCAGCGTGGAGGGGGTGGCACTAGGCCTCTACAGTCCAATCCCAGGATGCAGGAAGGGGTAGCACAGGCCCCCCCAGGGCCCAATCCCAATGAATGAGTAGGACGGGGTGGAAGAGGGTGATGCTAGGCCATGAGGGCCCAATCCTGATGTGCAGAGGTGGGAGGGAGCAGTGCTGGGACCAAGCCCAGATTTTAATGCACAGGCCTCAATGTAGCCTGTGGATTGGCCCCATGCTAGTCTTCTGGCCTGTGGGGCATGGCCTGTGGGGCAGAAAGGTTGAGCACCTCTAGGTTAATCTGTCAATTTACAAAGATAACAAAACACACTTTACAATCACAGCACATGATTTTACTAAGTATTGTACTTTTACAGATATTTTTCCTTCTCAAGTGTCTAGGAGTACTTGGGCCTCTGGCAGATTTCTAATCACATAATGAGATCCAAGAACTTGTCATTCAAGATCTGGCATGTCAGGGTGCACGATTTTTGGGACCCTGGATAAAATTTCTCAGATTCCATTGTGCGTGTTCAGGCTTGGGAAACCCACCATCAGTGAGCAGTTCCCTGAAGTCAGGTTTCCTGAATGCTAGGACCTTCAAAACACCCAACTCCTTTTAAATATGTAGACTCACAGGTTTGAGATTGGGAAACATCCCCAATATATTGGTCCAGGTGGAACCCAGAAAAGAGGACCCATTCCCCAAACTTGGGTTTACCAAACTTGTCTTTAAACTTGCTGGTGTCCAAGAAACCCAGTAGCAGAGCATCTTTGTGGCTGGAGGAACACTTTGGTAGTTGGTTTGCCATTTTCATCACATGCTGAATTGTTTGAACATGTAGCACATTACAGTTTAATTGCATAAAAATGTAATGTCTGCCCAGGTCTTGGTTATGGTCCTGAATGTCTCACCCAATATAGCCAACATAACTGAAAAAATGTTGTATGTTACTGTTTACGCAGTAGGATGTATTATATATACATAGTTACATAGAAAAATGCCCATAATTCTGTTTAGGCTGACTGACATGATATGAATTTTCCTAGATGGACATTTCCTGCTGCTAGAAGCATCAGCCCCTGCCACCTTCTAGGGAAAAATGTAAATTCTAGAGATTTTCCCCTATCTCTTAATACCAAGGTACAAAACAGATGGATGGTATTAGTCAAGCAGAGACATAGTTAAAGAGACTGTGTCCAAAAAATCTTCAAAGAGCAAGAAATCACAATAGATGAAACTTCACCCTGCTGTTCTGTTGGATCCTAACATAAATAAGGAAAAGTTTTCATGGACTATAAAAATTTCCTAATCATTTAGGGCCAAGGCACTGGTAATTATTTATTGTAAATAGCTTATAACTAAAACATTAAAACATGAAGTAAACCTGCCATTCTGAATACCTATACATGAGGAGCAAGGCTGCTCTGACACGCTGTAATTACAGCGTGTCAGAGCAGTCACCATTTATCGAGTCTGCTAGAGTATAGTAATTATTGTGAACCACCGGCCTCCAGTGCCTCACGTATCAGTGTCCCCACATTTAAAAAATGGCTCGTCTAATGAGCTTTAGATAAAGTGCCCCAGCCGCCCACTTGAAGCGCATGGATGCCAATACACAAGACGGTCTGGGCACTTTAAGGAAGCTCTTAGAGCTGCTCTAAAGTGCTTCCTTTCCCCTACTCCCAGAGGACATGTATAAACATCCTCTTTGACCTACACATTCTTTAATCTGATGTGAGTTAGAAAGACAGGAATATCAAAGATGCAGCCAGAAAGGCAGGGAACAGCAGGAGATCTTCCCAGTTCCCTTTAATTCTGTATTTTTCCTGTAAGCTTTTTTCCCCTGCTTTGTTTGTTGTATACAAAAATAAGCCAAGAGGGGGGAAAAAAAAACACTCAGGACAAAATATAGAACTGATCTAAAAATGGCTCCTAGAAACTCTCTACATTTCTGAGTGTCAACTGGCGGCAGCTTTGTATTTGTCTGGCTGCAGCACTGATCTTCCTGCTTTGATACAGGTCATTAGGCTGGGTCTCCTGTTGGAACTATCATTGAAATGGCAGCCCCCAGGGATTACACTGCTGCCAAATTCAGATCAGTAGAGTGAAAAACACAGTTTTGGGTCTTTTAAAATGCTGCTTTAAAATGTCCTTGTTGCATATCCATATTCTCATTATGGTCACTATCCTTCAATTTGATTCATGCACAACCTTGGTGCCTGGATAGATCCTACTGCAAAACTGCAAACTGATTTTTTTCTGTAAGCATTCATAGCTGTAGTAAAAAAAATAACTAAATATTCCTTGAATAGTAATCCTTTGCACTTGTATAGTGTATTCCATTTGTAGAGATGACTTGTTCAGAAACAAGTCCTCTCCACTCAGCAGGAGCTGGAGAGAGCCCCAGACAGAGTCTTCTCTGATGCATAGATGATGCCGGGCCAAGATCCAAAAAACTCATTTTGGCTGGGCTCTGCTGAGTCCAGCTTTGCAGGAGCTCCCTACACAATTCTGACACGCTGGTACTTAGCAAAAGAAAATCAGCTGGTAAAGCAGACCAAGGGAGTTTATGCGACTTGGGGACTGTGGATTGATTCTTGCCAGTCTGTTCTCACAGGGAGAATGTTTCTCTACCCAGGCCCACAGAAACCCCTTCTATGCCAAAAGTGAGTATGTAAGCTGGCCACAAAATACAAGGTTTATCTCCAAACCCTCATTGCCACAGAGAAATACCACATAGAGACTGAGTCATAGATAAAGGGGATATGTAATTACATAATGGGTACATGACTGAGCAAGGTGCAGAGTCACATGCTTCCAAATGCTGTCCCTGACTGTATTTACTAATAATGAGTCATCATCTAACAATTAATATCTGCCACATTTTTCCATTTCCATTTCATTTAAGGAATCTATGTAGGTAGCTCCTTACACAGAGAAATACCCTTATGAAAAGCAGCTATTGAGCCCAATCACTACATCCACTGCCACTCCAGGTTGCAGCTGCATGAATTGTAAATGGGAGAGTGGGGAAAAGGGGTTGATTTACAAGGTTCTGTAGAACCGGTTCGCGTTAGCTGAGAAACAGTTCATTTGCATATGCTCTGCACCTCCTGGTTGGCTACCCCAATGCCTACAGCTTAGTGCTGCATAAAAGTTTTATTGTTAATTGGCTTCTGCATTTCAGCTAATTCCTGGCTGCATGAGCTAACTGGGTCTACAGCCAATTTTCACAGTTTCCAGGGTCCTAGATGGCTCTCTGTGTTGCACCAGCTACAAAATATTTTTAATTGAATTAAGCCCTTAATTGTGCTCATAAATGTGGAAAAAAATTAACCCCCCTAAGAAATAGAAAGAGATATTGATATGTAAATCTAAAAAGACGACTTTGACTTCTCAGTGTTATTATTATTAGCATTAACAATATTGGCATGCATTCTGATTATCAAATGTCCCTTAAGCTGCTGTTCTTCATTATAAGTGTTCTGAACAGGATCTGTTATCTGGACCTTACAAAGATATAAATAATTAGGTGATTTCCCCAAGAAAATATATTTACTCATCTATTAAGGAGTAAAATACAGCATTTGAAAGAAGGACTTCAGTGAGTTTTAAAGGCAGTAACTGCAGCAAACTAGCAAAATAGGATTAAGGCCAGACCCAAATGGTACTTTCTTACCCATCCTTTATGTATACTGTCACTTGATCTTAGTATGAAGTTACATGTTATGCTTAGACCATATTAGGGGTGCTTAAAATGGAAGCATTTGCATGTTAAAGCTCAATAACTCATGCTAAGAGCCCTCTGGGCATCTCAAAGTTATGCCACTTCAGACAAAGGTTAACATTGGATCAATCTACCTAGCGCCTGTGTCAGGGTAACCTCTATCTGTTCCACAGAGGACAAAAAGCAATCTACAGTCCTCCAGCATTGCAGGATACACCTCTCCCAGTAGCCCCTCCTGCCCTGAGATCCTAGCCATGCCTCCAGTGGTCAGCCTTCTAGGCTAGGGACAGATATTTAAAAATCCTGAGCCTGAATTGATTCAACCTTTGCAGGTTAGTCTAACTTGGTTAGGCTGAATTGGTTTCAACCATATAGATAATCCCTCTGGACTGAGAAAATTCAGACACATGCCTGCAGTGGCTCAGGCTGGAAGCCAGGAGGTGCTAGAGCAGCCCTCCCTTCCCTTACTGAGCTGAGCTGAGCAGGATGTGGCCAGTTCCCAGGAGGAGGCTCTGATTAGGGAAGGGTGTAAACCCCCAGGCTGCCTGCAGACCCAGGCTTTTCCCAGCTCGCTGCTCAAGGGGCATGCACCGAGGCAAAGGGTGTGTGTGCAGTGCACATATGTTGATGATATAGACCTTTTCAATCTCCCTCCCTGCTTCTGTATATGGTCTCCAGCTAATTGACAGGCAAGCAAGCCGGGGGTGGGATGGGGGTGCTCATAACAGTGTCACCCCATCTCAGTGTTTATTGTCCCATTAAGAAAACAGAGGGACATTACCAACAACCTGTTGATTCTGCCTCTTGATTCAGCATGGACCCAGCATGTGGTCTGCTAGCTAATACACAGATACCTTCTCCACAAGGCAGAAAGGAGTGGGGAATTCCTGCATAGCAGGGAGTGGTGAGGGGGAGGTAGGGGGAGCAAACAGCTCTTAAACAGCTTTTACAGGTATTAAGTTACCTGTTGAATAGCTCCAAAAAGCCTGTCTGCCTCTGTCGTCTCCCACAGTACAAAGTATAGCCCTCATATGGTCTGCTAGCTAATGCTGAGGTGTCTGTGAGGGATGGGGGTATGCCTGCTTAGCACAGAGTAAGGAGGGGAGAGGGGAGCAGAAGCCAGGCAGATGGCTGCAGAGCAGAGGGGAGGGGCCAGCTCTGCTGTGGAGCAGAGACCGCTGCGGAGCCAGAGAGCATGCCGGGATGCTGGGGGACAGCTCTGATTTATCTTAAACCAGCAAGGGGTCTGGGACTGACATTGCATAAACTGGTTTGAGCCAAATCAGTTAAGTCTGATGCTACAATCAACCAGGTTTATCTCAAACTGCTTTCAGCCATATTCAAACTGGTTTATGTGCACTGAAGATCTCTTCCATTAAAGGTTTAAACCAGTTTGTGGCCACTTAGGCCGGTTTATGTGTAAGGTCTGTCCCTAGCCCTAGTGGCAAGTCAGAGCTGTACGGGCAAGAAACAGTATTAACCCTTAATGTGCAACTGCTTACAGCATATTCTAACTTTTACACAGTTTAACAGTTCAGAGATGTAGTATGGTCTCAGTGTAATGTGTAATTTTACTCTTAGGCGATGAGGAATTGATTTATGGGAATGAAATAATTAAGACTCAAATATGAGAATGAACAAAGTGATAATTGTGAAGTTATATATATGAAGGGTTAACCTTTCAATGCAAAAATATGGGGTTATTAAACTTCCTAGTGCTCTTTCCCTATCAGTAAGATAATGGGGCCAAACATAAAGCCTTTTGGATAAAAGATGTACAGTGAAAATAATCTCATCTTCCTGCCTGTTGTTTCTGAACTTGCCACTCTTTGGTATCCTAGTGGGAACAAAAGGTGAGATTCAAATAAAAAAAAGTGACAGAAGACCTTGCAGGAGATTTAACTTTGGTCCAGAAAAATATTACAAAGAAAAGAAAAAAAGAAAAAGAAAAAAGAAAAGAGATAATACAAGTAGTAACTGGGAAACTTGAGGGCCAATTTGATAAAATTCAAATGTAGGTGATGCATTCAAAATTCATTCTAAAGACAAACTCCTCAAACGTATGATTTTTTCTTGTACTCAGTAGGTACTTCACAATGTCTGTATAGTACATGTAAAGGACAAAAAGTTCTGGTTGCTTTCATGCTAGAAACATAGGTTGATGAAGCACAAATTTAAGGAGACAGGAAAAGAGGACTGCATGACCCTGTGGGACTAGTAATGGTCCATAGGGCATTTCACCTTTATGAGGCCAATTCAAATCCAACCTAGCTAAACTAATGGCTGAGAGTTGTTACTGTCTGATAGCTGTTTAGTGCATTATGTCAAATGAATGTGATGATCTTAGCCCAGATCCCTATCGGCTGATATCCAGATCATAGCTCTCCCTCCCCACTGCATTCAAGATGATTGTTCAAATTTTAGCAAAGTAAGGAAAACAGTAATGGGCACAGAAATTTAAAAATTCTCTTAGTTCCTCTTCTGGATTTCAGTAGAGGAATCATGTTGAACTTACACAGTCAGTGTCTGTATTATTAATTACTGATACTGCACTAGTACCCACAGGTCTCATTGCTACCAGGTCTCTGTGATGGGCACGTGGTCCCCACTTCAAAGAGTTTACCATCTAGGACAGATCAAAGGTGTACAATGAGATCAAATCTATATATGCACTGTACTGCATCCTTCCTTTCTGTCTGCCCCCACCCCCCCAGCCATTTGACATGTTCCAAAGTTTTCAGTTCACTGTATTTGCTAAACACTAAGTATATACTGACAAATGATTTTGAAAAGGGAAACAGATAAAGCTACTGTGGTTTCAGACTTCTAATGCATCAGCCTAACTGTACATTTTCAGCACAATACAGCAAATTCCACTTCAGATCCTCACGTTTTGGAATAGATTTTACTCAGAGGAAGCTTCAGTTCTGTCTCGTAAAAGAGTGCACTGGGATTGCAACCTCACCGTTCTGCAGTACCATGCCAGACAATCCATGGATCAGTACTGCCACATTTGACCACCTTTACTCTAGGAGATAAAGCAGTAAAACCTGTTAATGCCACTATGTCAATGATTCCCAGATCAGAGGCATACCTTTAAAAATCCCAGGAAATCTTTTTTTAAAGAAAAAAATGGAAATTAAAAGAAAAAGGCTAAATTTACTACAGCTATATGAGAAAAATAGCTTCAAATTACAAAAGTCTATGATAGGCTTTAATTATAGTCAGCAGATGGAAAATAAAGTGAGAAATGCTGTTTTCAAGGCTCACAACACTGAAGTAAAGCAAAAAAACCCCATTCAGTTATTTTACAGTTGTGTTTTGCTTTGTGGTAGTTTTATCACTCATCCCACACTGCCCCTCTCTATCCTCTCAGTTTCTTGAACAGTTTTTGAGACAAAAAAAAAAGCAAAGTGCCTAAGATATGACGTTGGAGAAATTTAATTCATATGCCATCTCTCTATTCTCCTCCTATCTCCAACACTCAGATGTTTTTTGAAAAAGAAAGAGCATTTTAAAATAAAATGAAGTTTGGAAACTGAATTTGTGGTTCTCTTCTTTACTCTTTTTCTGTTTCTTTCCTGCAGCCAACAATTTAGTCTGGGAATCCATGCACACAGGCATATGTTTAGAGAAAGATCATGATACAATGAAATTTGTTCTGAGCATTTGCTTATGTTTCATTGGCTTCTGTGCTTGGAAACATTTTAAATTTCCCACTACATTGCTGGCATAATTTTTAACTTTCTTTAGCCCAAGCCTCAGAAGCATATTCATGCTTTGATAAAGAGCAAGCATGCACATTTCAGGGTCTTGTTTGCCTAGGCTTACTAGGAGAATTATACCGCAGCTTTCACTTGACGATACAAATGTGATGTTAAAGGACTGATTAATATACCCCAAAACAAAGACATTCAAAGACATCCATCCTTATTTTGCTCCACTCTGCAACTGTGCTTGGTAATACCTACAAAGGTAAATTCAGAGATAGTATAAATGGTGGTTAAATGATAGCATAGTAAGCTAGCATGAATGTGAGTATAGAAGTTTACATGCTAAGGGAAGCAGAAAGGCAAGTATGAAGCTGAAAAGGAATCTCAGGATAGTGACAGAGCATTTTTAAGAAAGCAGGACTCTGGGCTAGGTACAAACACTCACAAAGCCCGAGGAGGAATCAATCTAAGTTACATGGTTTTCCATAAGTAGCATAGTTTAGATAGCTAGCAGACAGAAGACACATTCACTCTTCAATGGGGGGCAATTCTTAGACTGGATTTCTCCATTTTTAAACTAGTCTGTGTGTGCCAAATTTTTGTTCTGTTACAGGTATAGACTGGTTTTCAATCATTTATACCAGCAAAAGTGTAATGCCTGTACCTGGCCCTGGAGGTTAGCTTCTTTTCTGCAATTTTCCATTCTGTTCCACACAACATGCAGTCACACCAGCCAGGTTCTCCTGTACATTTACAGAAGCATTTTTGCCTCCTTTGATTCATAGTGTCTAAGAGTCCTGGATGTGAGCTAGAATCCCACTATGCTAGGTGCTGTACAAACATACGGAAAAGATAGTCTCTGCCTCACAGACCTTAGAAGATATAGAATCTTAGTATAAAATAAAAGACGAGAGATGGGCCAGCACAAGAAAGCAGGAAGACAATATTGGCTAGCATGAGATGCAGTGCTGTCAACCCACCAGCAGCCTAACTACTGTAAAGATTTTTTCAGGCATCATAGCAAAATAAAGTTTGAAAGAAAATAATAGAGCAACTTTGTGAAACCACTTCCAAGCAGGAGAGGCCGCATGGGATAAAACACAAATATACTTATTTGAAAATCCAGGAAGTGAGCTGTGCAACAGGGATCATTTGGAAGCAGAAGCTGACCTTTCAATATTGAATGAAAGCTGATAGGCAGATTGGGTAGATTGCAAAGAGATTTAACAATGAAAACAGTTAGCTTATTTGTTGTTCCAAAAAAGGGGGGAACCAGAAAGGGGTGACATAGTCAAAGCAACACACTACAAAAAATATCTTTGAAGCAACATTCTAAATGGATCTGACCTGGGTAAGACCATTTCCCAAGGCCATACAAAAGGTTGTTGCAGAAATTGAGATTTGATTCTGTGAAAGCCTAGATAAGAGTTAAAAAGCTGTGTGGATGAAAAAGATGCTATATTTTAGATACATTAAGCAGAAACAAACTGCAAAACTGAAACAGCACCTGGATACAAGAGTCTTGAGAGAAATCTGGATTGAAGATGGTGCTGAGGATACAAGCATCAGACAGGTAGGCTAGGATGTTGTTCACAGAGATCACAAAAGGAGGCAGTATGAAGATTAAAGGAGACACAGAATATTAGGGACATTTCTTTTAAGAATAGAAGGAAGCAAAAACTGGTCCTTCTATCAAAGGGCAAGTGCCTGATACAATAATGCACTATACTCAGCCCCTGTACTTTTACTGTCTTATTTATGCTGTGATCTCATAATTTCAGTATCATATCATTTTTTACTTCTTTTTAAAATGGCCTCATTATACAAAAATAAAACCCAGATTCTTAGCCATATAGAAAATGTGTGTGAAACTTCTGTCCCAGACCCCTTCCTGGTTCAAGTTCAATCAGAATCTCCCTGCATATTTTCCAGCCCTGGGCTAGGCTATGCTGTCTGCTCTAGAGTGCAAAGCTGGCCTTGCCCCTCTGCTCCCTAGCTGGAGTGTGTGTATAGTGGGGGGAGGTCAGGGAGAAAGGGTGAAGAGCACGTGGCTGGAAGGATTTTAAGAGAGTTGGTATTTCCAGGGTCTGTTCTGCATTAATACTGACATAGTTAAGAGTAGTTTAGGGGTTTCTCTAAACTAGGCCAGCTGCCTATAGCCACCAAGACTAGGTACAGACAATCAAAAAGTCCAAGTCTGAATTGATTGAGTCTTTGCAGGTTAGTTTAAACTGCAGAGATTAAATGGAAACAGAAATGAACAGACATTTACCTTTGACTCAGGGAAAGCGGCCACACACCTGCAGTGGCTCTGGACAGAAGCTGGGAGGGGGGCACTAGAGCACAGCTCTCTGGCTATGTATTCCTTTCATCTGCCTGCTGCCCTCGAGGTCTCTGGGATTTGTAGTCCAGAATTACAGCAGCAGGACTCTGCAGGGTTGCTCATCACGTCCTCTTTCTGCTTCCAGGTGCCTCTGGGATTTATAGTCCACAGTTGCAGCCAACAGTAAGTTTGAGCATGGGAGATGTTTATCCCTCCTCCCTAGCTCCAGACCTTGCTCCAGCTAGGGAGCAGAGGGGCGAGGCCAGCTTTGCACTCTAGAGCAGACAGCATAGCCTAGCCCAGGGCTGGAAAATATGCAGGGAGATTCTGATTGAACTTGAACCAGGAAGGGGTCTGGGACAGAAGTTTCATACACTGAGTTGACCCAAATCAGTTAAGCCTGATACTACCTTAAACCAGGTTTATCTTAAACTGGTTTTAGACATTTTGAAAATGGTGCTTGTGCACTGAGCTTCTGTTCTGTTACAAGTTTAAAACAATTTCTGATCACTTAAACCAGTTTATGTGTAACTTCTGTCCCTAGCCCAAGGGACTATTGTTATCGAGCCATTACTAAAGCACATTTCTTCCCAGTCTCCATCCTATAAACATTGGGAAATGTTGAGAAGTCATATTTGGAGCCAGCTTTGCACTTTAAGAGGAACCTTGCGGGGGGAGAGGGATGCAGCTTGCTTATGCTTCTTTTTTACATGAAAGTGAGATTCAAGTCTTAATTTACAAACTGATAAATAAAGACTTAAAATAGTTTTTAAAAAATGTCATGCTCTTGTCAAATGTCCAGTACTTCATAACTACACAGAGAATATCAGAGACTGTTTAAAGCCTGGATATATAGTACATTTCTTAGAAGGACTCCAGTATTATAAACTAGACTGAATGATTGTAGTACAAAGTACCTTTCTTTTCAATGATATTCAAGTGTCTCATGATTTTCTTAAACAAATTAGTAATAATATGCTTCTTTACATGTTTTATATCATAAAAAGGACCCCAGCTGTTTATTTAGGTAACAAAAGGCTGGTTTTCTAACATTATTAATGTCCTCTGCCCTTCACATGACAGTAATCAATGCCTGACTCCTGATCACACAAGAGAATCATTCTCGCCAGTTCAAACTGAAAAAGATTAATTGCCTAGCAAAAGTTTACATAAGTACATGTAAATGAAAAGAGAAAAAGCATTCACTGTGCACAGAATGCCTGCACTGGATGCAACTATGATAGTCCTCTTGAATAAAAGTAAAACCAAATTAGTATCTGAGTATTTTTCATTTTCCCCAGTTTTAGCTGTATAGTTTATGTACAACACAAATACATAGTATACATCGTTCAGACAAAACCAAAACCAGGTACATATTTAATTCATCATTAGAGAATGTAAAGTCAGTTCTGATGGATAAATCCCAAAGCCTTCCAAATCTTCACTAAGAAATGGAAATAAGTGCCAAAGTGGAGCAAGTGTTACAGGATCAGACTCATCATTCTTTAGGAAGCGGATTGCTCCAATTGACTCAGGAATGAGTTGTGTGTAGGGTTTTTACTGTTGTTTGGGGGTTTTTTTAACGAGTATGTACAAGTATGGGTTAGAAGAGGGATGACCAACCTGTGGCAAGCAACATGGACATCCTCTGTGTGTAGTGCACAGAAGATCAGAGAGGGGACAGGCAGAACAACAGTGGATAAAGCAGGATTTAGGAAGCATAGCATCAAATGGGGAGGGGACATAAGGAGGAAGCAGAAAGCAAAGGAAAACACTGGGTGAAGGAAGAGGATGGGAACGACACTTGGGGAGTGTGTGGCACTAATTTGTGGCATACCTGGGTGAGATTGTTCATGTTAGGCCTAAAAAAACTCTGAAAATGAACATTTCTATTTCAATGCAATAATCTCCCTCCCCCCCTTGTAATTAGATGTTATTTCAGGTTATCAAACAATGTCAGCTATGCTCCATGTATGAAAGCCAGCCTTTAATACTGTAGTTTAGATGGATTTAGGGGGATGTTAGATTTTCTAGTTCCATGGAATCCAAGAAATCCTTGTATAACCTTTATTTTTGTTCTATGGTTATGCCATTTTTTGGACTACTGTAGCAGGGGCTGGGACACGGCCCCTGGCATACCCTTGTGGGATCGGCAGTGCTGGCAGGAAGCTCACCCAGCTGGGTTCAGGAGAGCTGCATTTTCCCAGTGCACTGAAAAAGAAATCCAAGGGGAAACCAGAGTGGCACGCAGGCACCAGGGATTAGAGAACACGTGTCCCAGGGAGCCAGCACCAATTGGCCCAGGAGGAAGCCCGGGCTGTTTAAAGGGAGATGCTGAAAGAAGCATGGCGCTCAGTGTTTCTCAGAACAAAGGTGGTGCAGCTGGACTAAGAAGAGGTGCAACGGAACCAGAGACCTAGCCAGCTGAGCCCTCATGGGGCGCCACAACCACAGAGACCACGAACAAAGGACAACTATGTCGCATCCAGTGAGATAAGGAATATGGATGGCAGAGTAGTGGTAGATAGCCCCACAAGCCAGAGGACAAGCAGGGGGAGTTCTCTGGGAGACGGGCAGCCAAGCCGACTAGGAAAAGGGCAAAAGCAGACCAAGAGATCTGAGGGTAGCCACAAGGGAAGCAGAGATGATCCAGACAAAGGAGAGATTTGTCCAGGCCAGCTGGAAGAATATCAGCAAGGTTCAAAACAGTTTAAGTGAGCCTATCTGGACCTTTGAACCTAAGAGGGGACCCAGGGAACTCAGAACTTTTGTTTAGTGTATTTTTGAGTCTGGATCACTGCTACAGTGGATGAGAATCTGTTCCTTTTTTTCCCTCTCTCTCTCTCTGATTTAGTACTCCTAGGCTAGGGAGATACAGCTGGTGAGAAAGATACCCTTTGCTTTTGAGTTATAATTAATCTTGTCCTAACCCATGCACCTGGAGCCTGTAAAGCAGTTTAGTCTAATAGACCTGGAGCAAGGCTAGGGAAGACCAACCTATGTGAGACTGGCCAATGAAGGGATAATCACCAAATATAGAGGCTCGCTGGGAGGAGCTGGAAGCAGCAATGAAGGGGATGAGAGGGAGGAAGTAAGGCAATCACAGTGAAAACCTGAACAACTCAACCTGAAGAGGGAGATTTGACTAGAAGAATCCACACCAGCAAGTTGCAGGATAAGAAACTAAAACAAGTCTGGGAGGAATCAAGGCCCAGAGACTCCCACACACCGTCAACAAAGAATAATGACCCATCACCTGAGAGGAAAGGGGCAGGGTGTAGGGAAGGTGGAGCCCTGTAGAAGACTGGCCCCTTGTCAGCAGACTTATGCTCAAAGTACCATCCATCTTCCCATATAGTATTATAACATCAAGACGTGGTGGGCAAGAGGGGGGAAGATAAGACAAAGGGAGGTGAGAAGACCTATATATGCAGAACTACCCTCTGTACGTAAAGGTTAGATATTTCTATAGTGCCCATTACACAGTATCTATAAAAGACTCTACATATATTTTAGGACAATATATATACCTAATATATGTAAAGATATACTATATATAATTATTTAACATATAATAGGAATATATATTATCCTAAAAACATATATAGTCTTTTTATAGCCACTAGATGCTGATTAACAGGCACTATAGATATATCTTACCTTCACATATATATAAATAGTATACTATCTATATATCTATATATATAGATAAAAAGATATATCTTTACATGTACTAGGAATATTAGCTGAAGTAGGAATCTATTCAGTCTTGAGGGATGATATTTTTGTCTACTTCATTTGCAGACAAGAGATAAATTTAACTTCCTTCTGGTTGCCCCTTTGCCTCTTCCCCTATCTGAGTGGGTAAGCTAGCATCTAGCCTTCCAGATGAATCAAGATGTATGGTGGTTTTTCTCAAAAGGGTCATCTTAGTATTTCCCACCCCTTCCTCCTTCCTTGATGCCGTAAGTCAGGATCAAGCAGGGGAAATCCAACTGGATATGGAATTGAGTGTCTCTAAACGGCAGTCTCCCTGAACTATTTACCTGAGTTTTAGTCTTAACTTCTCACAGCCACAAAGAAAAACTCTGCTCTGAATTTGAAGAGACTTTAAGCTTTTACTACCTTATCTAACCAGGTGGGTGTGGGGAGGGGAGAGCTGATTTATAAACTAGGGTCTGCTTTAATACAGGCCAGAACCTGAATTTGGCAGTTGAAAACCACTTTGAGTGCTTATATTCCTTCTATTATTCTTCCCCAAAACACAGTGTTCACCCATAATTTCCCTGAGACCAGGAAAGAATCCTAGAGCAAAGAACCAGGTGACACAGGTGAGTGCAGAAACAGTGAGGACACTGTAAAATGGTTGGAGCTATGTTATGAAGATGCTCATTCCTAGAGTGGGCCAACCAGAGTACCAATTACCCATATGGATAGTGTAGTACAGACATAATAGGAAAGGGTTTATAGTATAGGCTTACAGGGACTGATACTGGAGTGGGCAGCACAGGAAGATAAGAACATTCATTGAAAAAAATGAAGCAGCTTATCTCTCTCAGAAAAATAATTTCAGGTTGCATTCATCTTCATTGGGTGCTCTCATTCAGCTGAAAACATGCATGTGAAATGAATGGTCTACTTCACACCTCTTATTTTCTGCAGATAGGTATACACGGTTCCTTCTCCATGTACTAGATCCAGATTTGAAATAGAGTTTTCGCTTCTCGACTCTTCTGCCCCTTTCTCTGTCCAGGTGGTACAGGTACACTGCACAGCCTCACCATCTTCTCACATCCTAATAGCCCCTCTAAGCCTACTTACTGTATTGAGTGGCAAGTAAGTGAAAGCTCTTGTGTCTGACATGTGGACTACCACTGGAAATAAGTATATGGAAGAGAACTCAGATAATGAAAATGATGGAGATGATGCTGGAAGAATTAGAACACTACTGAGGAAACTGTAGGGCAGGTGGGGGTTCAGGCAATTGTAGGACATGAATGTGGAATTAGAGGAGTGGAAGGAAAAATGGAACAGGAAAGAAGGTCAGATAGGTGTATTGGATGATGTTGGGGGGATTCAATTCTATTCCTTCCAAACTCCTAATGTCCATCAATTATATATAGTAATATGGGCCCTGTTACTGTAGTATCTGGGCATATCTCAATATTTAATGTATTTTATTTTAAGGTAGGGAAGTGCTTACAGTACAGCATGAGGCGGTGTAACTATCCTCACTCCTCATATGTTACCTTTCAAATTAGAAGTCGTACATCTGCCTTTGTGCAGCACTGTGGACATACCAACTGGCACTAAACTTGGGACATACCCTGAGACTTGGACAGCCTTGTCCAAAGTTATACCAAAGAGTGATGGAGATGCATCAGAGCAGGAGAATGAACTTAGGTCTTCAATAAAAGTGTCAGGTGCAGGAGTAACAAAAAAATTCTCAGACTTGCATTATACAGACATGCACACTACTGTAAAATTCCATTAATCTCCAATAACAGATCTCAAGATTGAGTAAGAGTGTGTGCCACTCTCCATGTCATGTTACATAGATTTGCATTCCAGCAGTTTTCTACACGTACTTCACCTGAGTTTGTTGTGTTGCACTGACTGCTGGAGGGATTACTGGGTGCAATGTGACAAAAATTTTACCTTAGAAGGTACAACTTGGCAGATAGAAATAGGTTTCATTTCATAGTGTGCACCAAGTCTAGAAATATACTAATGGGGATGCTCCAGGGAATCTTTTTGCTACCATTCTTGAGACATAGGTCAAAAGAATGTTTAAAAGCGCTCATTATGGATGACCTTGAAATAGCCTGACCAGAGCATTTGCAAGTTGAGAATGTGCAAGCAGGGAGAGCAAGTGAGTGAAGTGTGCTTGCCGTTATCCTGGCTGGATCATGCCAACATTGAAGTGTTGACATGACCTAGGTGAATGGAGAATTATCTGCAGGATGCAAACAGTAATCTTGTGGCTACGCCAGATAAGAAAGCTGCTATTTTTAATAGTTTCTTTGCCTCTGTTTTCTTGAACAGGGACCGGGATATCCCACCTACCAGAGGTAGGGACAATCTTGGGGATAGCTCTGTCAGGCCTTCAGTCAGTGCAGATGTAGTTAGGGATCTTCTGGAAAGGCTAGACATTTTTAAATCTGCAGGTCCAGTACCTTCCACCCAAGGATGTTGAGGGAACTGGCACGGGTCATCACAGAGCCCTTGGCCTGGCTGTATGAGCATTCGTGGTCATCTGATCAGGTGCCAGGGGATTGGAAACTGGCTAATGTGGTCCCAATTTTCAAGAAAGGGAGGAAGGAGGACTCAGATAACTATAGGCCTGTAAACCTCACCTCGGTGCTTGGGAAGATCTTGGAGAGAACCATCAAGGAGCACGTCTGTGGGGGGCCAGCAGGGGAGATCATGCTCAGGGGCAATCAACATGGGTTCATCAAAGGCAGGTCCTGCCTGACCAACCTAATTGCCTTTTATGACCAAGTAACTAAATCCTTGGATGATGGTGTTGCTGTGGACGTAGTCTTTCTGGACTTTAAGAAGGCCTTTGACACTGTCTCTCACCCCATCCTCATCAATAAATTAAGTGACTGTGGCATTGATGCCTGCACAGTTGGATGGGTTAAAAATTGGCTGATGGGGTGCACCCAGAGAGTAGTAGTGGATGGGTTGTACTCAACCTGGTGAGATGTGAGCAGTGGGGTACCCCAGGGCTCAGGCCCACACTGTTTAACATCTTCATCAGCAACTTGAATGGGGGGGTGGAAAGCACGCTGTCCAAGTTTGCTGATGACACTAAGATGTGGGGTGAGGTGGACACACTTGAAGGGATTTAGAGGCTTCAAATAGATTTAGACAGACTACAAAAGCGGGCAGATGAGAATAGGATGGGGTTCGATATACACAAATGCAGGGTGCTGCACCTTGGGAGAAGGAATCCACAGCACACATACAGGCTGGGGAGTTCCCTCCTTGAAAGCACAGAGGTGGAAAGGGATCTTGGAGTCATTACTGACTCCAAGATGAACATGAGCCGCCAATGCCAGATCACAGCCAGCAAGGCCAGCCATACCTTGTCATGCATCCAAAGGTGCATCATAAGCTAGTCCAGAGAGGCAATACTTCCCCTCTATGTGACTTTGATCTGGAACGCAGTTGGAGTACTGCGTCCAGTACTGGACGCCACATTTCAAGAGGAATGTGACCAGCCTGGAGAGGGTTTAGAGGAGGGCCACCTACTTGGTGAGAGGGCAGCAGGACAGGCCCTAGGAGGAGAGACTGAGGGACCTGAACCTGTTCAGCCACGGCAAGAGGAGGCTGAGGGGGGACCTGGTGGCTGCCTACAAACTCATCAGGGGAGATTAACAGCAAATAGGTAGAGCCCTTTTCTCCCCAGCACCATCTGGGGTAATGAGGAACAAAGGTAATAAGCTGATGGAGAATAGGTTTAGGTAGACATCAGAAGGCAGTATTTTACAGTTAAAATAAAAAAACTGGAACCAACTTCCCAGGGAAGTGGTCCTCACCCCTACCTTGGGCAAATTCAAGAGGAATTTGCATGATCACCTGTCTGGGGTCTTGTGAACCGAGCATTCATTCCTGTCTGTGGCAGGAGGTCAGGTTAGATGATCTGTTCAGGTCCCTCCTGCCCCTGCCTACTATGAAACTATAATATAAAGACTGCTCAAGAAGTCAAGTGCCTGGGACTTGGAGAAAGGAAATATAGGCATAAAGGTGACTGGAGATTTGGGGAGGAAAGACAGATTAGATGCAGAGCAGAAAAAGCAATGGATACAGACTGTACAAGAAAACAAGGAACAGGATGGGATGGAGGGGAGACTAGGAATGACTGGGCAAGGAAATGGATACTGAGACAAGAACCATGGGGACTGACAGTCTGAAAGGGAGACTAACACTGGCTATGCAACAAGAAAACAGCAGACACTAGGATTGGCTGGGTGAGGAGAATGGGACTGGGATGAGAATACAATGTCAGGGAAGACAAAGGATTGTGCCAGAGACAGGTTGGAGGAAGAAGAGCATAAGGAGTGTGTGGGAGGACAGGCAGAAGAGGTTGTACCCGTTACAGCACTCTCCTGAAGAGTCTGGAATAGAACCTGATTACTGAGTTTTTCCATTCCTTTGCTGTCAGAAAATTTCTGTGAACCCACTAGCAAAACATCACAACTTCATCTTGTACTATTCTCAGGGAAAATGACAGTCTCCTGTGACTATTAGGTAATCCAATAGTTCATGTGGCAGAGGCCTGTGTGGCAGATTTTAAGGTTCCAAATTACTGTGGACCCATGTGAATGTCAGTATGCCACATTATTGGATTTTTCAGTTCTCTTTTTGTAAAGTTTTGGAAATGGGACATAACCAAAAAACAGTAAAACAGTAAAATAAAATCAATGTAATAACATTATTAAATCATAATTTGGATATTATTAAGATATTGCAACATCAAAAATCAAGAAATAAGAAAATACCAGAATTAAGATTGGCTGTACAAACCCAGATTTACTCTCCTGTGTACATGCATTATAACAGAGCTTTTAATTACATGATCATATATTATTTTTCCCAGAGGGCACCTGAATCATTCAGTTTGCCTGATAGACCTTCTCTGAGAATGAATCAGTGATGTGTACTGAAAATGGTTGTTGTCTGCAGGACTCCTGCTTTGTTTGCTGTGGCAGGGGGCTGCAGGAAGGGAGAGGATGGTATATCCTGTGCGCCCATTTCAGGAGGGATGTGGACAACATTGAGAGGGTCCAGAGGAGGGCCACTTGCATGATCCAGGGACAACAGGGAAGACCCTACAATGAGAGACTGCGGGACCAAAAGGGTTTGGGAGAGACCTTGTTTCCCCTAGGGCCTCCTGGCATAACAAGGAATAACGGCCATAAATTGTTGGAGAGTAGGTTTAGATTAGACATCTGTAAGAACTTCTTCGCAGTCAGGACAGCTAGGATGTGGAACCAACTTCCAAGGGAGGTGGTGCTGGCTCCTACCCTGGGGGATTTTAAGAAGAGGCTTGATGCCTACCTGGCTGGAGTCTGAGCCCAGTTTTTCTCCTGCCCAGGCAGGGGGTCGGACTTGAAGATCTACAAGGTCCCTTCCGACCCGACTTCTATGATTCTATGATAATGGAGGAGTCAGTTGAATACTATCCTAGACAATAGGACACTATCCCTGCATCTGCCACAGAATTCCTGTGTGTTAAAAACTAATCACTCAGACCAGACTTTTCACATATGGTCACTAATAATTTGTTCCTCATTTTATAGGTAGCTGACTTTTTTTTACCTTGGAGTCTGATTTGTAAAAGTGCAGAGCTTGCATAGTTAGGACTAAAGTCAATGGCAGCCAAATACATAAAATTCTATATAATGCTAAATATTCTGAAAAATCAGGCTCTAGGGATCTTAAATAGGGCAGCCAAATTTACTGTGTGTGTATATATGTGTGTGTGTGTATTTTTTTTTTTTACTTTAATCTCCCTGTGCCATTGTTCCCAACCTGTAAAACAGGGCTAAAAATGTCCCTTCACCTCCCTGGGGTATTGTAAAGATCAATGGTGATGTGTAGGGGGTGCATGTGCACCCCCTGAGAGCACTGGTGCACCCCATGACAGGCTGCGCTCCCTGCTTAAGTGACAGGGTGGGGGCAGGCGGGAGTGCCAGTGCCCCCCCTGCGAGCGCTGGCCAGGGATTGGGTGCACTGTGGCTACTTCCCGGCAGATATGATCAGCCGCAGGAGGACCACCCCCTCCCCGGTTGGTGAGATTGGCTGTGGGGGGAACCCCCAGTTGCTGACTGGCCACTGGGGGGCATGTGCCCCCTTGACTAAGGTGGCACCAGTCACCCATGGCAAAGATAAAGTTTGTGAAGCACTTAGAGACTGGTGATGAGCAGACAAAAATTCCCATGAGGAAATTAATAACTGTCTTTGGAGCAGGGCTTAAACAGGATACAGTATATAAGGCAAGGGACCACACACTGAACAATGAAAAGAAAAAATATTGAACAGCTACTCATTAAGTGACTACCATATATTCTTTGCACTGCATAAGGCAGGAGTCTTGTGGAAAAATAATATGTGATCATGTAATTAAAATGGTTTCATAATGCATACACACAAGGGGGGCACATTAATGTTGCACTTGCAATCTTACTTCTGTCTCGGCCTATCTTTGTATTTTGTACTTCATAACCTATTTTTTTCTTTTCTTTGTACAATAGTACATAACTGGAGATCCTCTTGGGGATTTGATTAAAAATAGAATTTTAATCATCCCATAGTAATTCAGATTTTTTTATGGTTATTGTGCCTATTCTACATTGAAAACTATTTCTGTGTTACTAGAGTATTGTGTATATCTAGATTTTAGCCAAAATTTTCTTTATTGTCATACGCTAAGTAAAAGATAGACTAGCTAAAAACAGTATCAGCATTGTACCTCCTACTATCCATAACTGTCACTTGAATTCATTAAACTAAGAAAGTTCAGCAAGCAATTTACAGTCTGACTCTCAGAAGTATGAAGCATATTTCCATTAACTTCAATGAGTTTCTCAGCACCTTAGAAAATCAGGCAACTAATAACTGAATTCAAATGAAAGTGAAAAGGACAGAACCGTAGATAATAGTCCATCATTTTGGAGAGAGATTACTCTTGAGGAGGTTTGGTAGACTGTATACATGAAGCAATTCTATCTAGTGACACATATGTCCCCTATATCCCCTACTGTAAAGGCTCCAAACTTTAATGTTAAAAGGACATCTGATGTTGTCTTCCCAATGCTATGACCAGTGCTTCTGCTTTCCCATTCACACTCCCATTCCTATTAGTCTGGTGATTTTCAGAGATTGCCTATAGATGTGCAACCCAAAATGAGGTTAGCTCAGTCTGAATGAGTAAGGCCAGTAAAAAAGGTATCCAGTAGCCTGGAGCCAGTATATTGTTTCAACGTTTATTCAGTTTAATTCATATCTGTCTTGTTAAACAACAATAATGTAAATCCTTCCTAATCTAGATGTTTCTCCACTATGAAGGCTTCTTATATAGGCTAGGTAAGAAAGTTGTATTCAAGTTTAAAAAATTAACTTTCTTGAAGGAAAATAGTTAACTTGTGTGAAAATGTCTTTAAGAATCCTATGGGATATCCATCTGATCCTAGAGATCTCCCATGAACTCTGCCTGTTGCTTTTGCCATTCACCAGTGACTGTTAAAGATGACAAACTGTTCTTTCTCTAAAAATAATACTTTAAAATATTAGATAAAGGTCCAGATTTACAAAGATATTTTAGTAGCTAGAGTGCTTAGCAAAATTTACAAAAGTGTTTAGTAGGATTAGGTGTTCAACAACTATTGATTTTCAATGAAGTTAGAAGATTAATCTATTCAGGAATCTTTTGTGTAGCTCATCTAATGCCTATATGCATCTTCAGGCACCCAAAAGCCTTTGTAAATCTAATTCTTGGGGTCTTGTAACACCTTAGACTGTGAGCTGCACAAATGTTGATGGTTATAAGTGGTACCTCGAGTTTGGAGCAGTCACACTTCCGGCCTGCAGGGGCCTGGAAGACTGACTCCCCATCCCACTCTGGGCTTCCCCCATGGCTCCTGCCCCCCAGGGCTCCCTGGATTCCCCCTGACCTGGGGCTCTCCCCCACCCTCTCAGCTTCCCCTTTCCCCCTGCCCCCATGGCTTCCCCTCCACCCCATGGGGTTCATGACTGCCCCCACCCACTTGTGGCTGCCTGCATTGTCTGTCCCAAGTGCAGCCACCAGTGCTGCTGTTCTTCTCTGGACTGAGCAGGTTCAGATAGCACGGATAATGACAGGGCAGGCAGGTTAACTCTTCCCCACCTGCTTCTCCAGGAAAATAAGTGAGGGCAGCCACAAGTAAGCAGGTGGGGGGAGGGCAGTAAAAGAGGATCTGAAGTGATAGGGAGGGTGTGGGGGTGATGTTTACTATGCCTGTGTGAAGCAGCTAGTATTTGCTTCGAATATAACCAGTTCAGGAGAGAGTGATTCGATTTGGTAATTTGAATCACTGTCCCAAATCGATTCAGCCAAATCTGATTCAGAGATTCAGCCACTGCGGAATTGGCCAAATTTCCAAATTGGCCCCATCCCTCCTTTCTGTTCTCAGTGGCTGCCCTGCCTGCTCTCCCAGCCCCTGGTTCTTTAAAACACCCTCCCCAAAAAAACACCCCCACTCCCCACCTGCTGCCAGGTAAGGGGGGCAATCCCTGGTGCCCTCCACTGTCCCAATCTGCATGGAGGGGCTCTGTCATGAGCCACCTAATCCCTGCCTGCTCTCCCATCCCCACCCCCCATTGCTGCCCTGCCCACCCCAGCTCCCAGCCCTTTTTTTTTTTTTTAAAGCTCCGACTTACATGCTGCTGCCAGGCAGGGTGTGATCCCCACTTCCCCCCACTGCCCCATGCTGAAAAAGCTAGTGAGTCTGGGGGGATTTTTTGTTTTTTGTTAAAGAGTTGACAGCTGGAGCCAGGTGGGGCAGCTATGGTGGGGGGGCTAGGACAGCAGGCAGGGGCTGGGGGGCTCATGACAGACCCCCCCAACAGTATGGGACACCAGGGATTGACCCCCACCTCACAGCAGCTGGTGAATGGGAGTTTTTTTAAAGATCTGGGAGCTGGGGTGGCGGGGGCAGCCATGGGAGGGAGGTTGGGAGAGCAGGCAGGGGTCAAGGGGCACTCAGGGACTGGGAAAGCAAGCAGGGATTGGGGCCTGACAGGGGTCCCCCTATGGCTGCCTCCCCCCTCCCTCCCTGTTTCCTACTTACCAGCATGGAGTCCAGGTCCAGCTCCTGGCTGCAGCGAGTGTGGACTGCCCGAATTGCCAAACCTCTCCAAATCTTTTCTGAATTGATTTGGACCTTTTCATTGGTCTCCTGATTCAATTTGGAATTGGGCCAAATCTCCTCCAAATTGAATCAGCACCTGAAGCTTCACACAGCCCTAGTGTTTATACTAAGGTGTAGCTTAGAGTGGCTACACCTTAGTTTAACACAAGTTGGGTGACACTGATCAGAGATAGTTCTGCCCTGGAGTGGTATAATTTTGATTCACCTAATGAGTGCTTAAAATTAATTTCAGGTGTTAATGTACAGACAGTCCAGGGGTTAGGAGTTCCAGGAACCCAAAATTACTGTGTAACAAGGCCCTTAGTTTCAACATTTATCTCACTGCAGGAGGTACATCAATTCATCTTTCATCAAGTCAAGCAGCATTTCCATGTCATTTGGTCTGAAACCAAACTTTCAGTCAACTTGCAACTGTTTGCAACCTCATTATTATACTGTGCCTATCTGTAATAAAAGAATTCCACTTATAAATGTTTTGACCCCTTTTGATATCAGGACATTTAGTTTGGGAAGGATTGAAGAGAGCAATGTCATATTTCACAAAACTTTCTAAATTGTTTGGGATGCTTCATCCAGTCTACCCACATATGCTGCTCCATGCAGAAGAGTCCACACCATTTACAGAGAAAGAGTGAGATTACATGAAGGAAATCTGAAAATTTTGAATTGAAGCAACCTGCCTTAGTGCTTGTTACACTAAGACTGTAGGGATAAGGGTGCTGAGACAAACATAACCAGTCAGACCTTGAGGGATGTTGAGGCAAAACAAATATATATTAACTGAAGCTATTAAAATTTGCACTTGATTAATCAAAATAAAGTGTTTTCCTTCTCCTTTTTATATGTATCTGTGGGTGCTTTATATGTATTTGTGTGGGTGAATGGGAGTAAGTGTTAGAGAGAGAAAGAGTTCATTTTCGCTCCTGAACAGGTCAAGTTTGGCCCAATATAGGTTGCAATGCAAATTCCATTATGTTAGATTAAATCTCAATAGCTAACACAATGTATAGTATACTTTGTTTTGTGTTGGAAGATAAACCATAAAGCAAAAAACTCTGTGTCAGCTACACATTTATAGTAACTAAGGTATGTTTTCTTCATGTGATTAAGATACACTATCATCTCATACTATGAAAGAAAGAAATATATTTCTTTTCTAAACCTGCTGACATAGCTTATTCTATAGGTCTATGTACACTACCTTAGTTGCCCATGTCCCAGTAGTTTTCCTTCATTTTATTATCAGTTGAGGTTCCAACTCAGTTTCTTTCTGGTTTTCTGGGGCATTTTATTTGGCTTCAATTTACATTAGCTTTAAAGTTGTAAAGAAGCTCATAAGAAATTTCAGAAATAGCTAAGCCAAGTGCTTCTATGCTGGGAGAAGGAAAATGCCTCCATTCTTCTAAGCACCCTCTCAGATCCAGAACTATGCAGAGAGAGTCCCTCTGTGAAAACTGGGACTTACAGGGTATCCTCTCTCTCTGCCATCTTACCCTAGGGAAAGCAGCTGCAGCAAGGACTCAGTTCAACAGGAGCAGTTGCCGAAGCAGCCCAAATAGGAAACTCAGGACACTGAAGATATTATTTGAGCATTACCTGAAGCTTTGACTGTATTTTCTGCCTGTTTACTCCGTCTCATTCCCTTTTCCCTTCCTCGCAGATTCTTCTTCAGCCTCAGCTGCCCTACCCCTCTTCATCTCTGTCCCTCTCACCTACCTCCACCCTCCTGCCTTTCCATTTAGCTTACCCTTACACAACTGCACACACACAAAAAGGCAATTCAGACCAGTGGAGCTAAGTAGTATTTGCTGTCATCCCTCTATTCATGCTCTGTTTTTGTTCTACCCCTTTTCCCACCCTGCCTCTGTCCTGTGCATGGAAGGGACCATGTCTGTGCTTGTATGGTGCTTCTCATCTGGTTCCCAACTATCATTGTAATGAATAGATAATAATAAGTATCCAAGTAAATTAGTTCCACAAAACTCTTTTTGGGCTGAACTTTTATTTCTTTCTGGGCAATAGCTGTAGCCTCCCTCATGCATCTGAACAAAAACGTTTCACAAGATAACATGACATCAGAAGGAGAAGTAGTATAATGCTGAACCAAATTAAACCGTTCAAGTCAGTTCAGCAGAGAAAATTATTTCAAATTTGGGCCACACAAAACAAAAATTAAATATTTCAATTTGTTTTCTTGGTGTGAAACCGAAATATTCTTCATGTACTCAAAATCTCTCCACAGAAAAGATCAAATCTGCATGAAATGTTTTTTCCACTAAAATCATTTCAGCTGAAACTTTCTGACAAGTTCTAATCCAAAACACTGTCTCCTTCCAGATACTCTTTGCCCAGTTTCTGACTTCTTTACTACAGCCCCTCTTAAAGGTCTGAGCAATATTCCTCCCTGGTGCAGAAGTATAAAAAGCAGGGTTTCTCCTACTTTCCCAGAACTGGTATTCTGTACGATGAGCAGATTCCAGCAATGGAGCTGGCATTACACCTGGTCACTTTTTACTCCCTGGCCTGAATGTCCACTTACAGCTGGGTCAAGTATGGGCAGCCTTCAGCATGAGCCTGACACAGGCTCGGATTCAAGCCTCTGGAGTCACAGGAAACTATTATAACAGCATGTCCTGGCTATAAATTAGAATAATCCCCCGGGTGCAGCTTCAGGTGAAATTAATACTAAGCAATAAACTCCAAGGTGAACATGCACCTGGGAGCAATAAACTCTGGTGTTTATTGCCATTTACACGTGCCAAGGATTACAGCACACTGAATCAGGTTGGAGCAGCCCTGGCTGGCAAAGGGTCCTGTGGTCAGCCTGCCAGTGCAGGGCTGCTCCCCTCTGGTTCAATATGCTGTGGAGGGGCTGGCTGTGCTACAGCACAGGTCGAATCAGTAGGCAGCTCCTGCATTGAAGCCCCCTTGTTTCCCAGCCAAGTGGGGCAGCATCTACATGTGTGCTGCTGCGGAGTAAATTAGTTTACTCTGGCCTAAAAAGTGTGCACATGTATACATCAAGACTTTTACTGCACAGTTAATTAGGCTACTGCATAGTAAATATCTTGTGTAGACATCCCCACTGAAATTAAAAATAGTGAAGCAACTTATACCTCCAGAGAGCACAGCCCCTATGATTTTCTACATTGTTTGGGTTAATTCTCAATTATAAAAATGAGTTTTCATTTTCAGTTTACATGTAGAAATGTACATAAGGTCAGTGAAAGTAAAGTATGGACCTGGCTGATACAGGGATGGCTGGAATGATCTAATGATACAAGATTTTCCATGATTTTTTTTGGTTTATATAAAGAACACTGACACTTCTGACAGAGTCTAATCAGTTGGTGCTTAGGAGCACATACTGCATTCACATGTCCACAGAACTAAAAGGGCACATCCAGATTTGTGCGGATAGTTGTGCCCCTGGGGACAAGTAGTAGTGGCATACCTTATGCTGCTGCTACTTGTCCCTGGGGAATGCCCATTCCACATGTGCTCTGCTGCACAGCAGGTTACCTCAGGTCGGGTAGGAGAGGACATGACCAGTAACTGTGCTGGCCCCAGAAGCCTTACCTAGAGTCCTGGGGGCCTCCCAGGACTGCAGCCATGGCAGGAAGCCTGGTTGGCAGCCTGAGTGTGGCTCTGGCTGGCCAGAATCCAGTTTCAGGTGGTGCGCGCTGCCACCATGTGTGCTGCCCCACTCTTTTTCTGGCATGGGATTTTTTAACCCTGGGATATCTCAGGGTCAAAAGAACCCCCTGCGTTACAAAGCAGCAGTGCAGAGAACGCCTGCATGTGCATTGTGTGGCGCCTCATATGGATCTTTGGCACCACATACTGTACATCTACACCCATTTGGTCATGTCCCAAAAGGTTAAACTGTGTTTTCCCCTATTTTCATCATGTAATATATGTCCTCTTATAAACTTTGGATACCTAGGCTTTGTTTTCATACTCACTTTTAAATGAAAGTACTCGTTGCCATAGCAATATTTTTTCACCCTGAAATTTTTATCACACTGTCTTTTCTTTGGGTTTCTGCAAACTGCAACAATCATCACTCCACTGTCATATTTGCAGTCATTTACTTCTTAGCAACTTTTAACTATCTCATACAACACACGCTCGGTGGCAGCCTGGTAAAGGAGCTGTGGTGTCATAGGGATTTCAAATTTAAATAACATACTTAAATCAGAATAAACCTTTACACCTGCTTCCTTATTCACTTTCCTCTGTGCTTTTACATTTTGTCTTAAGCCATATATTTATTCCACTGATCTTACTTTATGGACTAAATGCAGAGTAGTGATCATGCTCCAATGATCCTGATAATGCTGCAGTGCATTCTGGAAGTTCTAGTTCACTTAGCACACTTCCAGCATTGCTATCTTTAAAGCTAAACACAATTGCTTAACATAGACATCTGGATCTCACTTTATCTATCACAAATTGCTTTGGGCTGCTGAAACAAACTTGTTCCAGCATTCTAAATTTGCCTTTACATTAATACTAAGATAAAATGATAACATAACAACTATAACACACACTTTTGTAGCACTTTTCATTTAAGGATTTGGAAGCACTGCAAATAAAGGCAGATAAGCATTATAATCCCTATCTGAAAGATGGGAAAAGTAAGGCATAGAAAAACTGAGGCCAACATTTGCAAACAACTTGGGTGTCTCAAGTTAAGATATCTAAATTCTCAGTTAAGTAGGTGAAATCAATGGGAGTGTGGTGCTAGGGACTTCTGAAATTAGGCTATTAATTTAGGTGGCTACATATGGGCTTTTGGCTGAATCACTATCATCCAAATATGAACACAAGTCTGGCTGAAAATTTAGAACCCTGGTTTTCTACCTTCAAGCATTTTGCACTACCACAGACAATGTTACTTCCTATTTTTATGAAGCCTTGTTTTCTGTACTTGTTTATTGAAGAATATTTGGAATTATTTTTGGCATCTTTACACTGGGTCATGAAACAGCATGTTTTGGCACCTGCTAGCCTCGCTACCAATCTGCTTACTCCAGGCTGTCATCCTTGTACTAGTCCACGGTAGGAAATTGATAAAGATTTTCAGTTTGCAGAGATCTGGAGTTTTGTAAACATGGGAAAGTATGCATGCAAAAGCTAGATTTTTCTGATAGCATATACTTCTATGCCTTCACTGGTTCATTTTAAGTTTAATCAGTTAAAATATTTTTCATTTCCTTATGACCTATTGTATTGGCTGCAGGATCCTAAGTCATGCAAAAAAAACCTCAAGCAAAGGAGAACAGAGAGCCTTTGGAAAGTTCAGCCACACTATACCGAGCACTTTGTCATGTAAGGAGCTGAATGAAACTCTGATACTAATAATTATAATAGGGAACCAATTTTATACCATTCTACTAGTGTAAAGTACCTCACCACAGTATCTCTGCTTCTGTAGTTAGCTGTATGGATTTTAAACAAAATGAAACCATATGTCTGTTTTATTGAAATTACTTAGGAGAGAGATATTGTGCACTGAGATAGAAGTGATAGGGACGATGATCCTGAAAAAAAAGATGATGCATTGCATAGGGATAATCCTGTCTCAGGCAAGGGGTTGGACTAGATGACCACCAGAGGTCCCTTCCAGCCCTGTTGCTCTAGGATTCTGTAGTGTGCTCTCAAGTCACTAAGAAGGACTTGTTAAAAACCTCCAGCTTGTGAGACTATGGAATGCATGAGGGCAAAACCTGCCAAAGCCAACAAGAATCTCAAGAAAGGATCTCATCCGATGGTAAGATCTGTCCCACTCTTCTGCACTGTTGGACCCATGCTGCCATTGGCTAGGTTCCTATGGGCTGCATCATTAGCTGCCATGAGATAGGACACAACAGGAGATAATGCTACTTCAAGCAACATTTAATTCTTGCATGAATTTTTAAATAGAAATCCTCAGGGTCATCTGGGGACAATGCTGAATAAAATTGATGGACATAAACTCCATCTCTCCTGTCCTGTTCCTGCCTCCAAACCACAATAAAATAATTCCCCATGGAACCCCAAGGAGCAATACTGACATTGCAGTGCCCTCTTTGTACGCTTTCTCAAAATCCCACTTAATCCTCCTGCTTCTTGTAAAAGCACAGAGAACCTTTACAAGGCTGTACATTGTAGCCATGTTGGTCTAAGGACACAGGCAGGCAAGGTTCTTTGGGTAAATCTGATATTTTTTATTAAACCAACTAAATAGTAGGAAACCCAAAAGCTTGCTAAGAAAAAGCTTTTAAACCCAAAAGCTTGCTAAGAAAACATTTTCCAACTATTTAGTTAGTCTACTAAAAGACATCAGATTTGCCCAAAGAACCTTTCCTGCTGGAGAACTTTTAGGCCCGAATTCTTAAACAATTCTTTCCCTTTGTAGGTATTTGACAGGCATTTTTGTAAAAGACATTTTTGTTCAGGACCTGATAGCATTCACCTGAAGGAGCTCAAATTGGAAACTACTGAACTTCAAACTGTAGTATGCAACCTACCACTAGAAACAGCCGCAGATTCTGGTCCCCACACCTCAAAAAGGATATAGAAGAACTAAAGAAGGTACAGAAAAGGGCAGCAAGGATGATTAGTGGTACAAATGCAGCTTTCATATGAGGAGAAACTAAAGTGGCTAGACCTATTCAATTTAGAAAAGAGACACTTGAGGGAGGCACATGATAAGGGTTTACAGGATACTAAGTGGTGAAGAGAAAATAAATAGGTATTTATTATTTACTTTCTCTCACAATACAAGAACTAGGGGTCACAAAATGAAACTAGTAGGTAGTAAGTTTAAAATCAACACAAAGAAGTTATTTTTCACACAGCACGTAATTAAGGTTTGGAACTCATTGCCACCAGATGTTGTGGAAGCTGGCAGTTTAGCCAGATTCAAAAAGGGACTGGACATATTCTTGGAGCAGAGGTTCATCAGTAGCTATTGAGCATGGAAATTATGACTACAACCTTTGAATTAGACCTTCCTAGACCTTAAATGCTGGAGGCTGCAAGTGAGAGAGGAACAGTGGAAAAAAAATCCTGGTCATACCCAATTCACTCTCCTTTTCAGCATCCACTCTCTGCCACTTTGTGATACAGGATACTGGGCAAGATGGACCACCATCTGACCCCGAAATGGCAATTCTTACGTTCTTACATATTCATGAATGCACAGAGAGGAATGTGGATCTTGCCAGAAGTTATGTAAAGATCTATGTGAAGCATCCAGCTCATGGGGTGTTTTTAACAGATACTTTTTAAGGTTATTGTTTTTCATTTTTGGTTGATTGGAAAATCTAAAACCTCAATTACTTCTGTTCTTAAAAGGTTTGGGGCCTTAAATTATTTAACAAGCTCATTTTACTAGTCATCTAAAAGAGCTCCAGTATATTTATGCATTTTGGTCTAAAGCATAAAATAGGTAGCCTTTTAATAGGTACTCTAATAACATACACTCTCTATTGCATCAAGAATATATTTTGTTCTGGTTCTACTATGCCTGTGTACCTTTCGTCTGATATTTAGCCTGCCAAATAAATGAGTGTCTTTATGCTGACTATAATGGGCTTTGGAGCAACACCTTTGTGTCTGCTACAACTTCAGCAGGAGTATAATGTACTAAAGCATCATAGTACATGGCTGTTCAACTGAAGTCAAATACAATCAAAGAATTGTTAAGCTCTTTGCATATTTCTGTTTACTCTGTGTGTGTGTACTGTAATGTATGAGAATCAAAGAATAAGCACAGAGTGCTGTTTGAGACCGTTAAAAGTCCAAGTTGGAAAGAAGCTGAGATAAAGATAATGAGATTCCCCTGTCTCTTCATCAAATGATAAAGGAATAAAAAAGGGGGAGGTTCTGTATTTTGAAACTATAAGGATCTAATAACCAAAATGATTTAAATCTCTTGTCTTTTAATCAGAAGCCCTCCAAAGCACATTCACTATTAGTTGTATGTTATAAGGACTCTTATCATTAGGTTTCTTAAAAACATATTTTTCTTGGGGTTATTCTTTGAACTTGCTATGTGGGAATTTATACATATAACTCCAAGGGCAGTTTGGAGAGACTGTACCCTTTAATAGTAAACTTAATTTGATCTTATATCCCACACAATTTTCAGGATGATTTAAGGATTAGGTTTTCTGGCAGACTGAGCTATATGTCCCTGAAAACACTAGAAACATTTTTTTCTAACTCTTATTGGTGATATGACCCTGCCCTTACATTTTCATCTTCAACATAACTGCTCTCTTCAGCCTGCTAACACCAGTAGCAACCTGTGATCAATCACAGTTTGCCAGCTCATGTGATATAAACAGTTATGCTTGGTCATGGGAGCAGAGATGGTGTCTATGGAGTATGATATAAGAAGGTGGGAGTCACATTTTTGTAAAAACTGAAATTTAGAGAAAAAAAGAAATATAATTTTATATGATAATTTTCTGTACTAAAATTTAGCGTGGTTGTTTATAAATACTAAATTTAGTAATGCATAACATTTTGATTGATAAATTTTCATTTTTTCAGAAGGTCATATTAGGAAGTCTTATCGCATTCTGCCAGCAGCTAATATGAACTTGTCATCATGATAGTATATTTGCAGTACTCTGTCTAAACTAACTCAATGCACTATGTTGATTTCTGTGCCCAAACTTTTTTATCATTATCCATATATATTCACAGTGCAGCTGAGAAATATATATTGTTCATTCCTGCTTGATGCGGAAAGCTAAGAAGAATGACAACTAGAATATTAGTGGGAGTCCTTAATGAAGCTACTGAAAACATAGAAACACTCCAGATCTAGTTAAACTTCTCCTGACTTGAAAGAGAGGAAGTAGAGTCCAGAAAGCAAAAACATACATTATTTTGTATATATACTGTCATCTGGAGTTGAGTATTTGCAATTGCAAGTCAAGTAAATGATCTTACATGATACTACAGTCTCTTGACCTATTGTTGGTTTAATTATTCACCTACTTAATTACACTGCACAACATGTACAAATTAGGGGATAATAGATAAAAGTATACTCAACAGCCGTGATTGTTTGTTTTTGGACAAATTTTTCTGTGTACATTTTGCAAGGGAGGTGTGGCAGATGTAGTTGTACAGTACTTTTGCATTTTTCCAGATCAGAAAAGAGATAAGAGAAAAGAGCCTCAGATCAGATAAAAGTCATTTTAACTCTGCTGGCTTTACCACAGGACTGGAGAGGTTCATAGTCTAATTATTCTCCCAATACTGCATGAAGTTGGGAACCACCATTAGCCTCATCTTATTGATGGGGAACTGAGACACAGAGAGCATATGGGCACAGCATTCACAGACATAACAATTTGTGCCTGATCTGTCCACAGAAAGCAGTGTAGAGACGTGAGGAAACAAATGCACAGCTGCAGGCAGCTTTAAAAGGACCCAATCCCATGACAGTCTGAGCCCTCATTGTATGAGGGTCCAGATGTAGGAGCTCCAAAACAGAGCACCTTCATTAATTTCTGTCTGCGCTTGAGGAGCAGGGCTCAGCTGATGTAGCCCATCTCGCTTCCCATGCTGTTTTTAGAAGGAGAGGGGGAATGGGAGTGGAGGGAACTCTTTTTGGGGGTTGTAGTTCTGAAGGGTGGGATGGGTGGATTGGAGCCCCCCCCCCTCAAGCACAGCTGTGGAATCCCAAGAACAAGCTCCTTCTCCTACCTTCCCCCTCCTCCAATCCAGACACAGCACCAGAGCTGTGATAGGGTCCTTGGAGCTAGGGGAGAGACGCTGCAGAGATGCAGCCTCTCTCTCTGGATCAACTCCAATTTAGAGCCAATCCTCCACCTTCCCAACCAAACAGCTAACACCTGCTGGCTGAGGAGGATCTCTAACTCATAGCACTTTCTGCAAAGTACCATGAGTTAGACAGGGAAGCTGCATTTCTGTCTGCGCCCTATTTGACACCAGAAGTCTGTGGCATAGCAAGAACTTTATCCTAGGTCTCTCTACTCCCAGGTTGACCATGCCTCCTCTTTGCACTCCATTCTCATCTCCCTGTTTGATGGAACACTGGGAAACAAATGTTGATCGATATAGACCTGGCTAGAAATAAATGTTTCTTTACCTGATTTTTCTCATGAAGTGGCACTAAAATGCCAGCTCCATACAGCCAGGATTCTCCCAGGCCAGGAAATTCTCACCTATCTATTTAGAGTATATATGCAGCTCCTTTTTTACTGTTGTGGCTCTAAACAGATGTCTCATTTGAAAGCAGTCTTCATTATCCAGGGTTTTAACTCAGAGTAAAATGTGAGTGGTGCAGCCATTAAAACACAAAGACCTCCCAAGCTGCATTCCTGCTTCTCTGCCAGTAGGTGATCAGCACACAGCCTGACAAGCCTACCTCTGGAATGACTTAAAACTAACCTAAATGACTCTTGATTAACTTACAGACATGCACAGAATTGTCCCAGGAAACAGGGTTAGCATATTTTATCATGCACAAGTACTTAAAGCAAGACAATGGATTTATATATCTGCAAGATCCTGGGGCAAATGGCTTTCCCCCAAAAGAAGTATGATGCCTGTTTATACTCTTTGACAGCACAGAGAGGATGTAGGCTGGGGGTTGGAAGCTGTAGCCTTACTTTTCAAAACATTTAACTCTTATAAAGAACTATAAAGAGCATCTTCTCTGAAGTGCTATCAACCTTAAACATTAAACAGGTTGTCAGCAGCTCTCAATAAGTACTAGCATCTTGAAAGATAGGCCCTCATAATCTGTGAAAGGAGACCTCATTATAAAGCCATTCCTAAAGGAAACAGTACTCACAACGGCTACTAAGGGTAGGCGTGTATCTGAGTGAAGGATAAAGGGGGTAGAGTAGTGCAGCTGCACCCCCACTTGATTCCTACTCCACCCAAACTTTAAAACCAGGTGCTTGGCAGGGGCAGTTGCATTTCTATTCAGGCAGTGCTGAGGGAGTATAACAATTTTATAACAAAAATAAGTGTAAATGAAGTACCACTACAGAACTGGGGTTGCTTTTTTTCCAAGAGTTGGAAAAAATCATATTTCCCTTGGGTTTTGCCTCCAGGGTTGTGCCTTTATAGAACTGTAATAGTCAATAAAAAGCGAACCAATTCTATTTGTTTAATGCAGAAAGCAACTTTGGTCCACTTGGGGAAAATTTAGGTAAATATTTCAATACAGATTTATTTGAGCCTCAGACAACCACTTGTGAGTCATTCAGTCTGTCCCTTGGTGCCCTGGAAGGATTGCTTTCTTAAACTGGTAGTTCTGTAACTTTTTATTCTGTGGAACATTTTGTAACACAGAAGTCCTTTCATGAACCTACCTAACCTTCAATCAGTACTTGATTTGGTTCATCACAACTTGATTTTCAAATGTTTCATTCAGTAGGCCAACAAAAAAGACATAGAATCCATATAGCACAATATGAAAACCTCTGAATTCAGCCATCCATACCTAGTAAATGTTTAGTCATGCATGCTTGAATGTTTTATTCTCTTTTGAGTACTCTTCCACTAGCTGAGTTTGCTGGGAGTTACATTCCAAAGCAAGAGTTTTCCTCTCTGATACGGTGTGCCCTTGTATTGAGAGGAGAATTTGGAAGATATTTTCCCCTGGTATTTAATACAATGTTTTCATATAGTAACTGTAAAAAACTCCACCCATATTTTGGGGTGTTAGTGGAATGTCACGCATATTTTCTTGAATTTGTTTTACTGATACGGCATGTGTAACCTCTTGGTATAAGTAGCATCAAGCTTTATTTAGCTTTATTGTTATTATGTCTGTATGAATTGTGGTATTTGCTATGAATGTAAATTTTATATAATTTTATATTTTGGCAAAAACTGTTTGATAGGGCATTAAGTAACTTAAGTGCTCCTCCCTTAATCATACTTGAGAGAAGTAAGCACTGAGAATTTGCATCTGACATGGGTATGTTAAATGGCCAATCAAATAGCCCCTTGAAGAAGTTGTCTAAGGCACTTGAGCCAGGCCCTTCCAGACAATACCAAATTCACAGTTTAAAAGGAGAGACCTGCAGTGAGAACAACACCTGGCTATTCAGGCTCTTCATGGGATGACATGACAATGAGAGAGACTCCATCTTTGAGATATGGGTTAGTAGTCTTTGGGGGAGTCTACACATGCTACTGGGTCACCATGGCAACACACTATGGCAATGAAACATCTGCAGGCAAAACGCATGATGCTACAGATACGTCACTGTAGTGATGCACTCCCACGTTATAGCGCATTGCTACAGTGATGTACTGCCTAAAAATAACTATATGCCATATGCACAGCATAGTACCAGTTGTTACTGTGCCATCTTTTAGTACTTCCAAAAGGCAGCTCTAAATAACGGCGCAGTAAAACAGCGTCATAGCGGCATGTGTAGATGTACCTGTTATGTCTGAAAGGATTAAATATTCTCCTGGTCGTTACCAGATCAGGAACACCGCTAGTCTAGTAAACAGGTACATACTTAGGGAACAAGAAGTTATTTGAAATAGCTTGGGCTCCCCAAAATCAAACAGCTAATGTATGTAAATGGCCAGACAAAAACCATGCTTAAGCCTTGCAAGCGTTTGTTTTTAGGTGTCCCGGCATAGGGAATGACTCTAGGCCTTCAGCCAGCAGGCTGAGGGTAATAGGCTGTGAAAATAAGTTGCAGGAGGCCCTGGCAGAAAGGTCAGAAGCAGCAGCTGCTTTCCAACCTGTTGTGCTGAGGAGGAGCTGTAGGCTAATATGCAGGGTTAAAGTAAAATTATCACTCTGATATTTTCTTTTGTTTGTTTATTCTTATATCTGTCTGTATCTCAACATATGGTTACTGATCCCTTAGGGTTGCTTTTGTTCTTTCGTACCTTTTATATTGTATTGTCAAGGATAAGTGAGATTTCAGAGCATCTGACCACATAGATAAATTTCTTCTATAAAAGGGGGAGGGATCTAAAATTTCTGAGCACCAGACTAGGTTGTGAATCTTCTAGCTGGCAAAATATACTCTACTAAAAGCTAATAAGACATAGGTAAGATGGGTAAATCTGAGGTGCAATGGGTCAAGGAGCTGATCTTTGGGGCACCTTAGTTTGTTCTGAGTAGTCAAACAGCACATGGCAGAGAGGGGTTTGGACCTGAAAGACACCTCTGAAAGCATGAGAACACCCAAGGAGTGTGTCTCCAAGGCACTTCTGACCATATTTGGAGTCAGGGTACATCGCAGGAGTTTATTTCCATTTGCTCTTGCTTCACTTAGCAATTGAAATAATGCCTTTTCATTTATCTTACTTCTAAGAAAAAATCATTCTAATAGTCTAAACTTTCCTTACTGGTTATATTTTTGAATCATTTATTTATTTACTAGTATTTGGTCAACTTCCTCTAAATGCTCACCATTTTGTTCATGTATATACCTTTTTTTTCAAATATAGTTCACAAAATGAACATAATGCTTCAACAGAAGGCTAACTAGAGCCAAGCAGGGTAGGATTTTTATTTATTTAAAATTAAAAATCTAATTAATAGTGATCCATATGTAAATATAAACCCTTGATTAAGACAGGAAGCTTGTTGTAGTGAATAGGCTACCAAAACGGAGTTTGGGAACGGGACACCATCCACAGTTCTGCCATCATTTAATGAGCAGCCATGACTAAACTATCCAGCTTCTCTGAGCCTCAGTTTTACATATGTAAAATAGGGATAATATAGCTTATACAATCTGCAAAAAGTGTTTTTAGAACTATGGCTAAAAATAACTATAGCGGTGATGACTGTTATTCTGATTCTATACAAAATTTAAATATGTCCTTCTGGTTAAACTGAAATTCACATTTTGCAGAAATTTAAAGTTCTCTTCTGTTTTTTCAAGTAATGTTTAAAAATTCTGAAATTATTTCAGAAAAAATATGACTGTGTGTGGCATTAGACAAAGTCAACCAAACGTATTAGTTTGATATGTCTAGAGCTCTTAAGGTTTACCTCTGTAAGCTATAAGTACTAATACATTCAAAATGGGTAAGTCCTTTTTTTACCCTGTAAAAAGCATCACATACAGACAATTTACCACAGACAAAGCATATTAGCATTATGGGATTCTCTGGCAAAACAACTGAGATATACTATATACATACAATTATATAATCATAGAACATTAGGGTTGCAAGGGACCTCAGGAGGTCATCTACTCCAGTGATTCTCAAACTTCTTTGTACCAAGACCCATTTGTAAACACTGATGGCCAATCCTAACCCAGTAAATAGTTTAAGAAGAAATACCACCCTGGCCTTTCCAGGGGAAAGGCTGGGACCCAGCCCTCCCACCCCACCCTACCTCCCAGTGTGTGGGGTATAAGGGGCCCTAAGCAGCCCCTTGCAGGCTGGAACTGCCAGCCTACAAGAGAAAACCCATGTTTTCCCATTGTTTTCTCCTTTATAAGAGAATAATTTTTTAAATTTTGTTCACAACCTTTTCATATATTCTTGCACTCACAATCCACTTTTGGATTGTGACCCATGGGTTGAGAAACACTGACCTAGTCCAACCCACTGCTCAAAGCAGGACCATCTCCAACTAGATCACGCCAGTCAAGGCTTTGTCTAGCAGGTCTTAAAAATCTCCAAGGATGGAGATTTCATAACCTATTTGGGTAACGTATTTTAGTACTTTACTGCCCTCATAGTGAGAATTTTTTCCCTAATATGTAACCTAAACTTCTCTTGCTATAGCTTGAGACTATTGCTCCTTGTTCTGTCCTCTGCCACCAATGACAATATTCTAGCTCCATCCTGGAACCACCCTTCTGGTAGTAGAAGTCTGCTGTTAAATCCTCTCACAGTGAGGATATCTACACATGCTTTACAGGTCTACAATAATTTGGGCACTCATTCTTGCTCTATACAACTTCAGCAGCAAGAACAATATATACATCAATTAATTTAATTGCAAATTTTTTTTTAGCTCTAGTTGTCTCTTTAAAGAGAACACACAGCAGAACTTTTAACTGCATCCCAGAAGTCATAAAGCACCAGGCAGATAAAATCACATGCTTACTAGGAGTAGCAAATGGGATAAACAATATGGGAAATGAACTCTTATCAATGATCTCAAGAGAGAGCAATATTTAGGTCAATTGTACCTGAAATCGTTTGATGGGGTAATTGTTCTTTGGTCCAGACTCTGCTCTCTGAGCCTGTCAGGGTGCTTGTAGGTCCACTGTATCGGATTCACCAATTTTCTTCCAGATTCATTTTCTAATAAAAATAAATAAATTAATTAATTAAATCATCAAAAAGCAGCAAAAAATCAATCACACTGGTATTTTCTTTAGTCATATAAATCTTTGTTTAAAAGATTACAGTTTAATATTAAATAAAAATGATTTCTGCAGAGAATTCACATGAAGACCAATGGCTAAAACTTTTATTAAGTTTTTCAAGTTCTTTCTGGACCCCGTAGCAACTCCGGTAGATAAGTTAAGGATAAAAGAAAGTATTGCAGCATGTTATTAATTTAGCAGATCTATTAATAAGCAGCACAAAATAAAATTATTGGACTTCAATATTCTGATGTAGTCCAGTGCTATATTATACAGGCCTCAAATTGAGTTGATTTTCTTAATTGACAACAAGCTTGTTAAATTGTTTATTTCATTGTTAATTTAACCTGTTTTATCCATGCATTTATATCAATGCAATAAATTCAATTTTAAAAATTAAATTTAATCATAAATAATATTAAGAATGACACTCTAACCTCAAATGCCAGTTACTTAGCTCCTCCCTGGTATTAGAAATGAAATCTTTGGTTTGCTTAACACAAACATAAAATTGTCTTGTCCTTTGACAGAATAAGAAACATAGCATACTATTTTTGCTTTATATTAAGATTCAATATTAACAGGACCAAATTTAGGCTAGAAATCACCTTCTCTGGCATCTGTTAAGTATGTATTTACCTTTGATTCAGATGGTTTTGTGTTTAAAGCCATTTTTTGAGCTTATTGTACTATGCTTAAAAAAAGACACTCCAGATATAAGGAAATATGCTGAAGAATAGACAATTTAATACTTTTTCTTTAAAAAAAGCTAGCAGAGAGAAATGGAAACGGTGTTGAAAGCTACAGTAGGTACATCAGTTGATTTAGCTATTGTTTCTTGTATAGAGCTCCAAATTCAAAGATACTCATTAAACTGAGTATATGGCAATAACAGACGAAGTGTTAATGGGGCAGCAGTGGAGTGTGTCAAGAAAATGAAGAGACCCTAAGGGGCTCACCATGCTGTTTATGATCAGCTAAATTCAGAGGTATTACCATAAATCCTCTAAAAGATACTGTACTAAACTCCTTATGCGCTATTTCTCAGTCAAAGAAATACTTTTAAAAACTTAGGAACTGAAACTCGATAAGATAAAATACTTTTTCCTGTGGAACAAACAGCTTACATATGTAATATCATAAAATATATTTTAATATTTCTCTATTTAGGGTATTCTAAAAACGCTACAAGAGAGGACTCATAGCGCTTTAAAATAACGAATCACTACCCATGGAAAGATTGTGGAATTAGACTTACAGGATAAGCCTGTTCACAGAAGTGTCAGAATATGTATTATAAGTGCAGTTACACTTTAAGAACCTTATCTCACTAACAATTATTCATATTACATATATATATAAACATAATATATATTTTACATATAGACATATATATCTATATAGATATATATATCTATATAGCTATATTAAAGCAAAGAGCCCTACTAAGAGCCCAGAATTCTTGATACCATTAGTTTTGTTTTGATTAAGTTAATATTTTGAAGTAGAAAATTAGCAAAGAAACTGGCTCTAATTTGTTAGGGAAACATTATTGTAGCTTTAACAGTTTTCTTTTCTGTATTAGTATAGTTAAAATGCCTTGCATACAATGAACCTCATCCTGATGAAGACTTTACTCTGCCCCTATGCAAAGACCTAAGTGAGAGGTTGTTTTTTTTTCTAAATAGGGATACAATAAAGCTTGAAATGTTTGACCCAATCTTGCAATTTTATTGATATATTGTAGTGATGAAAATGGCAACACTATGTCACCCAACTTCAATTACACATTAACTCGAGGTAAAACTTAATTATTTATGCAGTAAATGTACCATTGCAACTCTGTGAAATGTGAATGGATCATCTATTCCTATATTTTTATTTTCTGAGGTGTTTCTACTTCAGCACCAAGGCTAGCGACTGTAACCATAGCATTGTAAAGGCAACCCCCTTATGACATACATTATTCATTACCGCTGACAACTCGAGCAGAAAGCAGATGACTAAACTTTGACTTCTGCAGCAAAATTTAACATACAAGAATGTTCTTTCTTCTCCCTCTCATAAGTAACATCCAACTATTTTTTAAAAGTTCTTTTTCCATTATAAACATAAATAATTATTAATTTCATCAGTACAACAGAATTAACTATTTCCTATACCAAGGGAAAGAGAGAGAGGCAGAGAGAGAAGAATAATGTCATCCTTGCCCACATTTTTTAAATACATGTGAACTAATTTTCAAAGGCATTAAGGGCTTACAACCTCTCACTAAAATCACTGGGAGATTTGGATATTTAACATAGCAAAAATTCGAGTCACTGTGCCTTCGGAAGCTAAAGAACTGATAACATCAACTTCAGCCATATATTCTTGCCTGTTGTCTGATAACATGCAAGTCTCATATCTAAACACCATACAACATTTGTATGTGTATTTATAAAACTGTGAGTATGCAGATCAAATATTCACATGTGTTAACAGTCATTTAGGAACCTGTTTTCATGCCAGTTTGGTGAGAAAATATGCATTTGGTTCTTCAGTTCTGAAATTTTAGACTATATTGCCTTTGTAATGGGACTGAGACCCCAGGGACAGCTGCAGTACCCACCGGTAGTCACAAAGCTCCTGCCCTACTCTGGCTGCCCTGGTACCCTCCCTCTTCTCCTCTCTACCATGCCTTTGTTGGGATAATAGAACTAAAAAATGCAGTCTACCAGGTCCTGAAGTGAGCTGCCTTTGCTTCTGTGTTTAGTGGGGTCCTGTTGGACCTCTTGGATTGTGTCCAATTTAGCCTCTCTTGCTAAGTGGGCCCTTCTAGCCCATCAGTGCCTCACGGGACCTACTGTCTTATCAGCTATTCATGGCCTCTGACCACCCCTGTAGCTATGCCCACGCCTCACAGATGATACTATAGATTCATGCACCAGCCTGTATGAGCCTCAGCCCTCTTAGCTTTAGCCCACTTGTCACTCTTTACTGTAGACTACCACCCTAGGCATACCTCCCCTAGCCAAACTTCTGAATCTCAGCTTTGTCCCTGACCCATTTCTCTCGGTTTAGATCCTCAGCCCTTGGCCCATTTCTATGTCACTATTAGGGTCAGGCTTTGGCCCTCATGGCTGGAGCCAGCTCCCATCTCTGATAGGGCTCTGGTCCTGCTCCTCATGGCTTCGGGCCCCTGGTCCTGGTTTTGCCCCTCTTGGGCTTTGGTCTGAGCCTTCCCAGTGCCAGGCCATCTTCCTTGGTTTTCCTACTACAGTTTTTAATAGTCTTCTCTCCCTGGAGCCTGGCCTCTGGCAGGGCTTCAAAACACTTTTGTGCCCCTGGCATCCCAGAATGCATGTCTCAGGAGCCCTACTGTGGGTTATGCATAATATGCTCCCCCAGTTGCCCTGCTATGGAACACACCCCTACCGTCATGCCCAAACCACTGGTTTAATCACTAACAAAAAAGTAAGCCCACTGGCTGTAATGCAAACTAACCTCACACTGGATCCAAACGTAAGCCCCAGGTCACTTGCTGTACTATAACATTTCCCACTACCCTGTGCTGTATTCTCTGTCAGTCCTCAGCACCTTACTGATAGTCCCAGAGCAGTTTAGTTGTCATCCAGGCACTCCTCTGCAGCCTTCCTGGTCAGAGGCTCTTCCTCCTTTGGCTGTGGGGCCAGACCAACTGCCTGATCTCAGGTATTGGCTTTTTTATGTGCCTCCTAAATCCTGCCCCATTCAGCCATGTGATTCTGCAGCCACTCATAGGCGTTCCCCTCCTGTGCCTAATGATGCTCTAGCTTTCCATGCGAGGGCTTAGTTCAGCTGTCTGCAGCCCTTTGCTTGTGGCTGTCTACCTGTCTCTCTTGGTGCTGTTTGCTGCTCTGCCTCCATTCCCTGGACGAATTACCCTCCCAGGGTGAGCTTCTACCTGTGGTTAGCAGTCTGTGTGTTTACTGGCAGCCAGCTCATTAGTGTCTAGCTTGCTTCCTAGCTACCAGCCTTTCCCTGATCCAGCTTAGCCTGCTACAGTTTCCTCTTAAAGTAACAGAAGTCCTCTGGCTCCCTGTTACAGCTTTCAATTAGAGTTCTTTTAATGTAAAACCCCTGAATTCCAGTGGCCTAAACACAAATTTAAATTATTTCTGAAGTGGTAGAAAAAGAGCTGCTATATACAAATGAGGGTAGAATTTATCTTATAGTAACCATCTGTACTTCCTATTACCTAAATAAAACATATTTAAGGAGAGACTAGTATCTAGGCCTCTGAGGTGCAGTAAGTGTTGGCACTTAACATAAGAGTTCTGAAAACACCTGGAACTAATACCTTTGTTGGTTTAGTACTTGTGGTGAAAAACCCAGTGCTCCATGTATCCATCATGGACCAAATCCTGACCAATGCTGAGAACTAGCAATTCCCAGAAGATGCTTATTGCCCCTCAAAAGAAGGAAGAACGGAAACTGAGACTGGAACACAATCCCAGGGAAGCATTCAGCAGCACAAAGACAACAAGAAAATCCCTATTATACTTTAAGAAGTTGTGTGTCTGAGATGCTGTGACCACTCAGTACTGGTGGTCACTGTTTAGTGTAGCAATTTTCATTTGTGCACTAATTATTGTGGGAAAAGGTAAAGTAATTGATACCACTTCCACTAATTTTGATCACTAAAAAAGAACTGATACATTTAATATTAATAAGCATTGTGAACAGACATTAGGAGATGACAGTTCAGAAAAATCTACTAAAATCATGACCCTGGGATTACTTGGTAGTCACCTGAATCAAAGCACTGTGGGCCCAATCCAACTTTTGCTGATGACAATGGGCCTTTTGCCATTCACTTCAGCAGCCATGGATTCAGGCCCACAGGCTGGACTTCTGGAAATAAATACAAAAGGTCAAAGGTCAAACAAAAATAAAAATGTCTTGAATAAATAAAAGCAACTGCAGAGCAAGAACTCAGCAGCCTAATTGACCAGTCAGAAAGTGATGGTCTGTATCCATTTGCAAAATCAGACAATTTAGTGTAAGGAAAAGACACAGTACATCTATCACTGAATTGCTGAGATACCACCACAGACAAAATACACTGTTTTACATTACAACCTGCCTAAATGTAACCATAAGTAAATAGCACTTTTGACAATCTGACTTGGAAGCAAATCTATCTCAGCCTCATAAAACAATATCCATAACTCAAAAAGTATAATTAAGATGGAGCAATCTGAAATGGAAAGCATTAACACAGAACGTACTTGATCTGAGAAAAAAACATCAAAAGACGACTTTTAGGGCCCTCAAAATTTTTGAATGCATCAATACTGAAGACAGACAACACATAAGCATCCGTGTGCATACTTGATGGCATGTTTTCCTAATGTCAAGTTTAGCTTAGGTATGATTAATGGTTCAAAGAATCAGTCACTGCCAAGCAAAAATTCAAAATTAATGAGAAAACAACATAGCTGGCACTAAGGGGAGGATTGTTTTTTTGGGGGGGAAGGCTGCAATGTAGTTCTCAAACTATGGGCAAAATGTTGTTCTTCTGACTGTGAGGCATGCCAGAGGCAGAGGGAGCAGGGCAGTAGCTGCTGAGTGAAAAGTCCCTGGTCCCTGTACTTTTTTGTTTGCAAGGGGCAAGATGGCTGGAGAACAGAGGGGAAATATTTTGTAACATTACTTGCTGCTGTTCCAAAAAAGCAGCAAGCCCTGCCACTAAGACTCAGTGCCAATAGCATCATGCCTGCTGAACAGCAAGGACTCTGACATTGTCCCTCACTTGAATGGCCAATCTACCTGGAGATTATGGATTGCTGCCAGGTACCTAGCATCTAAAGGAGCATGCAGTCCATGTTGAGCTCTGCTCTTGCATGAATGCCCTGAAATCACTGGAAGGAGGTTCACTGAATTTTCTGCCACCCAAGCATGCAACAGGCCAGAATTTTGCCCTTTATCTCAAATCTAACTTCCTGCTGTTCTCATCTATTTAGGATGAGAGGGAAGGCTTTTAAGAAAAAAAAAGCTTTTGATTTTGGAAGCATTTTCGGAAATGCTTACAAATTCATTCACAGGGTAACATTCACAAGACAGATCTGCCCAAAGAGCTAAAGCAGAAGAAAACCAGACTATTTGAGGTTATTTGCCAACAATTAAACTAAATGTAGAATGCAGCCATAGATTTTCCCTTCTGGACAAATCTTGCTGTTTTCTTTAGCAACCTAGATGATAAAGTGATAGAATCTTAAAAAGTGCCAATAATCAGATGGAAAGAAACCCTTGCACAAAATATAATTCAATTGTTTAAAAGAGTTACAGAAAATACACATTTGCAGTTCTACATTGACAATAATAGCTCAAGCATTTTATTGGAAATGGATGTGGCCAATGGGCATACATTACTGACACCATGAACAATGCCAGATTTTGGTTAAAGCAGTTTATATTCTGTGTGTATTACACAGAAAAAGAAATAAATTCTGTCCTTGAATGAAAGGACAAGGGCTCATCTATGTGGGTCCAAGGCATATTTCTACACTTCAGCTGGATTTCATATTCAATCTTCTGCAACACTCATACTGAGCTACTTAATAGCCACATAATCTTTTGAATGAAAATTAACAAAGCAATCCTGCAGCACTATGAAAGGCTGGCATAATATCAAAAGCAGTAACTCTAGTCTGATTTAGTACTAGTATCCTCAGTAGAGTGCAAACACAAAGGAAGACGGATCCTGTTGAAGAAACTTATGACCAAACTCTATCACAGACAATAGAGGAGACACATGTGAATGTTGTTACTGCAGGGATTTCTAAGACAGACACCACTTGACTATCTAAGCAATAAGATGCAGGTGATGAAGGTGATGAATCTGAAACACAGCCTTAAGGATCATCAAGGCTGCTCTTTTATTTCTTTGTTTATATGTATATTTACATAAACTAGTTCATACTAATCGATGTGCAATCCAGCTCCATATAGAAGCAGAATTTTTTCTTCATGTGCCACCCTACTGAAATAGGCTTTCTGGTTTATTGCTACCAGAACAGTAAAAGGGAAGAAAATGAGTAAGTTAGGGGAGATTCTTTGGTACTCAGTACAATATCCCTATACCACAAAAGCTATTGCTCATACTTCTGTGGTTGCAAGTTGCAATAGCTCTTGACCAAGATAAACAGACATAACACAATTAATTAGTATGGTAATATACTTGAAAAATGTAATGCAGTAAAACATATTTTGTGATGCTAGAGCTACCTAAATGCTGCAAAAGGATGTTCACGAACATTTGTTCAAAGTACAAAGAATAGTTCTTTTGACAATCAGGTTGATCTATATTTCCAAAAATATTTGTTTGTTATTTCTCATTAATTATTATCCTCTTTCAGAAGTGTTAGTCAACCAAAGAGAGCACCAAAAAAGATACCATGTGATCATTCACATACTAACAATAACTAATAGTGAACAATAGGGGAAGCAGCCTCTGGTGATTCAGTATGTCTAAAAATACATTTGGAGAATACTTTGGAAAAATGAAGACATTCTTTGTAGCTCAGGACCAACTTGTAAATTATTTGTGAATGGAATCCTTTAGATAATTTATTTACAATGAATAATTTTGCCATATCTAGATTGCTATATTATGATTTTTAAGGAATTTGTGCTATCAGGACAACTCTTAGGGATGCCTGTATCAACCCGTGTTTATTTCTCTCATGTTTGGCAGCTACACTGGAAATTTCAGACAGACAGGGCGCATCTACATGAGATGCTTAGCTTCGCATTTATGCATTTTACTGAAAAATAAGCATGTGTACCTTTCAACATTTCAGTTTAATTTGCTACCTGCAAATGCAAGTAGCAGATCTACTTGGGATTATTAATGGTGCCATAGTGCTTGTGTAGACACCTGATGAGGAACAAAATCGGCTTCTGGTCAGCTATCCACCAGGGAATGGGAGGTAGTTCCCTGCCCCCAGGAGCTGCCTTCTGTCAGGGCAGGCTCTACCACAGGAGCCCAGGCAGGGACTATGTCCTCCTGCCCCAACTGTCTCCCGACCCAGTGATCCCTGGCAGCCTCTGGGCTTTCCATAGTTACAAAACAAACCTATGAGTAATTGGTTTATAACAATTTTTTTAATGGAAAATTAATCCTAAGATAAATGGAAAATTAAGCTCATGTGATAAAGCTGTTTAAAGATAGATGTAGAATTCGCATTGAAATGTAACCTGCAAATGCAGTATATCTTGTATCCTGAACAAGATTACAAAAAAAGATGTCTTTAATAGCTTGATATATAATAAAGCTGATACAGAAACTAGTATGCCAAACATATATGCATCCCATAAAGTTCAATTTGTAGTGAGATAGAAAGTAAAAGGTGAACTTGACTGAATAGTATAATTAGGTGTTGAACAAATAGAGACACCAGCTGATGGAATTAAAAGAATAAATACTGTAAAAGCCATTGCAAACACTGATTCTAACCTACAGGATGGGAGATCTAGATCTCAAAATGCAGGAGTACATTCTAGTTTTAATTAAACTGAAAGGTTGAGAGTACAAAAGCTCTGTCGCTTCATCACCTTTTTTAGTTTAATAAACTTTAACTCAGGATTGTCTCTGCATCTCAGACATAACAAAGCAAATATAAATTTTAGAGTTCTGAATGGGAGCAAATAACTATCAATGAACTGTTGATTTGGGTTGAAAATAATAAGATGATAGAAGTCTATATATTGTCTTTCAGCATGTGAAAGGAGAGTTTAGTTGATGCTTACTGAGGTACTCCAAATTGTAGAAATAGAACTAGGTAGAATTCCATCTTTGTTCTGAATTCAGAAAATTGGTCCTGAATCACCTGACCCTCTCCACATCAGATGTCCCAGTGTTACCTGTAAGTGTCCTGCTGCATGTGCCAAGATGCCAGGCACTTTATGAGCATGCTTCTACGAAGTCTTATTCAAGATGTGGTCCACAGTTACTTTCCAAACTGAATGCAGTGAAGGCATGCTAAAACAGCATCATTTTCATGATAATTAAAAGTATCCCTGAAGAACTAATTTGTCCACGCACAGTTCTGCTTTAAGAGGCTACGCTAACGAGAACCAAAGCTAATTACCCCAGGTACAGTACAGCATGAACATAGGTATATTTCTTCCAGATCAAAAAGCAGGCTACCTCCTGAACCAGAAGTAATATGGCTGTATTCACATGATATTACACTTAAAGTATTTCTGCTTTGTGTCAGAAGTAATTAGACTGCCCACAATGACTCATTAATGTGGCTACACTAACTGTAAGTGCTATAGCGTATTTCCAGTTCCAGTTCCAGGGGTGTTTGAAACTATGTCTTGGACTCTGCAAAGCAAAAGATAGTTGCTTTAAGCCCAGAGAGGCTGCATACTTCATACATTCCTTCCCTTAACTTGTACCGAGAACCTCCCTAGAACCCAGGATCAGGATGGCACAGAGGTATCTTGAAGTCCCACTACCTTTCTTCTTCATATGTTATAAGCTGAGAACCTACATGCTGGTAAAATCTCTACCTTGTGCTTTCCCATAAGCATGATCCCTACTTTGTTCTGGACAACTGCAGGTGATTAACTGAAAACCAAATCCCAGAAGTTATTTAGGAGCCTAACTGAAATCACTGGGAGTTGCCACTAAGTATCTTTGAGGATCTGGATCAAGTCTCAGAAGTAGGCCACAAAGCACCAACGGCCTTAAAGACTATTACTGAAACTCAGAACTAGTAATAGCAGTGACCTAAGGTATTTACAACAGGCAACTAATAGCATGAGATACTTATAATGGGCTTTATATTTCTTCCATTTAAGTCAATGGCAAAATTCCTCATGATTTGAGTGGGAAACTCAGGTAAGATGCTTTTTTATATCTGTCTCTGCACTACCAAATTGCCTGAGAATGGTAGTATAAACTAGCAACATTGTCAGTACTTAGATTTATCCATTTCCTGTTGCCATGTGTTGGTACTGATTCAGATACATGACTGAGGGGTGGCAAAAGCCACCCCCATCGAAAACAATGGGCAGTTTAACAACATGAAACAGGATTTCAGATTGCAGTCTTGCATTTACAACATCAGCACTACACATGATCAAAGAATACGTATTACAGAAACTCAAAGGATCCTCTTGCTTAAATTTTCCAGTGGTAATCAATAAACTCAACAAAAATGTAATCATGCAACAATGCAGGATCTCTCAATAACACAAAATGAAAAAAAGGAAAGGCTCTCTCTCTGCTGTGATTAAGGAGCTTCAGGGAATATTAGCAGCTAAGTACAGAGACTTTTCAGTTGCCAGACAGACAGCAGTATAAAAATACATCCGAGTCACAGTGGCTATGTATCTTCACTTGTAAAGTGGGTGACAGCATAAATAGTTTGTGATTGAAGAAGGTCATTTGAATGGTGTAAATTTTTTTGTTAGTTCAATAGTTCAATTGCTGGGGAAGGTATAAATGCAACAACAATCTATAGGTAGTTGTCCAAGTGCTATTGTGTTAAGGGAGCAAAGAGAAGCTAAATAGGGTTGCATTCTAATGAGGTGAATATGCGATAGACACAGAGACTGACAGATGTGGGGGAAAAAAGGCAGAAGTGATGGAGTGGAAGGATGGAGAAAATTACACATATCATGACATGTTACATACCATACAAATCTCTAGTGTGCAATTCATATTTACGATATTCAATGCTGGAGAGCTAAGAGCTTAGTGATATTCAAGTATCTTAAGCTCTCCTTCCTTAAAGGCATGTGCATTATTGCCTTTGAAACTGCTGTGCAGGCCTTTATTCCTTTTTTTTATTTAAATGTCTAATGTTTGTGTCACTTAAAAGATAAATAACATGTACAATACAGTCTATGGAATGAAAAAAATTGCTGCGAGGTAGAGGAAAATACATCTGATTTAAAAAACAAAGCTACTCTTCATCAAGAGGTGAAAGCAGCCATGGACCTTCAAACAGTTACATCTGTAAAATCTTTATAGGAAACAAGAAATAAAAATTCCTCCTTATTCTGCTTATACTACAGTTCAAGGAGAAAAATGAAGAAAAATGTGTGACAGAGATTTAGCCTTAATTAACTTAAATAACTGTTCTTAATCACAAAATCGAGTTCAGAAAAGATTGCTAACATAAGGTAAAACAGGTTGCAGGCAGTAGTTCTTTATGTAAAAGCAAATGTCAAAAGAAAAGCTCTGATATTTGGTTGTGGGCTCCCACTTTTCACATAGGCATTTCCTAAATCCATGTTTGATGAGCTTCTCCAGCTATAAATTCTGTAAATTCCCTCTGGAGCAGTACAGAGTGTGCTTCATGAAAATGTCATCTGCCAGTGCTGCAATTACTCACACTCCAGCAATCATGTGCACAATGCAGAATGGGTCGAATTCAGGTGAGAACGAGAACCAGCAATCAAGCCTCTGGAATTGAGAACAAAGCCATTTTCTTTCATTTGCCATCAACACAACCATCAAGGCCTTAATTACAAGGCAAGTGTCAAGCCTGGCTGCTGAAAGGCTTATTATTATACAGCTCAGCTTCAAATCAGTTTTGTATTGATGAACTGCAAAAATGAGGAAGCCAGCTTAGCCCCACAAGAAAAGAAACAGGGACTAAATGATTATATGATTGGCAGGAAAAAAACAGGGACATTTAAAATATATATATATTTAGATGGAGAAGAAAAGAGGACAACATACCTGAAACACATCTATAAATACATTTCCTAATATAGCAGCAAATCTGTGTAGTTTAAGATTCAAAGTACTTTTGTTTTAATTGATATTGTTGTAGTATTCACAAAATACGCTGAAGAGCTCCCATTTTGTTTATTGAGGTTATGCATTTTGTTACTCAGACAGAAGTACTATCCTGACTGCACTCAGATTCTCTCTTATATTTAACTGTATGTGTATATGATACATGCTCACAGAGGTAGAGTTTAGGTATAGCCACAAGCTCATGCACAATAATTTTCTTACTAGCAGCAGAATAGACCCTGCTTTTATGAGACAGCTGAACAATAAAAGAGAAGTTCCCCAAATACTCCTTACACTGTAAGCAACAGGACTAGTCTATGGCGACTCAACTGAAATAACAACATTATAGTTTATATACCCATTACAGTTTAAAATCAAATGTCCTGTTTTTCTTAACACTACATAAAATAATTTTAGGCATGATATATGTTAGGCAATGTCTGATTTTTCAGGATGGCTGAGTTGGCAGCATTGGCAGTAGATTAAATATTGTATCCCATTCTAATCTTCTGTGAATGTCCATCCATGTCCTGACTTATTCCATGCATGTCCAATGTGACTGAAGGAATATGTGTTCAGCCTCTTGGTCTGCCCTTTTGATATCTAAGATGAATGGGCACATTAACTGCAGGTAAGAAAGCGTTTAGGTCTCTGAACATTTTACTATCAATTTTATGTATGAACTTGGTGGAAACATATTTTACCTAATATAGCAACAGCCCAAAGTTCATTTTTCTGATCCTTGCATTCAGTAGTTATACACCAGACATATATTCTATATATTTCACTTTCCACAGCCATCTAAGTACTTGTTGCAGTATGAAGCTTAAACAGTCCGTATTCCAGCAGGATATTAAAGTACAACAATATGGGAAGTCATCTTTTAAGACAAAAAGTTTAAAGGTGGTAGCACTTAGTCATATTTATTCTGTTGCATGACAATTTGTAACACAAAGAGCTGATCTGAATCATGAAAATGTATACAGACATTACATACCACAAAACTATGTAGAAAGTCAAGCACTGAAAGCTGAAAAAACAACAAAATTCAGGGACCTGTTGAAAGTGGCCCATGACACTGGAAGGAAAAAACAAAGAAAGAAACTTTATTATGAAATTACAATTTAAAAAAGAAGAGGTCATGTTTTTTAAGTGTAGTTAGACATCTTGGGCCAAATATTTTACAGATGTTTTAAATATACACTTGTCATCCCCATATAGCTTTACATATCTAAATATCCCATGCACACTTTTTCATCTACGAGTATTTTACAAACTCCTGGGGAAGCTCATTTTGCCCTCACATTTATAACAACAACAATGATGATGGTGATTATGATGATGATGATGTTGGGGTTTGAACAGATTACATGTTTACACTTACATAATCCTCACTGTACTACTGGTCAACATTGACAGACAGATGACTCATACTCCTAACTGGTGTAATTTTACCCAGTCTGGTGGTGAACTGCCCCTGAGACAATCCAAGAGAAAACCCTTTTAGTATAAATTGCATCATGTTAGGGTTTGTCTATCTACTTGCATCCTCCAATGCCTCTTTTAAATGCAGACAGGCAAATGCAAACCTGATCCCTGCCATCTAGTGGTGGGGTTCTGTAATACAGTAATTCTTAATAACCTGGGGTAACACTATTTATGCCTATATTCTTTCCAGACATAATTTATATTAGAACTCAAACCCAATGTAAATTACAGCATCATAAATAACTGGTTGTTTGTACTTTTCTGACGCCTTTTTCTCAAGGTTTTCTGATGTCTACTGGCATAATTTTGATTAGCTTCTAGATTAGGGTCCATTCTTTCTTACCAGGCCTTTTACTGTATCAAATCACATGATTCAGTAGCCTGATAAAATACTGTGATAGAAGAATTAATTCTTTTCTTATTTGAAAATAAAAGGAATTTCAAAGTTACAATTTTCACAATGAAAACTGCAGCATAAAAACATTCTATAAAATGTCAATGCAGTTATATGATGAGCCTTAATATGGAATTCAGTCCAACCTCAATAATTAAACATATAGGAGGACTTTCTGAATATAGGAGCAATACTCTTTAAAGGGAGGTATACAATGTGAGAGATTACTCTTAAATGCAATGTCAGTTTATTCCAATATTATAATATACCTATCTGGGTATGTTACAACACATTAGAAGAATAAATGCTGTATTATTCCTGAAATTGAAAAATGACAAATAAGAATGGCAACATAACAGTAAACTAAGTTAAATGGAATTGATGTCAGTGGCTAGAGCATTCTTTAGTAGTGATGTTGCTATAAATAGAATACAGGTTTAAAAAAGCCCCTGGTTCTGCAAAGGCACACAGAGGACATGAATACTTTCAGCTGAATATATCATATACAACATACCAGGTACACCCCTCATATACCACGTGTTGTTTGGGGATATCATTATACCTTTTTACAATATATGCTTAGCTATCTTAAATCATCCAAGCAGGGGGGATATTTGAGTATTGATAAAAGTCACAGACGGCCTCCCAGAAAAGAAAATTGGAACTTAATTTAAAGAAACAACACACATCCTTAAGTTGTACCCAGCTTTTCTAGTCTTATGAATGCAAAATAAATAAATAAAAATGCATATTGACTACAGAACCAGGTTAATAATTTTCTTAAAATAATTACGACTATGAAGGATCCTGGGTAAATTTTTCGAAGTCTCTAAGTGACTTAATAACCTTATCTACATTTTCAAAACTGATTTGCATTCTTGCAAGTAGAACTGTATGAGAAATTGTTCACTTGGAAATACCTTGAGTTTTTTTTAAGTGTTCACTTTTTTGAAAAAGAGATTCACTCCAGAATAGTCAAAACCCTAGTGATTTGGACATTTATCTGAGATGTGGAACACTAGATTTGAGTTCTTGCACTGTCTGAATGCAACCTACCTCACCCTCACCTTAGACAGTGCCTAAGTTAAGGCACTGGAGCAGGTTTCTCTTAGCTCTTTTTGGAATTGATCCACTTTATATAAGCGATGAAATATTCACTGGAGGAGAGAGACAGCATAAGATACTCTATAGACCAGAGATTAGGATATGCACCCTAACAATTGTGCTATAAGCAGAAGGCAGAGAAGTCTTATAGGTTGTTCTGTCATCTTATTCTGGTTCTGACCATAAAATCCCTTCTGGACCCAAAAAACCTTACTGACAAAACTGGCAAAAATAATTTATTGCGTGAGGTTGACATTTTCCAAAAAGATTTACAAAACCATAATTTTAATCATAAAAACAATTCCCAAACAGCTCTGCATAGGAGACTGTGACTGGCAACAGCTTCACAATTACAAGAGATGCACTTTTATAGTGAAATAAGCAGACAAGGTCAACACTATCCACCCACTTGTGGCATGGATCACTACATTGAAGTGAAACTTTTAAAGCCAGGCCTTTAAAGCTAGATTTGGTGGCGATGGCCAACTGCAGTTACCTCACTGGATGTGTGTCTATGTGTGACAACAAACACATAGCTGGAGAAAGTCAGTAGAAGTCAAATTCCCAAATAAGTTTTACAATAGAGGACTTAGACACTTATGAAAACACTATTCACTCTGTTTTTCAGGTGTATGCAAAACTCAAACGTTAAGCAAAATCAATACAAATACATGATTGTTGTAAAAATGAGAACTATTTCATTAGTAGAAGGGGGGGGTTCTTAACATTTACTTGACATCTCTCCTTTTGGACATTTTTCTAGCATCTCGGGGTGGCTCACACAGCAGCATTACACCTATGTCTGACCTATTATTCATTTCTCTTAGTGCAATGTGTAACTAAATTCAGAGAAGTTAGATTCCCCCATTATAGCTGTTCCTGTTCCAAAAGGGAATTTTAAATCTAAGTTGCTTGTTATGCTCCAGAAAGTCATGGACAAGGCAATAATTTCCTTTAAAATGAATTTTTAATAGTTTTCTTCTTTCCTCTTTGTCTTTTCTTTAACTCTACCCATGTTGGTTGATAAGGTCCTGGTTTAAAGTCATGCTTCACCTACATTTTTTTTTACATTTTATTAAACAATGCCAAGTAAAGAAATTAAACATTCCCAATTTAAGCTTTTTAAATGACACAACCAGAACATGACAATTAAAAGTGGCACAATCAGTGCTGAAACCCTAATAAAAGAGAGTTGCTTTGACAGAGTAGAATAAGCTAAGGAAACAAGATCCAAAATAAAACTTTCCTTATGATCTTGCTCATCCTTCTCATTATTTTTATTCCCCACTTCTTCTCTCTCTCTTCTGGAATCAACAGACATGATGAAATATCTTCTGCTCAAGAAAGTCCAATGTGGATATATAAACCATTCCACTGTCCATCAGCTCTACACCACATTTATCAAAAGGGATCACTCACTAGAAGATAATCCGTCCCCTAACAAGAAAAACATGTTGTTTCTAGTGTTGACTGGAAGCAGGAAATCAAAACAATGTTTCAAGTAAGGTATTTAATTATGTGCCTAACTTTAAGTATATGGATTTGCTAGGACAACTCTTGTGCTCACAACTAGGCATAAGTAACTTGCTGAATTGGAGTGGAAAGAAGCGGGGAACATCCAAACCTCACTTGTGATCTGCTGTATAGTTTTGTTACTTCAGAAGTTAACTCTGGTGGCCAATGTATCCAATAATTTAAAAAAAAAGTGTTAGCAGAGAGCATTTAAGTTAAAGAATGTTTTCATTTGTTTTTAAAGTTCAGTGAGGAAAAATAGTTCACTAACTATAGCACTGTGGAAAGTTACAACAATGAAGTGAAATTCCTTGTTCAAACAGTTTGTAATAATTTTAAATAATTCTTAATATTTTTTAAGAAACACCTTTTTAAACTTACAAACAACTAGACCTGAAAAAAAAATTACGGAAAATATTTTGTCATGTAATTTCTAAAGAGACTACATTAAAAATAGTTGGACTATTGCTGCTGTGATACAAACACATATTAATGAAAAGCCAGTTGCTGCTCAAAAAATAATATTCATGTAAATATGGCTTACAATTTAGAAGCAATATATTCCTATCATTAGAGACTGTGATAACACTGACCGAAATGTGATGAACAGTGTAATCTCATATTTGAGAAATGGTTTTCAAGCCAGGACCTCTAACAAGCAATTAACTGTGTGGACTTGGGTTAATCCTTTAACTTGTCTATGCCTTATCTATTACTTTACTCACCTATAAAATGGGCACAATAAGCATAATTTACTGGGATAATGTGAAAATTAGCATGGGCAACTGATGCCTCCTGAGTCTGGAGGGGGCACCTGCAGACGCCGCTGGCAGCATCAGCAATGGGGGTGAAGCTGGCAAACACCCGCAGACATTGCTGGCAGCATTGGCGTTGGGAACAGCCCTGTTAGGGGTTTCATGTGCCCCTCCGATAGCCTCCACTACCAGTCGCCTATGAAAATTAGTGTCTTTAGGGTACTCTGAATCCTTACTTGAAATGCCCTGTGTAAATAGAAAATATTAAAAATCCCAATCCTTCATGTATTCCTGCTACTCAATAATTCCTCCCCCAGTAAATGGCATTCTTGGATACACAAATAATGCAAAAGAGACCTGTCTGTTACTTTCCAATGCTTTTGAGGAACCCAAAGTCAGATTTAAATTAAAGAACCACCATTAGCAAAAGTGGTTACTTACTCTAAGTGACTCCGTTTGGGATAGTCAGCTCGAGACACTTTAACCAGGACATTTAGAACATGATGAAAAATCATTCTTTTAAAAAAATGAGATCCTTCAAAATCACTAGTCATTTTTTCTAAAATGTTGTCTTTGAGATGTGGTGAGAGATTGGACCAGTATGGTGTCTATAGTAAAAGTCTGTTCTGTTTACCTGTAATGTTTTGAGGGCATTGGAAAAAATCAATTAGATAAGGGTTTCTCTAATTAAGTAAACAACTGTAGAAAACATTTATGCCATGATCTAGCAAGAAGGAAGTTTTGGTTAACTTGAGTAGATGAGATTGTGCTATAATTACATTGGGAATTTTTTAAAAATACCAATCCTATATCATGACTATGATAGTCAGGTTTTAAAATCATCTACCAGATCTATTCAGTCAAGGTCTTTCATAATTGTTATAAGGTTTTTATGGCCCAATTGCATCTTTACATGATAGAGCATAAAAGAAGATCTCTTATTGTAAAGGTCATAATTTCAGTCTGTAATTACCCCATTGGTCATAAAGAAAGTGCCTATCAGATATAGATTATGTCCCCCCAACAAGGCCAAATCCTGATTTAAGTGAAATATATAGGAACTCTCCCATCTGTTTGAATGGGATCATGATTTGGACTTCCATTTGTAATTGTAAATAGAAAATTAAATTAAAATATTAGAATAGTTCTGTTCAAATGTAAAAACAAATCATTTTGCCTCTAGAAAAGCTAGAAAATGCATCGTTAAAGCTGCCCATAGCCTCCTTTCTTCCCCTTCCTCACAAAGAATGCAAATTAAGAACAACATATTACCACATCTCAGACTCGGATATAATTTTAGGGGCCATACTTCAGTCCAATACAGGACTTTAAAAAATTTAATTATAATATATTCTGGTATTTAAAAGCTGAGGCACATGACAATGACTACAATGTAGAAGGGGTGGAAGACAGGCAAAGCCTATCTTTCAACAGAAGACACGGGGTAGGTTCAGTGGGACAGAGTAAAACTAATGTCCCAGAAGACGAATACCAAAGAAAGTGAATGTAACTAACAATGCTTTTTTATTCTGCAGTCTTCAATCTCATCTCATGCCATTCTCATTTACATATACCTACTAGGTAGGCAAAAAAGAAAGAGTTTGAAATACATGTGAAAGCTGTAAAAGTCTCCAGGGATCATCTTTTGAGCCTTTTAGCAGTAAAGCACAAATGTACTGAATTGTTGGCAATAACTTCAACATAAAAATTTCCTTTAATATTGTTTGAGGTCTATACTGGCTAAGTTTTTAGCCTTTAACACCTATTACATTATACATAATGGGTCTTAGACATACTTTTCTTCTCAATGAGATCTTTTTCTTCATCTCAGACATCTACAAAGACATGCAGGTAAAAAACACATGTTAAAATGTGAATCTACATGGTAGATCTATATGCATCTTACAATAAAATAAAGGTGTAGAAGGCAATGTCTTTGGCCAGAGTGCCAAAAGAACCACAATGTTTACCTTGTAAGGTGCTGGAGTGCCAGCATATCAGAAAAACATAACTGGAGAGGGGGGTACATGGCAGGGCGCACTGCATATTAATAGTTAATAATCATAAATGTTTCGGGGAGGGGGTTACAGTAAATACTAGGTTTCCTAAAAATTCTAAACTTAGTGACAATAAATAAAACCTCATATACTACCTTTGTAGTTACCTATTCTTTTTTTGTTAAGCATGTTGTGATGAGAGAGAAAAAGAAGAGAAAAAGAGGAGAGAGAAAAAGAGAGAGAAAGGAAACGGGAAAGAAAAAGAAAAAAAAAAGAGAGAGAGAGAGAGAGAATGAATCAGGCACACACAGGCAAACACACACAGAGAAGCAGACGCACTCAGACACGCACGCCCAGAGAATGAGACACACACAGACACACGTGCACACATGCATGCCCAGAACTAGACATGTATGCAAGTGTGCACACATGCACCTGCACAGACACACAACCACAGACACACAGAACCAGACACACATGTACGTGTGCACACACATACACAGCCAGACAAACAAACACACATGCATGCACATGACCGGGCCGCATGACAAAGACCAACCCAACATGCCCCAGGCCTGCTGCAGCCCTTGTGCTTCCCCAGGGAATCAGCCCCCAGGCTGCAGTGCAGCCCACCCAGACCCCAGCTGGGAGCCTGCCCATTAGCCAGATGCCTCCTCTCTCGGGGGGATGCTGCACTGTGCTGGGTGAGGCCCCCTGCCCTGGGGCTGTGGCCACGCTGCAGTGGGAAGGAGGCAGCTCAACAGGCTGGGAGGGGAGGGGAGTAGGGGCAGCGCAATGCTGGCCCCCTGTTCTCATCTCAGGCTCTCCTCGGCCGAGTAGCTGCAATGCAACTGCAGCAGCCACGAGAAGCTGGGGTGATGCTACTGCTGCTGCTGCTCCCTGCCCAGAGGAGGCACTGGGGTGAAAGCTTGTAGGTGGGAGGACCTTAGCCACCTCAAAATTCATCTTAACCCCCCTATAGCCACCTCTCCCAGCGTCACTGCCACCACTGCCTGTTCCACACAGCTGAGCCCACAAAGGTGTGGTGCCCTTAGCAGGGGTGGTGCCAGCTTCCTCCCAGTGTGGGGCTGGGCTGGAGCTGGGCTCAGAGTGGGCAGGATGGGCTCAGCTGCACAGGGTGGGCAGGCAGCAGAGGCAGCTGTGCTGGAAGGGGTGGAGACTCCAGGCCTGGCACAGCCCAGCCTCAGCCCAGCCTCTGCACTGGGAAGAGGTTGGCGCTGCCCCTGCTCTGGAGCCCTGGCATCAGCTCTGAACCATTGGCAGCTACACACGTGCCTCAGAGCAGATGGCGGGAAGAGGCCTGATGCAGCACAACCCCAGCCTCTCCCCTGCTGTCCACTCTGAGGTATGTGTGCAGCTGGTGGTGGCATGGAGCTCATGCTGGGGCTCAGGAGCCCAGTGCAACTGTTCGCAGCCTTGTGGCTGCAGCCAGCCCAGGGTTGGATGGCAGGAGCTCTGTGCTTGTTGCTGCAGGGCCCCTGCCACTGCCCTCCAGCTCTTGCCATCATCAGCACAGCCGTGCCCCCGCCCCAGTGCTTCCTCTGGTTGAGACAGAAAACAGCTGTCTCATGTCCAGTAGTCTCTAGGCATCTCTTCCCCCTCTAGGGGAACAGAGGCAGAGACTGAAGGTGGCAGGGGAGCAGAAAGGCTACAAGGAGAAGAAGGAGGGACTAGAGGGCAAAGGGGCCACTTGACCACCAACCCCATAGCCACTATTTTCCCTTATGAAGCAACAGGAAGGGGATGAATTTAGAACAGCCCTCTGATAATTTGATTATATACCAGGAAAATTATAACACATCTATAATTTTTCCATATATAGAATCTAACTATTGGGGGGTTCATTTTAAATTCAGGACCAACTTAGATTAGACAAAATATGGTAACTTTTATTTTTTTCTGAGACACTTATGATTTTGTTGTTAGAAAGTATGATTGTGCAAAGGATTTGGATTATGCTCTTTTTCTCAGCCAAGTGGTTAGACTAGGGGAATTACAACCCTAAAGCAGCTACTGTTTCCGGTGCTTAAATATATCTGATGGCCCTATACTGTGTTGAGTATCAAACCCTGAGTATCAGACCTGTCCTGTTGAGAGTGGCATCATCAAGATTGAAGAGGAAGGAAGGTAAGATAAATACCAGCGTGTCTTTAAAGGGAAGGTCTTTTGAAGAGGAGTAGATACTCCATCATTGCTCTTTGGGCAGTGGTGGGGAGGAATACTTGGCGTTTTTTTCAGTGTCCAGCTATGTTATACATAAAGGTCAACAGCATTTGGAAATCAAAAACAGTAAGAACTAAAGAGCTTTCCAGAGACTACTGGACATGAGACACAGCTGTTTTCTCTCTCAACCAGAGGAAGCATTGGATAATAACTGAACACACCAAAATCAAAAAAGATTATTTAAGGTACAACAGACAAATGTTTATTTAGAACTAAAGGTCTTATTGCCAAGACATATATACATCTGTTAAAAAGAGAATCTGACCAGTTTTAATCTTCTGAAATCATAGCAAGACAGAAAATTATTTTTTTAGTTAATAATCTTGTCCATGCATTAAATAATTCCTTCATTCTTTACTCAGAGTAACCACACTGATAAACCAAACTGCAGGTAAAATTTGGCTATTTCTTTCTTTGCATCCTCCAAATATTCCCATTTATTAATTTATTCAATTAGCTGCTTCTTCAGGATAATTCAGAGATAATACCTAAGTACCTCCTCACCTACTGTGATATGACATCATTCCCCAAACTACTAACCATGGAGGGGATTACCTGCTGGGAATGATATGTCAGAGCCAGCTAGTCAGGATCTTTGATGTTGTAACATCAGTCCCTATAAGTAGGAATTTTCAGAGGTGAAACCTCTGGGAACAATCTCAAAAACATCATGGCTCCCTACAGGGCATGTAAAACTCCATTATCAAATATTCTTTTTATGGTTTCACTTTTTAATCTTCATGAAAATCTCTAAACCCATTTTTCCTTTAATATTATTTAATTTCACTAACTAATCTACATGCTGAGCTGAGACAAAGGCAGTGATTGATATGTCATCCCTGTGACCACTCCTATCTTTTCAATTACAAGAGGATCCCTCCATGAAGACAAGAGTTGCACAGCTATTTAAAGGTTTGGTACACAGGACCATCATACACAATGATGTGACGGGTTCCAATGTGCTGGTTTCCCTGCCATGCTTTCAGGAAAATCTGTAGGCACCAAAAACACTCCTTCCTGTTCTATGATAGGTTTCCTTTCAAGCAAAGGATTTTAGAAACTTAGGGTGTGTGTAGATGAAACGGGGACCCTAAATTGAAGCAGAGGGTGTTTAAAAACACCTCTTCAATTTAGGGCCTTTTAAAACCCCATGTTGTGCACACACCTGAACTTACCTGCCTCTCTGGCAGCGTGAAGAGGAGGACGAGCTGCCGGTGGGTGGAGAGGTCCCTAGGCTGCAGGAGGCGGGGCAGGTGCTGCCCTCCACAGCAGCAGTGCCCCCGCCCTCCCGGCAGCATCTGCCCGCAGGCACCCAGCTCAGGTGGTCCCGGGGGGCACTGCAGCTGCGGAGGGAATCACCAGGCTTCCATGCAGGTCAGGCAGGAAGGCTCTGGGGGGAGGAGGGCGGAGATCAGGCTCACTGCTTTTTTTTTTCTTGTGCAGAGCCTGCCTTCCCGGGTTGCTGCCAGGCTGCTTGCATGGGCTTCCTGCAGAGCCCCTGAGCTGCACAGAGCCTGGTGCTTTGCTTCAATGCTTTAGGGTACCCCAAGTTACTTAAGGTGCATTATGCTGCCGAATTTGTTACAGCAGCTGGAATTACTGTGCGATACACTGCCGACATGTGCAAACATGAATACAATTAAAGTGGTGTAAAAGCATTTAACATACTTTGAAGTGCCATGCACACATGCTCCTTGTTTCATCTACCACGGCCTTAGGTTACTCAAATTTTTGAAAAATTTAGGTTTTTTCCTTACACTGTTTAATAACATTGTGACAGCCAAGAGTCATACTGTTATTAAGTCGTGTAAGGGATTGAATTTCATTTTTTTGGTTCTGGGTACCTCATCTGGACTAGGGTCACAAAGGTCACTGACAGGCATTACTACAATAATCACTGAGTAAACTTGCCATTGTTACACAGCACATGGTCAAATTTAACTGGACCTAGGATTTTATTTATTTGGCAACACAACTAGTCCATTTCTCAGTCTGTTTTTGTTTTCTTGTTTCTAAAATTCATTAATTAGTTTAATGAATGCCTCAACCTGCCCCATTAGGGGTGTGTGAAGTGGGCTGTATTTGATTCAGATTTGACCCAATTTGGAGGACAATGATTGGATTCACTGATTTGGATCACTGTCCCGATTTGATTAGGCTGAATCCAAATCTGAAGATTCAATGCTGATTCAGAGAATCAGTGATTCAGACATAGACACAGCTTTAAAAGTTTTTTCTACATACCTCGAGGTACCAGGCATGGCCTGTGAATGCTGCGATGGTGGGGCAGATGAAGCATCCCACAGGAGCATGGGGTGGGGGGCGGGACCCTGCATGCTCAGTGGCAGACCCAGAAGTGGGCCAGAAGTACTTGCAGTCCACTTCTGGGTCTGCCACTGAGCACACCGGGGACTCTCCCTTCTGCACCCCCCCCAGCTTGTTGATTGGCCACAGGGAGACATTGTGTGCCCCCCCCAGACCCAGGAGGCACCAGTCGCTGAGTCAGGGGGCAGGGAGAATTCCCCCACATGTTCCATGGCAGACCCGCAAGTGGATCAGAAGTGCTTCTGAAAAATTTCAGTATCAAAACAAGCCTAAGTTTACAAGGGGGTAGGTTAGAAAATGGTAGAGAAACATTATGAAAAATCTCTAACTACTATTGTTTTAGCCATAATATTTTTCCTTCTTCCAGACACCTTTTGCAGGTATTTTAGAAAAACAGGAGAAGTTTTCTTTAGACAGTCAACCACATTTAAAGACTAAAATAGGGAGGGGTTTATTCTGTTTTTTTTAAGTATTTTATGAATGGAATTTGAAATGTAATAGCTGTTGTTTAATTGCTCTAAATAGGATGAGCCAAATTTTCACACATACATAATTTGTGACTATAGATTACAAATGTTCTTCCTCAAATTCCAGGTTTCCTTGGCATTTACACAGGTGTATGCAGAATGAAAGTGGGATTTAAGTTTTTGTATTGGCACCCCAGTCAGGAGTAAATTTCACCTATTGGTAAGTACACATTCAATCTGAATAGTCTCACTGACTTGAATGGAACAAGTAATACTTATGAGTAATGGATGTCTAGTCTAGCCTTCTTTGCATCCACAAAGGATTGTATTTGTAAAGGGTCAAATTATGGCACCTTTGGGTTCTTGGTTTAGCATGCCTCTAGGGGAACTTTGGCCAGAAAATGGATGGCAGGAATTCTCTGCAAATCTGACCCCACATTTAAAATTGTATTTTTTTATATAATATTTAACACATATATAACTTTCATAATGATCTGTACATTCTTTTTTAGTAGAAAGTAATTAAAAAACAGCCTACCACCACAGCCAAGTTAACTTTTATTTATACTTCCATGCCGGGTGTGAGTTCTCATCTTAATATGTATTTTTAATTTCAGGTTATCAGGACTTTGTGACTCATTCACACCTCATGTAAGTAATGACTGATCAATATTTTTATAATTTTAATAAATCCACAAAGGCATTCCCATTTTTTTAAAAATTTGTGAACTGGAAGCAATTAGCACTAAAAAAGTTAAATTACCTCTTTAAACAGAACAGCATTATAGGATTTAAGCTACCTCAGCACTCACAGGTACATTTTAATTGTGATGCAATGGGATTTAGTGTCCAAGCAAAATGGCATTTTGGGGTATTTTTTCACTAGCATCATTACTATCTATCATTACATTAGAGAGTGGGTGACTAGAATTTGTGGCTAGACTGACAGTTTTGCGAGGATGAATTCAAGAATACCATGCATGTAATTTCATGCACATTGAGATAAAAATACACTTCTCACTTTTGTTCAGAAAAATCACTGAAAGCAAGAATCTGGAAACAATTAGTTTGTGCATATAGTTTAAATGTGTGTTCCTACATAAAGCATAGCTGCTGGCATATTTTTCTAAGGTATTTAGCTATTTAATGTTGGCAAGTAGGACCTTACTTAAAAACTGACTTGGTAATTTATTGTTAATTATTATTAATACAGACAAATCCTATTTTCCTTTGTGTCCATCTCCAGCAGCAGGATAAGCGCTCCTGCTCCAACACGTGACACAAGGCCATCACAAAACCCAGATGCCAAGCTGTGGAAAATATTCTTCCAACGGCAGCATCTGGCTCCTTGGTGGGATCCACAGGCAGTGAAGCTGACAGCTCTGAAGTTGCCTGTGGGTCTGTCATGTAGTTAGGCTGCTAGCTGAGCTGACTTATTCTACTCAATGCCATTTTTCTTTGACTTACCTTTGATCCTGAGATATTTGCATATTGTTATGCGCTTGAGAAAAAGTTCCTCTGTAAATCCCTTATGAGCTCACTGTGTTTGTGCATTTTTACAGTAGGAAGAGGTGATATCCTGTGAACATACAGTCGTGATCTGCATTACTTGTGGTGTTATCATGAGATAACCTCACACCACATATCTAACAGAGCCTGTGGTTAATGCAAACTGATATGAGATGTCTTGAGAAATCACACAAGATCTAACAGCAGCCCAGTAAATGACACAAGACACGACTGTAGGTACCTTTCAACCTACATGTTAATATATTCATGTGCAAGCTTTCTTTTTTTAAGGGGGCTGATTTAGCTTGCTTTTTTAGCCTATTTATTATTCTCATACTCACTAACAAAGGTCTACAGTGCAATAGAGGACTGAAAATCTAAGCAAACACTGAGGAAGATTGGAGGGAGAGAGAGTGTGCAAAGCAGAAACAGAGAGGGCTCTGGGAAACAATAGAATAAAAGACCAAATGATAATGAAGCAAGGTCAAAGAGCATTATTGGTAGGTCCAGCCCATGAGAATTTATTTAGCTTACACATGCCAATCATTCCTATTTTGGAGATATCCCTATTATTTTTTTTAGCAAAATGTTCACCATTTTCCCCTCACTGCATCTCCCCTGAAAATTCTCCCAGACTAATATATTTTCAGTGTAGCTGAAGGCACATCCCTCTTTTTCCTCCCTAAATGCCCTCATTTCAAGCTTCCAAATGTTAGCACTAAAAATTGACAGTACTATCTGTAGCAATTATGAGCACAATTTTCTCTTCCATTTCTTAATGAAAATTTCCTCTTCATTTTACAGATTATTCAGATAAAAATATATTCTTTTCAAGCTCTTTTGTCTTATTAAATATTAGAAGCCATGTACAATTCCCCAAACACCCAAAAAGACTTTTTAAAATTACACCCATATAAGGGTCATGGGAACTCCCTCCACAATTTTCATGTGGAATAACACAAATGGAATGCATCCGATGACACCCTTAGGGACTGCAAACATTTTAACCCTGTCCAGGACTTAGTCTTCCCCTCAGTGCAATTGATTGTACTCTACTGTTGTGCCTTTTGGAAGACATGAAAGGCAAGTGATGACTAGATTCTGTACCATGTTACAACGGGTTTAGGGCAAAGCTGCCAAATCCAAGACCACACCACAGCTGGCCCCAGAAAAGCCAGATGGTCACCCCTGCATTCCATAACCCTCGACAGTCATAACCTCCATTCCACCATGTGTTGCTTGTTCAGAATGAAGATTCAGATCCCAAGCCGTTTTTAATTAGATGTTTAATTTGACAGAGGCTTAATCCAGGTATCCTTTTATGAAACGATCCACCAAGATAGCTTCCTAGCTTTAACAGTTAGTTACCATTCATATTGTCATTATCAAACACCTGACAAAAGCTAAATCAAACCTTCCATAATTACTCCTTGGTAGAGCACATGCAGAAAAGTACCTAGTGTTCCAGCATAGATAAGCAAACAGGCCAAGATTTTTTAGGAGTGACTAGTCATTTTATGTACCTTGATTTTTGGGTGTCCAAATAGAGACATCTGAAGGAAGCCTAATTTTCAGAAAGTGTTCAAGATGTACCCCTCCAAGACTGAAGCTTCTTTAAGATTTCTCAAGTGGGATATTCAAAAATTGGGGATACCACATCTTTGCCAAGATGTTTATGTACAAGCAAGCATGTATACTTAGACCTTGCTGTAATAAGTGAAAAGTGAATGGAATAACAAAATTATATATAAATCCAAAAACCTAATCTCAAATATCTTTCTGGCAGTAGGTATGCTATCCAAGTTAACATGACAGCTATATTTATAAGATATTTCAGCCTTGCAAAATACGTATAATATGCAAAAATAATAAAATTCTCATAATCCATTTCATGCAACAGTTGAAGATGAAACTAACAGAAGCTGATATTCCTTTAAGCTGCCATGGCTATTTCCGAAAGTAACATCTACTTTTTGCTCTCCCATGGAATTTAGTAAGAGAAGTAGCATATACTAGGCATATGGGATTCAGCCCAGCATCTTGAGCTAACAACAGCAAGCGAAAGATGAGAGGCATTATTGAGGATCTCCTGAAAATTTGACCTAAATTGTCAATATAGCCAAACAGGTCAAGTAGTATAGGTGTATTTTCCCTATGTGTATGCACATCATTAACTAATGCCAAAGTAAAAAATTAATTGTTATCAGATTGAGGAGGTATCTGGCTATTTTCAACAGCATGTCAGCTACTTAAAAAATGTAGGAGTCCTAACAACTTGGCAAAATCTGCTTTGAATTTAGAAATAGCAAAACCTAGTATTGATGTTGCAAGACCTCAGTGTTCAACATTTTCACCAAGTTTTATAATCATGAACAGTAAAAGAAAATGTTAAACTTCACCACTCTTAACCAGCCCCTGAATTTGCTAGGCTACTCAAAGCCAAAATCAATGCCCCAAAGCTCTCACAATCTTATTTAGATTTTCAAATCAATACAATGCCAAATGTCCATTTGGGCTAGGGCCAGAAATTGCATATACACCAGTATAAGTGATCAAAAACTGGTTCAAATCTGTAACACAACAGAAATTCATTGCACATAAACTGCTTTAAAAATGTCTGAAGCTGGATAAAGATAAGATAAATCTGGATGGATGTAGTATTAGATTTAAGTGATTTAGGTTAAATTGGTTTATTGAACTTCTGTCCGAGATCCCCTCCAAATTCAAATTAACTCACAGTCCCCCAGCTTTCTAGGGTACTTTGTATGTCCTCTGAAACCCTCTCCCCCCACAGGGTGGGTTGGCCAGCTATGGCCCAATCTGTGTGCTTCAGCTGAGCCAAAGGCATGCTCTAGCACCCCCCGGCTTGTGTCCTGAGCCACTGCAGGCATGTGGGTGCATTTCTGGAATCCAAATTTAATGTCTGTTCGCTGGTTTATCTAATTCAATCTACACAGATTAGGTTAACCTGCAAAAACTGACTCAATTCAGCCTTGGGCTTTTTGACTGCCTGCACTTAGCCTTCGTGTAGGTGTCTAGCCACAGGAGCCAAACTCTTCATAATCTGGCCTTGTGGGGTAAATTAGGTAAGAACCCAACAGGAATGAGTAGTCAGGAGAAGGACAATAGTAGTTACAGCAGCAATGAAGAATGGTTGCACAGCAAAGTAGTAGTACTGCTGGGCATACTGGAAATATAAAAATGCAAAGAAAAATGTAACTAATACAACCAACCTCCACAACAAAAAGATTTAGTGGTAGGATAACAAACTGTAGTATGAGAACTGGTGTTGAAAAAGTAGTGGGGTTTTTAATTATTATTTAAACATTCCTTAGGTTTGGCAAATATTTGAGAGCTCCTAGAATGTTGTTTAAGTAAAATGCTTTGACTTGTGGAATGTGGGGATTCCTCCCAAAGTTAATAGAAGAATTTAAATCTCTGGCATCATCAAATGAAATGTCTCTAGCTGTAGCTCTTTCTTCTCCATTTTGCTAAATCTCCCGTCTCCTTGCTCAGCTTATAAGAACACTTCCCCACCTTCTCCACCCTCATTCTTTCGCCTTCAGGCCTTTGCCCTTTCTCTGTCTCCCTTTTCAATGAACTGTCTCTTTCTCTCTCCAGAGCTTGTCTCTTTCTCACCCCTCCCTTCTTCAGGCATATTTGTCTGTTTCAGACTCCCCCTCCCTTTTGCTCCAGGGTGTCTGTCTATGCTGCAGGTCTCTTTCTCTCCTCCAGCATCCCCCACTCCCTGAATTTGCCACTTATCTTGTGTCACCTCTGGACCAGTGCTGTCATTGTAGCTCTACTCTCAGAGCAAATGCCCCTTTCCAGTTACTTGATCCTTTGCCATTTTTCGTTTCCTCTTGGCCTGTCTGTTCTAGTTTGATTGGCTGGAGTGAGAGAAGCCTGTCAATCAACACTGCTCCACACACCCTGTTCCTGCAGTCGCCCTTTAAAGGAGAATTTCTACAGACCTCCAACCTTTTGCTTCCATAGGCACATTTTTCACCCACACTATTCCAGTCACTGCCACATTTTACATAATGAGTGCTTCCCTCATCCCTGATTAAAATACATTATCTTTCCATGTAACATCAGGAAAGCTGAGCTGTGAATGCTTTTTTGCTGCTTCCAGACAGGAAGACAAATCAACTTCTTCAGAGACAGAGTAATCGTTCTATTTGTATTGCATTTAAATTTGTGATGCAAATAGATACAGTATGTCATCACAGCTTCTGAAAGCTCCTGAATGAATCAAGGAAGTTCTGGGTACAGCATTATTAGCAAAAATCCAGCTCTCTCACCTCAAGAGTGCACATTTTCCTAAACCAGTGCCAGAAACTGGCTCCCCTATTCTAAACAGGATTTCTCCTAAATAAAAGACACATTTTCTGCCTCTGCTTTTCTCCCAGTTTCATTTGCGGATCTTGAAAATTCACATCTCATTTACAACTATCAGGATCTTCATTAAGAGAACACATGGCAAATCATTTCACAGACTTATCTGCTAGGTCTATCCAAAATGATCTTCTATCAGAAGATAGACCTCTAAGTAAAAAGAACAAAACGGAAAATAATTTTTTTACTGACTGCAACATATATCCAAGACCTTTTTTAGCCACATATGAGCACCTTGAAAACAACAGAATAGTAAACTTCTCAGTGCTTTAACATTAATAATATAAAGCATATGCAAGAATTTGTAGAAGATAATGATGTTTAAAATATTAGTTTTCTTTTACTTTAATGAGTGTTTCCTTCCTGCTTCCTTATAGTAAATCCCAACAGAAGTACAGCAAAAACACAGCTTTTATGAACAACTCCCTTCAGAAAACTTGAAGCTACCATCTATTTACGCTGATTAGTGCAAAAGCAGCCCTGGCATTGTCTGGGGAGGAGTTATGGAGAGTAAGGCGTGGAGGGGAGACAAAGAGGGACAGAAAAAGTGGAAGTCCTTGTTAAGATTTTGACATGGCTACAGTTCCTGATTTCAACATTTTGGCATCTCTTTTTCATCTTTCTCTGAGCTCTCAAAATTTAGATGCTAATTTGCTCACAGGCCTTTAGAGGTAAAAACAGGGAAAAGATTAAGGATAAGCATGGCCTTGGTTGGTACAAAAAATGTACAGCAGAGATTAAAAAAATTAACTAGTACTACAATAATTTGGAAGCACTCAACTCTGCTAATCTTTGGTTCAGAATGAAGGTATTGCTGCCATGATTTGGGGACTCTCTAGAAAATTTGGGATTGCTTTTAGAATATGAGTTCTAATGCATTAGATCAATTTATTTAATCCGCTGTAGCCAATACTATAATAAAAGCAATGCCTAACTAATAGGTACAAGACTGCATATTGGGATAAAAGTTAACTGTTCCTAATATTTGACTCGATGATCTCCTGAGGTCCCTTCCAGCCCTGATGTCTATGACATCTATGAAATTTCTTGCCCTGTTAGAGGCATATTTTCAAGCTGCAGCACAGCTTCTCTGTTTCAGGCAAAAAGTGCACCTGCACAAAAGCAATCAGTACCTCACAAATGTCTGCAGTCACTTACGGATCAAACATCTGGTTTTTGTCTTGCAATTTGTTTGCAATTTGATATCATGCAGCAAAAAATGTTAGCAAAATTGGGTCCATGCTAAAAGGGGCTGTAGTACTAAACTGTTCACATATGGATTACTGGAGATTCTTTCACTATTCAGAGGACAGCCACCTTGTAAATCTTTTTTCTTTTTGGGGGGCGGGGGTGGAGAAAGCAGGCGCAACAGAACATCTTTCTGTCAGTAAAGGTATATTTTTTCTTACTGAATAAAAGTCAGCATAAATGTGTAACAGCTGAGGGGCACAATTTTATATTGACATTATAGTTACCCAGCACATGCCGTCTGGGAAATAAAACTCCAAAGTCTGTTTCAAAACAAAGGCCTTGTACTTGAACTGATGGAGAATCTCTTAGGTATCTGCACGGGTGGATCCAGGATGTTGAAAAAGGGAGTATGGATGGTGTGGCATATTCTCACATATAGCATAACAAATACTCTTCTCCAATTAAAGATAAACTAGGAGATTTACTAGAATGCTAGACTAGCACTACCATATTCATTTTAAGATTAAATCAAAAACAAATATAACTTTATTGGAATGTGCACTAATTTGCTAGATTATGTATTAAAATTAAATACTCAAAATATATTGTTTCATTAGACCTGTAGTCATTATTATTAAATGTGCATCTCTTATTCAGATTCATAAAGCAAAATCTAGTTTTCTAGAGTGTCCTTACAGTGCCTCCAATACTTCAGTGTCAGTCATTTGTAAACTTGAGTTAATATTACCACACCTGAGGTAAGGTTTTTAGCTAGAAAGTCCTAGGACAGTGAAATAGAAGAGAGACCTTACCAGAAATAACTAACAGACAGCAAAAAAGAAAGGTAGTTTGAATAGTGAAACATCAAGACCATTTCAAAGGTTTTAAAAAGAGAGGGTCATTAACACCCACCCAAGAAATGAAGACAGATTAGCAGGAATAAAGTAAATTATGATAAACTATGTAGTCAATTGACTCCTTCAGTTTTACTTGAATAGAAATGTAACTGCCCCTCCCAGGCTTTAAAGTTTTGCTGGAGCAGAAATTAAAGAGATGTAGCTGCACCACTGCTATTAGTAGCATTAAAACAGATGCTTTAACGTCATTTAATAAATGTATGAATTCATGAGCACACCAGATTATATACTGTTGGTGGCACTGGAATATGCACCCTCCTGAGAGAGCACTAGAGCAGTGGAGACTATCTGGGGTTCACAGGGGCTAGAAATCAGGGAGCTGACAGACAGTGCAATTACCAGGAAGTAATTTACCCTGAATTTAGAAAAAATGGACACACAATGAGTTGTAACTGCCTGCAGTAGGCAATATGACACTACCTGGCCACTGGCTGGGGAGCTGCCTTGCAGTGAGAATGGGGCTATCCTAGGATAAAACTGATTAGGGGAGTAGACATAATATATTTCATGATAAATTTTCCTAAGTAGCAAAGTTACTGCAAATTTTCAGAGGGTAACTTTACCCTGGATTCAAGTAATTTACTATATTGTAGCACTGTGCATTGTGTGCCTGCTTCACTTTTACTGTGTAGCAAATAGACTTTACTATGTAGTAAAAGTGTTATGTAACTGTACCCTTAGTCAGGCACCAGGACCTTAGCCTTGAATAGGCAGGCTCCAGTTGCTGAATTTTAAGCTCCAAAAACAGAGAACCCTTTTTTTTTAAGGATGTTTTCAGATAAGCCACTAGAGGGTGAGACAATTACAAAATTGCTAACACTTGAACAGGTCTGATTCCATTTAGCAGAGGGCTCTGATACTTTCACTGTTGTATGTCCACAGGCCATTGACAAGAAGTGTTAAGAAAAGAGGTCTTGGCAGCTAATATAAGTTTGTGGCTGCTTCATATTACAGGTTAGGCCACTGTTATTATATACCATCATGCAAGTGGAAGTATGCAGTTGATAGCTATGCAGCAATGAATTTTCTCAATGTATCACAATTTAAAATTTACTATAACTGCAGAGAAAAATCATCTCAGTGGATTGATAATAGGCCTATGTCCTCCAGGTCACTGATTCAAACATAGAACAGGTCACTAATGGCCAAATGTCATTAGCATTTGATGATTGCTCAATTTTTCCTGTAAGAAAATGATTTGGCAGTCTCAGTCTAGTTCCCAGTGAAGCACTGTGAACACATCACAAAAAATCTCCATCATGCATAGCACTAATTGGCATTTCTGTTAGCACTGGCTTCAGCAAACATGCCACAACTGTGATCTTGTTTTATACAAATTTCAACTTTTTACGTCGCTTAAATTTCAGGCACATCAAACCAAATACTGAGCTAGCAGAAGTGGCTACAAATCTCAGTGATTTAATGGGAAGACATTCCCATTTACATTAAAACTGAAGTGTGTCCTGTAAATATAAATTACATATTGAAAGTACTTGGGTATCCCCTCCAGGAAACTGATGTTTCTAACTAATGTTGTTTTAATGTCATCATCTTTGGCAGTCCCTCGAGGAGGACAGTCTTCTAATAAATAGAGAAGTCATTAGTGAGTCCAGAGATGGCTGAGGAGGCCAAGCTGAGATCCATGTGTTTGACAGGGCAAGTAGTTTTGGGAGGAAGGAGTGGATCCTGGTAATATTAGGTCACAGCTCTTTCCCTTTGTCTCTCTCAGCTATCCACCTCCCTAGTGAGGCAAGTTTGTTCCAAGCAATCAATACCTTGTTATATATAACGGCGCCATTGGGGGCAGTTCATTGCTTGAGTCTCCCAAGTAATAATATCATGTTTAATATCACATTTCTTCAGACTGGCCCTCAAGGTGTCCCTGAAGCTCTTCTTCTGCCCAACTCTAAAGCACTGACCAGAGGTGAGTTGGGAATATAGGAGCCAGTTGTCATTCTTCTGCCCTTCCAATTGATATGTAATCATATGGTTAATGTAACTCCTGGTTATGGTCACATGTGTTCTTATTTACACAGTCTACCACATTCTGCCTCCAAAAAAAAGGCTGATATTAATCCAGTCTTTGCGTCTTCTACACAACCCTGCATTGACAGCAGCACACAGCTGCACCAGCCCGGGGGGAAACTCCAGGAGGGATTGTGCATCAGCAAGCACAATCCCTTCCAAAGTCCCCTAACATGTACAGAGAGTGCATAATCAGCACTATTTCTTTGAAAGCTCCCTCATCTGAGGGCAACCAGTAGAGTTGGCATAACTATGTCTCTTCCTGAGCCCTCCTGTCTCATTTGTACTGTTGTGCTTTGTATTCCTGGGTATAATGTGAGTTAGAAAACCCCATACTCTCCTGAGAGAAGGAATTGAAATAGTTCCCTTGGCACTTGCAGAAGACATCCTTGCTCCCTTTTGCTGCCTTGATGAACACACCAAGGTCAGAGATGTGGGGATAGAAATCTAGCCTAGGGTAATGAATCATATGGTCTGGAAAATATTTTGTTAAATTATCTCCACCTTTTTAATTGACAATGAATTTATTTACTGAGTCACTTTCCTGAAATCTCTGTCTACAGATGGTCGACAAATTGGGTGATGATAGTGACTATTAACCCAGACATACAGAGGATCCTTCCAGGCCAGGTGGACTTGCATCAACAGGGCAGTTCTATACAAGTCCTGTACTCCCGAATCAGTGAGTAGGGAGTATAAAACCTGTTTCAGGACCTGGTTGTCAATTACTCCTGTTAGTCTTATTAACATATTGCTTGACTTACAAAAAGTATTATTTAAAAAGGGTCAAAGCATTTTTTAAGGATGTCACTAACAAACATTTGGAAATGACAAAGTTATGTAATCAACAAAGATTAGGAGACAAGTCCAGATACAGAGAGGAAATAGCAAAGTATGCTTTAAACTTTAGATTCCAAAATAATGGAACTAAGTACAATGACAACAAGCTAATGGTACAGTAGACAGCTGTTCATGGACAAGTGATAAGTGTGATTGAGGTATGTAGTGCCAGCCTGCTTCTCTAACACTATTATTCCAAGATGCACTTACACTTACACTTACCAGCGTTAGCGAGAATGACACAGTTGAATGCCCAGGGGCACTGAAGCAATGTGATGAAAGGGTTATGGTATCCCTTGCTACCATAAAGTAGCACAAGGAATATAATATACTGACTGATAAGCATCTTTACAGAAAGGAAAATGGTCTCTCTACATCTCTTGAGAGAGGCGGGGGGAGAGAGTTCTCTTTTCACTAAAAAGTAGGAATAGTATGCAGTAGTAAGTTTTTTGCATATCTCAAAATGCTAACACCAACAACAGAAACACACTGGTAAGTCTCCTATGGTATCACCCTTTATTTTAGCAAATCTAGAAGCTGAATGGTTGATAAATGAGAAACTCAGGGCAAGCTACTGAGATTTGATTCTAGTTATAGATAAATGTAATAGCTGATGATATAACATTACCAACCAAGGGACATTCATCTGCCTGCCAAGGGAATGAACTCAATGTTGCAAGAGGGTTTTTTTTATTTTTTACACCTAAATACTGTGAACCTACCCTCTCACTAAGCAGTAACTATAGGGAAATACATTTGAAATGATAGCATGTCCCTACTACGTGCATATACAAAAATGCATGTACTTGCATTTGTGTTGGATTTTTTTTTTTGCCTGTGCTTGAGACTCTATTACTTGAATGTATCCTTAGGCTCATAAGTGTTAGACTAAAGGGTAGATGCAGCAATTAAAAACATAGCCCACCATGTTTGTAAATCTTCTTATTTTCTCTACAAGAATTTTTTTCCTTGCTTATATGGGGGGATTTTCATAGACTCATAGACATTAGGGCTGGAAGGGACCTCGAAGATCATCAAGTCCAACCCCCTGGCCCAGGGGCAGGAAGTCAGCTAGGGTCAAAGGACCGCAGCAAGATAAGCATCCAAACACTTCTTGAATAAGTCCAGAGTAGGTGCCTGCACCACCTCTGGAAGGTCTATTCCAGGTCTTGGGGGCTTGGACAGTAAAGAATTTTTTTCTTATGTCTAGCCTAAGATGGTCTTGGAGGAGTTTATGACCACTGGTCCTTGTTTTTCCTAGGGCGCTCTGGTGAACAGACGTTCTCCCAGATCCTGATGAACACCCCTTGTGGGTAGCCACCAGGTCCCCCTGAGCCTGCGCTTTTCTAGACTGAAGAGTCCCATAGCTCTCAGCCTCTCTTCATAGGGGCTATTCTCTTGCCCTCTGATCATGCACTTGGATGAGCTGAATCATTTCTATAAGAGCTAAATCATTCTCAGTTAGATGACCTTTTGTTTGTACCATCCAATGCAACTAAAAACTCTTTCTTCCTTCCTCTTCCTGAGTCACTTTCCTTTTTAAATTCCCCTTTTAAAAGCTTTCCTTCTCTCTACTTCATGCTTGAATCTTGCTGTAAAACATTTTTGGTGGACTAGATGAAGGCCATGATATGGACATACACTGTAATGTTTGTTCTGAAAATCTATTTGCAAGGCCACTTTAAAGGAAAAACAAACAAGCAAGATGCCCTAGCTTTCCAGTGCCTAGTCTTGGTTACTGAGCTTTGCCCTAAATATCATAATACCCTGTATCTAGAACTGCTGAGGAAATTAATATTTCTTTAAAATTTGCATTTGCTCAAGAGTCAGCATACAAAGCTCCATACAAGAGTTACACAGTAGGGGATCCTGCCATAACAACACTGCCCAGCGTCATCAACTGATATTGCTGTCAGCAAGAGAGCACTGCAGAGGAAAGGAGAGTGCAATTAAAAAAGAAACGTTGGGAGAGCGAATATATATGGACAAACAACTACCAGAAATCTGAAGGGCACAGTCTGTCACAAAACCTGTGTATGTGGTTACCTGAGGAAAGAGGGAAATATATGGGAAAAAGTCTGATATTCAGTGTGGATTACTGAGTTCTGAATGTATTGAGACAGCATCTTTTGTGCATGGAGAGATGTATTTTATAGCGCACTGATATTTATTTAATACTTCCTTAACTCTAGGTGGCTGTTTCAAGGTTAAATGCATTATATAAATGCTAAGTATATATGCTTAAGATTGCCAGAATTCGCGGTCTCACTTAGCCAAGACTCTTCATGGCTTTCACATGATTTGTGAATGAGTAAGGGTGACAAAGTTGGCCCTTGATTTTTTTTGTTTTGTTTACAGCTAGGCTTTTTTCTTTGACTCATGAAAGCAGTGCCTCCCTTCAAACAAACACACACACAAAATAGGTTGGATTTGCTTACATGCTTGCTTCTACAATAAAATAAAAAGTGTTTATCTGGTGTAGTACTATCTTACTGGAAGATTGGCACCTATAGTCAAATCTTTTGCTACACAGTGGTGACCTCTAGTAGAAGCTGTGCATAAAATGGATCTACTTTTCCCTGTGGACTACCTATATATTGGGTCATAGACTAGGGTTAAGAATAGTCTCTGCAGGGCAACTATTCCTCCTCCAGATGGGTAGGAAGTAGACAGCTGGGCAGTTCATAGAATTTTGACTACAGTTTCTTCCATGAGGCACAACCTCCTTAATCCATAGTCTGCTCCTGGAGTACGTACACATGTTGTCCTTTACTCTGATCTTGTTGGGAAGTGGAGTCAATAAATAGCTTTTGGAAATGTTAGAGGCCATTTTGAGAATTCCCAGTGTTTCCCAAAGTGAAACAACTTCCCAGTTCCCTTTTCAATGAATCACATGACTCAGAATATTCAAAATCAAAGAACTATTCAGGCATTTGAGCCATCCGCTAACATGTAAAACAATCAAAGAGAATGCAATCGAGTGATTTGCACGTGGAATGCGATACACAATCTCTTTATTTCTAATCCTACCCCTAATACCAATTCCTTTATATAACGTCTGTCTCTTTCTTTCTCCATTTCAGTTTCCCCATTGGTAATGGAAATTCTTACTTGAATTTCAGGACTGAGGGTATATTAAAAGCAGAGGGTAGAAGAGTGTATATTAAAAACTGGAAAGCAGAGTGAAGATGAAAAGTGCTCCCGTATACAAACTGCTAGTTCCAGCATGAAAATAAGTGAAACAGATATTTCAGAATACCTGCCTGCAGCACCTAGTATCTATTTTATTCTGTTTTGTTTTCTACCTAAATAACATTCAGAGAAACTGAAAAATATTTCCCATACTAACTCATTTATACCTGTATTGACTCTGAAGGATTACCATACTTTTAAAAATGATGATTTATATTTTAATTTTCTGAATAACATTTTCCATCCTTATAATTACATTGGGTTAGACTCTACTCCCCCTACTTGAGAAATGTAGCATTATTCAGCCTCAGAAAGAGTTGCAAAGTCCTGCTGTACCAGGAGGAATGAGTGAGCAGGAAATCACTGTCAGCCAATTCACTTCTTAATAAAAATTTGGGACTAGATTTTGCCATTGTTACTGAATTCCACTGAAGTCAGGATAGCCACCTGCTGAATAAGGAACTATCAAGAGCTAGATTTCAGTATTTATAAATACCTTCAATAGTATCAGATGCAAAGGTAACCACACTGAAGTTACTGATCATTCAGTAAGATTAAACAAGATAAACACTTTTAATTCATTGTAGCAAATTGCATGTAACCAATCCACTAACTTATCAATACTCCCAACCCTATATCCATGATGTAAAAAACAGGGGTCACTAATAGGCATTTAAATTATTTAAAAAGTAGTTTTAAACAGAAAAGTTGAAGTGCACAGCAATGGCTTACAAGTCTGCAGACTAAAAATAATTAAAACTTAAATCACTATTTTAAGTACTTAAAACTTCTTAGCTGCTTTCAACTTCAAGTATCTGCAAAGTGTCATAAATATTTATTGTGCTTATTGCACATAACATCCCTAATTAATTCTAATTTCAGTTTGGCAGTTTATTTTACAAACCCTGAGACTTAGACCTCCTCTTGAAAACATAGGCAATATTGCTGGTACCTTGCTAAATTTGGTTTTATGTATCTATCTATCTATGTTTTCCCAGTAGCTGAATTTCTCTACATATAACTGTGGGTACTCAAAGACATAAAGTTTTTATTTGTCTCCTCTGTATGTGCATGCTGTAGGATACCCCTTTTTTTCAGAAATGGGGCAAACCAAAAACCTCATGTCTTCATATCCCTGAAGTTTGCCTCTGGGCTTTATTTTACCACTTAATGAATTTATGGAACTATTTCTTTACCTTGCTAAACAAAAGCCAGGGTGCTCCAACCAATATAAAACTATATTCTCTGCATTGTTTTTCAAATTGCATTCCAGAGGATATACATACATACACGGATGACCACTAGGCTGCAGGCATTAACTATGACATTACCATTCACTCATAAGACACCAAGTGCCTACTTCTCTCACCCTGTCTCTCTGCTGGCTGGAGAGTTCTCCCAAAAAGTTACATAATCTGCCTACCTCATTATTATAAAATGGTCCTTTTTAACATGAACACATTGTTCCTTGCAGAGGTGAGTTGCTTCACTCACTCAAACAAGAGATGCCACCCATACAAAATACTTCAAAACCAAATGAAACCATCTAAGGAGCCATCAATAATATAAAAGAAAGAACATAAAGAACATAATTTTTTTTTTAAACAAATGCCCCAAATCTAAGAAATTACAAGATAATGTTAAAAGGAAATAAAAGCTTGAATGTATGGAAAGTAATAGTTAAGATACCCCAAAATTGCCATCTGCAGCTTCACCTAATTTGCACATTATTCAGATAAAGTCTTGACAATGGAGAACAAATCAAAAGTAAATGCTAGATTATTCTGAGGGTGGTTTCATTTCACCAGAGCCTTCTAAGTCCAATGAAATGCCAGATCTGCCTAGCAGATAATTTCAATCCAACCAACTCAAAAGCAGCAGACAAGTACCTGAACCTGACTGGTGCTTCTCATGCTACAACACTAATAATAAAGTATTCTGTTAAATGGGATGGAGGAGGGAGTAGCAGATTAACTGGAGAAGAAACAAATGTTTTCCAATGATAAGGAAATCTGATATACTCTTTCCAGTAGAGGGCACTGTTGCATACCCAGTCAAGGCTGCATATTACACAGTATTGCCTGAAAAATTATAGAACAGTATGAAATGTGAATGTAGTTCACAAAACCAAGGACCTCTCATCAGTAACACGTTTATTCAGATAAAACCAAAAAAATTAAAAATTAATTTCTGGTGCAAAATTTCAGGGTTTTTTGTTTAAAATGTTTGCTAACTAATCCAGCTGCCTTCATAGCAATTTTTATTTAGATGTAGTATTGTACTATTACATGTACTGTTTTACAATTGTCCAGCCCAGTGGGGTTCAATCCAACACTGTCTTCAATTTCAGGGGTACATGTTTAAACCACTGACCTTTTAATCTTTATCTTGGTTGCTCATAATTGGGTGTTTTCACAAGATACTACTGAACAGTCATTACTGCACATTTATTTAGTATTTGTATTGGCAGGTACTAAATAAATGCACAGTAACTGGAGTTACTGTGCAGTAGCACCGCTGAACATCTTTTAGGTGATGCTACTGCGGAGCAGCCTAATAAATATTGCTCATTAGTGTATTTTGGAATATGGAATAAGCATTTCCATCTAGTAGTACACAACCACTGGAAATAATATTTGGTATTAAATATAAATAATATAATAACAAATATATTTCTATAGCAAGACCAATATATATATATATACACACACTCACACATATATATATTCCTCTGGGGCATAATAAATAACCTGTCTGGAATGTAGAAAATAATTACAGTTCAGTTCTCCAGACCAATATTTTCCAATGGTCATGGACTACTAGATGGAAAGTTTTTCATAGTCTTATTAGGAGAGTCATCTCCCATTTTAACTACCGGCATATGTTCATATTTTTTACTTTTCTGTAATCTAGTAACCAAAAATGAACCTTGTAGATCTCCTAGAGAAGTTACTAGTTCTTGTTTGGGAACTTAAATTATGCTGTTCACTGTGGTCTATACGTCAGTTAAGGTCACCAAAATCTAGCGTCTATCTGGGACCATATTTATATGAATTTAAAAAAGAGACGTAGGCTAGTTATGGTTGTCTACACTAGAAGTTTAAATAGCAGAGAATCACATGTCAGTAAATGTTATGTTTTGTTGTGAACTTCTCTGTTGTTTTTAAAATGCCTAAAAACAAATTAAAGTGAAGATAGACTATTATAATTTTGCAGATCAATAGGCACATCTACATGAGATGCTGACTCAATGGGTGCATCCACATGACATGCTAATACACACACACACACACATACATATATACATATATATACACACACCAAACGTTTTTCACCAGAAATGCTGTAACTATAAGAGGACTATATGGATGTCTTGTTTGGTTCCTCCCCCCTTCACTCTATCTAACAAAATACTTGATAAATTATCTTAGTGATGGCTGGCTCACAGAACTTCTGCAGGCATTCTGGGCTTTGCAGCCAAGGAATTTATTACCATAATTACTCACACATACCTTTCCCCCCAAAATCAGCTCTCCAAATTGAAGTGCATTTCTTAAGTGGGGAAGCTGATTTTTCCTCACTGGATTAGAAGCAGGATAGAATAGAGTAAGCCAACGCTGACTTATAGCTGCTAAGGTGGCTGCCACTTTTCCTTGAAGCTGCAAAGAACAGGGGCAGAATCCAGTGTTAACCGTCTCACAGCCATAGCTATTGACTGAGAACTGTAGTTTGTGCCAGAAGGAGCAATTCAGCTGGCTGAGGGTAAGTGAGCTGCTGCATGCAGTCTATAGTATCTTGATGAAGCTTGTGATGTGGAAACAGCACTTTATTATTTAAATGCATTTATAAATATTTATTTACATTAAATAAGTAACAGTCTTGCAATGGCTCTCACACGGGTCTGGGGTCTAGCTTTCTGCTTCACCTTTGTGCTACACTTCCTGAGCCCTCTGTGTTTCTAAGAGGACTTTCTCTGTCTCTCAGTCAGCCATGACTCTGGAAAAATCTTTTTTTCTACATTCTGCCTTCAAAAAGCAAGGTGCAGATTTCATTTGAGGACTGTGGTATACAAGAAAACACAGTATGACTGCAGTGCTCAAAGCACCCATTACAGACCAGGACCAGATTGTGCTAGGCACTGTACAAAACCAACCAAAAAGATGGTCTTTGCTACTTAAAGTCTACGGAGATGAGAGAATAAATGGATATAGAGGAACAGAGTGGAGTGTAAGGAAACAATTCAATGATATTAGTAAGCCTGGGAGGCGGATGTATCAATATACAGGAGGCATAACCATTGTCAAGTTTTCTTCATGCATCAAGCAAATGAGAGTTGTAAGAAGGCATTTGAAAAAGTATTATAAAGTAGGGTTTCTGTATGTTTAAAACAAGCTCTTCCCAAATGAAAGAAAAAAAGCTGGGACAAAGCACAAAGGAGTTTGTTTGAAAATGTAAAAAGTGGACAGTGGAAGCTGGCCTCATAAGCTTATCCAATGCTGGAGTTGAAAGCTCAATAGTAAATGAGGGATGATAGGGAGAGAACAGATAGGCCATGAAGGTCCTTGAAAGCAAAGGCTGTAGCTTATGTTTGATGTGACAGAAAATGAGGAGTCATTGGAAGGATACAAAGAGAGGCTGACATGGTGAAAGAAGTGGGCTAGGAAAATGATTGTTGCAGCAGGATTCTCAATGGATTATAAATAATGCTGCAGTAGGCAGAGGATTTTTGATGGCCATCTGAACTCTCTCCTCCCAGCTAATCAGATTGTTCAGAGAGTGGAACTAGTAGGAAGCAGAGTTATATAAGCAGAAGAAGTAGAAATGTGACATGTGCACTTCAGGGAGAAGGGAAAGTTTCTGAAATGTAGCCTGGAAACGACAGACCTTGGATAAGGCTTGTGTAGAAAGCCTGCCACTTGGATGAGGGTAGAAGGGTAAGAAAGGGCCAAAGCCTTGGGTGAAAGACTGCCCAAAATGCTGCTCTGGGAGTTCTCCACTTCAGGAGGGAGATTAAATCATGGGGAGACTCAATCCAGAGAGACTCGTTAAGCCAAGGACCAAAGAGAAGAGACATCTGCAGCACAGATAACTCTGAGGACTTCAGGATCCTGATTTGTGGAAAGAACTCTCAGAACCCGAGGACACAGGCCCTCTAGAGGAGCTTATGGGCCTTCAAAGTTTGAATAAAATAGGCTAGTTTAATTAGTATTAAAGCTTGAACTGACATAACTTTACAAAAATGCCAATTTTTTTTGTAAAACTTACGGGAAAATAGGTGTATAAATGCTCTCAGTGATATACCTTTTACTACTTAGTGCTTAATATACCTTATTTAGTGCTTTATACACCTTTACAGAGTTAAAATTATGCCTTTGATTAGATAATTTGTAATATTCAAAATATTCTTTACATTTCCCAAGGTAAAAGAATGAGATAATAGTATTTGTGGTAATGTTATTAGTTTCAAAGACAATTCAGACATTTTTGATGGTGACTATTTTATAAATATACACCTCACCCAAATATCTATTGGTGATATCTATGTGGAAATTTCTTAATGACTTTTCTGTTTAAATTTATCACATAGTTCTGTAAATATGCCCACACAATGTTCTAGCAAGAAACTAAATGGTGTAAATTTATTTGACAGTCTAGAACAGTGGTTCTCAACCTTTTAGACCCACGGCCTCCCTTGTTAGAGCCAAGGCACCCCTCCAAAAATGCCAGATCTTTGTTTTTGCTCATTCTTTGTTTTGTTGCAAAGACCACAACAGGACAAAATGTTTTTGGTGCTATGGACTCCTATTTGAAATCTCTGGGTTCATATTGTGAATCTTGTGCAAGTGTTTGCATATCTAAGAGTGCTAACATTGATGGCACCCCATAGCATCTTTAAATAGATCTCATGACATTCAGGGTGCCACAGCACCTTGCTTGAGGATGACTGGCCTGTAGTATGACTAATCAGCAGGTCACAGAAATGACTGAGAATCAGGGTAAATAATAAACCTATAGTGAGCTCCTTGCTGCCATGAACAGGTTGCTATCCATATCTGAGCCAGCTAGTTTAAAAGGCAGCTGAGGTCTTCATGCTACACTGAAGTCACTTCCTGACTGCTGCACAAATGCACTCTGAGAGTCTTGTCATAGTGTAGACTTTTGAACCTGAATCTCCCACTTGCTCATAATTGCCCACTTGCTTCAATATTTTAGCTCATCCTGATTATTCCATTAATCTGTCAGGGATTTCACTCTAGTTGGGATGTGGTATCTGCTTTCCAAGCCTCAGCCACTCTGACTTTTCAAATCTAAGCTGTAATTTTTGCATTTTAATTCTCTGTCACTACCAAGCTTAGGTTTATTTCTTTTATACATAGATGAGAAATGCTGATGTTGACTACACTGTAAAAAGGCTACTAGGTCTTCTGAGGACTGAGAGAGCTAATTTTTTTTATTCCAGAAAGATACTTTTCCTTCACTGTCTTCATTCTGTGTGCAGGGCATGTATGTATATGTGTTTCTGGATATATGCGTTGTCTCTCTCTGCCATCTTGTGTCATTTGGCAGCCTACAGCTGTCAGCACAACTTTTTTTTTTTTAAATAAATAATTATCACATCTGTCCATCGTCCTTTAGATGGGTTCTCCAAAAGCATCCATTTTAATTTCAGTCCTCAAAGGACTTCATTTATATATTAATTTATATCTTTAAGTGTGTATGTGTGTGGATGTGTTTGGCATTACCAAGAACAAAAATTTCTAAGATTTTACATGTGGACCAGGCAGATATTAAACCTAAACCCAAAAGAGAGGTTTCACACACTTGACAGTTACTCAACCTTCCCTAAACAGAGAAAGTCTGCCTCAGATCAGGAAACCTACATTAATCTCATCTCAGTTTGTATTTGGTGTTAAGTTAGGACCTAATTTACCACAAACAGCAGCTGTAACTGTGACAAAGTAGTGTTTTTAGTGGGGGGGGTTATTATAATTTGGCAATAGGAGTAGCTTCACATGCAATACATTACATACACACTCCTCCTTCCAAGCCAGTTCAGTATTTGTCCGAGAATACAAATACAAGAACTACCTTTTATATGCTATATAGTGCTTTTCAACCAAAGTCCTTTGAAAAAGCAAACAAGCATGATTAACCTTTAATTCCACTAGGGAGTATTATTAACCCATGGAAATGAGGGATACTGCAGTTCAGTTCAGTTGGGCTTTTGCTCAAAGACACACCATTGCCCAAAGATATACAACTAGTAAATGGCAGAGTTGCAAGAGAATCCAAGGTTTCCAAATCCCACTACAGGGACATGCAGCCATTTTCCTTTATATTCTTCAAGATGCATTAAGGAAGAATGCACCAGCCCCACAGTGTCATGATGACTATATGATGTGGAATTTGTGTTGGATTTTACTGACTAATTCAGAAATAGTCTTAGACTTCAATAGCATAAGAAATAAGCTACATACGTGAAGTAATGAACAAGAACTGACTTAATGTAGCAGCTACATTTCTGTATTGCAGTAAAAAAAAATAAACATTTCATCAAAAGGAGCTGTACTCAGTTAACTCTCTCGAATTCACCTCACATACCACAGGTACCATATATTTACAATTATGGGGTTTACCTATGTAAATGTATGTAAAATAGACACCTAGGTGATTTTACAATTATTGTCTGTTAATATGTGAAATGTTAATGCCTTTTGCATGTGGCAGCACATGGTTTATCTCAATTCTGTCTGAAATATGTGAATTTAGTGAACTGGTTGAAGTAACCCTACTAGAAAGGTGCATTTTCTAAAGGATATAAAACATGCATATTCTTAAATTGGTACTTAGGAGAGATGTGGGTTTGAACCCCCTAGTAATGGTGATCAATGCTGCCTGGCTGAAGCTTTAAAGCAATAAATTAAGAATTCATACCTGAAACTGCCTGTTTCCAAAAGATTCAAAACTTCCAAGCCTGCAAAGTCTCCACATATGGACTTGAAATAGAGGAAAGGTAAGAAATCAGTGAATTTTATGTGTTGCAGATTCTACGTTCTATTTTCTGCATGAATGGTGTGCCTCCGTGAATCAGCATGACTGGCGTGCATCAGTGACTTAGTGAATCTGGTCTTTAATGTTGGACTTTAATGCCACTTAAAGGTCAGTATTTGGAATTGTATTCAGCTAGCTCTGAATTGTATAACAGGTCTGGATAAACCTGATACTCCTTCACGAGGAATAAAGGTATTGCTGGACAACAAAAGCCCATTGGGCCCAACAAACTTGCTTCTTTTAGATTAATCTCAGCACTGATTTTTCTACTCTTTGCAGTTCCCTCTGGTTCCAATGTAGGTAGACAGACAGATAGGTATTCATAGCCATGTGATATATCTGTCTCATAGCTGTCTCTTAAATTTACAAATACAAGTCCAAATTCTACTCTCAGTTTTCCCAGTTCAGTGCTTCCCCCAGTTATATAGCTTCACCTCTGTTTTCAAAAGAGAATAATTACTTTGCTGATGTTTCATAAGTAGGGATGGGTAGTTAAACAGAAAGATATTCTGCTCTCACTTACAGTCCTGCAGAAGTCAGTAAGGTTACACGGAGTTTACATCAGGGTAGAATTTGGCTCCAATAGTTGACAGGAAACAAAAGATGCGATCAATATTATGTTATATATCAGACCAAAAAATACACTTATACCACAAAGCCAATCGGTATCAGTCAGTTACCCATATATGTTTGTTTAAATTTAAAAGTAACTTTAAAAGACGAGAAGAAAGATGCATCATTTTCTGATAAAGCTGTACATTGGTATGCAGTTCTTCCTTTATCTATAATGCAGATTCAAGTTCTTTAGTTCTGATTAACAGTATGTTTTCTGAATTTCTCAGCAAACAACACTTTAAACTGAGATATCAAATATGTCAGACCTATGGCCCTCAGAGCAAACTAGGCACCCGTGATTTAGATGATGTAATAGGACAGGATCTGCCTGCTGCCTCCCCAGCCCCTCCTCCAAAAAAACCCCCTGTTTCTGCCCATTCCACCACTCTCTTTTTTAAATGTACAAAAGGAACCAGCCTTTAGCAGCCTGTCTGTTGCTCCTCAAAAGTTTGGGAGAAGCCAGAGCTGAAAAACAAGGAGTTGAAAGGGGAGTTCATAACTGATTATGCCCATCTTTCTCTATCCCAGAACAAATCCATTGTACAGAGACTGTCAGAGCACTCTTAAGCCAGAAATTATAAGGAAAGGAACTTAGCAGGTTAGTCTAACCTGGTTAGGTTAAACTGGTTTGTAACCAGACAGACATTCTCCCTGGTCTGAAAAAAATCAGGTTAGGGTCTTGGGTTAGAGGTGGAGGGGTAGACCACAAAATAGCTCAGGGTTACCCTTGAGTATTCTAGGGAATGGAGGGCTTCAGCAAGCTTTGAATCAAAATGCTGAGTGTCCTCAACAAACATTGTCCTTAACAATGTTTGGATTTCCTTAAGGGCTAGAACCATACTGCCCAGACAATAAGGATAGAGTTGTCCATATAATGAAAGCATGTGCCTGCAGAGTCGAAGGACATTTGCAAAGCTGTTTTCATAACAGCTTTAACTTCTGACATAAGAAACAAAAAGGGCTCCTTGGAATGTGACACTGAGTCAGAAAGACTTGAAAAGCACTCAGCTATCCTAAAGTCATATCTAACAATGTTTGATAATCTGAAATCTTAAATTGCCAATGGGTTGAGTATGTCTTTTTAGCCAAAGTGACTCAGTCTTTATGGTATCTCTCCTTAAAATATGATTTCATGCTGCCACTTTTTTCACTTACCACTTCCATCATCAAGGAACTTGATGATGCTTTCTATCTTAGGCAAAACATTGTATTTTCGGTCCACATGCTTTTCACCTGCTGGTGCTGAAACTGGTGTATGCTATAGCACCTTGGTAAGGTCCAGGATTGCCAGATGGTCAATGCCCAGGCAACTGGTGCAAGATTTTGAGCAAAGTATACAAAGGAGGTTCAACCAGCTCCCCCAGCGATATTACAAAAGATCCTGATATTCCCAACCTCTTTGTCTAAAGAGCAGAATGGCAGTCCCTACGGAAGGTGAAGTTCTCTGAGCTCCACTGGTTGCACTGGAAGAAGACTGTCAGAATCACAAGTTGTATCAAACCTGAAACCCAAAGTGACAGTATTGAAAAGGTAGTGCTATTGGGCCCAGGCTGGGAAAATTGTGTGATCTAGAAACGGTGCCTTGAGTATAGACAGTGCCAAGAAACTTGCCAAAGCCAAGGTTGTTAGATCCTTCTGAGGAAGCAGGAGAGGAAGCTGAGGCTAATGTGGCATGACAAGAGGAGACTGGATAGTCATCTTGCTGGGGTCACCTGTCTTTCCTGCCTGGTGCAGGGGGCTGGCCCCGATGATCTTCCGAGGGCCCTTCCAGCCTTACAACCTATGATGTTCAATGTAAATCTGTAAAAAAAGGAACTGATGGCAGCACTGGAGTACTGGAGCTAATTGGAAAGGAGTTTTGTTTAGTCCTTGAGGAAGACAACTGTGCTCTTAAATTTGACTACCTTAGATCATGTTATTGTCATAAGAGGCATTTGACAATCCTGATGGTCTGATACATAATCCTCTTGGCTATACAATAGGGAAAGCATGTTTGGAGCTAGAATTGGTGGAGTTGTGCCCCATAAGCTTCCATGCAGTCTCTATAGGGCTTTGGATTCTAAGAGTTTGATCTACTGCTGGCTGAGTCCTGGGTGGGAAGTGAAGTACTTGGGACACAAGAAACTCCCACATGGGAGTGACTGAGAAAGGAAACAAAAGTTTTTGCTCCGAAATATAGCAGGGGTCAGTCATCTCTTAGAACAGGAGTTCCAATCTATGGCATGTGGTGAGAGGCAAGAAGAGGACAACCGGAAAGCGGGTGATGAATGGTCAATGGTGCCAAGTGAAGCCCAGACCAGAGATGAGACCAAGTATTTGTAAAAGAAATAATGTTACCTTTCCCATTCTGCATTTAAAATGTGACAGATGGCACAGTTGTTAAGATATATGACTTGTGTTGGGTATCCAATGCCAGAACAAGCCCGTTACAGAACAGGCAGTAATATAATCCAAGAGATTTAAGTGAACGCCATTATAAACTTCCTGAGAAAAAAATAAAATATCAAGTTGAGAGCAAAAAACGTCCAAAGACCAGGAGAACAGAACTTAAGAGAATCAAAATGGCTGTCCTTCCCAGTGCAGTCAAAAAATTGTTCAGGCAGGTACCAACAGACAACCTGCCATCAAGCCTGAAATCTAAAAGAAACCTCCTAAATCTCCAAAGCTATGATGCTAAGTAAAGAAAGATGAAAAAATTAAATAAAAAAGATGATAATATAAAAGTAATAGGAAGAAGGATGGTAGAATAACTAAGGGTGCTTGTACACATGAGGTTTAAGGTTGCATTTTATACACCCTAAATTGAAACGGTGAGTTTTTAATTGAAACCCATCATTTCAATTTAGGGTTTTTATTTTCTGTCATGGTTATGGTGAGGGACCTGATCCTTACCCCCGCCCAGCAGAGGTAGCACCCAGCCTGATCCAACTCTTCCCCAACCCTGAGCTGGGGCAGCACCCAGCCCAGGCAGCCCTGGAGGGCACCACCACCATGGAGGAAGGGACTGGGGCCCGCCACAGCTCAGGGGATGCTTGGCCCACTGGCAGCTTGCCCCCTAGTCATGGAAGAAGTGGCCAGTCTACACCAAAAATAAAGCAGTGAGAAGCCTGATCCTTCTTTTCTGTGGAGCCTCCCTGCCTCTCTCCTGAATGGGGGGCAAGTTAGCAGTTGCATCATTGCAATTTGCAGGATGTAGTTTACTTTGCAATGATGCAAACTCATTTAAACCCCCCAAGACTCCTATATGTGTACAGCATGATGCCATTAAGACACACAAAATGACATTTTTGTCACGTGTACATGGTAATGGCATCACATGTACAACACCCTAAGGTTTCACAAGTTCATAGGCTGCATGTGCTGATCAACAATAGCACTCCAGAGGAAACCTCCAGAGGAAATAGGTGCATCCTTTATCTTCTTGGCACAGGGAGAGTACCAGGTTCAGGCTTGGAATACATTCTACAGTTACTATTAAGGCAAAAAAAGGTTTCAGTCAAAAGATGAGGTGAGAATTCCCATGCAAACAAATGTCAGGGAGTGTCAGGACGGAAGAAGGAAATGGGAAAATGATCATCAAATGGAGGGAGTGGATGGGAAGGGGAGAAATGCCCAGATGGCATATTTAAAGGAGGAAGGATTTCCAAAGTGAACTGCATCCAGGAAGGTACACCAACATCTGTAGCAAACAAAGGATGGATGGGGAGAGGCCGGGCATTCCACCATGACCAGAGGGGAATGTTAGCTGGCAGCAGAGCAGGAGCTTTACAGATGCATTTACTTTAATTCTTTTTAATTAAACACTGTATTTAAGTTGTCGAGCTGAGGAACTTTTTAGACTTAGCCCATGGAAGAAATGGGTAAGTCAGCTTTCACCACAGAATGAGTCTGACACACCTACTTCAGATAAGGAATAATTATGGACTGTTTACACTTCCTTTCAGTTCACTACATGATTGCTGGCAGAAATACCCTAAGGAGTATGAAGCATGTATGTTCTCTCCAATGTTCAAAAAACAAAAAGAAATAAAATGAAATCCCAGGCCCAAAATCTTAGTGTAAGAGGGAGAAGCTTCTGTCCTGAAAACAGACTCCCAGACCATCCTACTTAATATGGAGGCCATTCCAAGTGGTCCCAAGTAATGAGGACTCAAGTGAAAAAAAGCTAAATGATATTAAGGAGCAGAACTGAAACATCCTCGCCTAGTTTCTTCACCTTTTTCCCTAGCAAACAGAGCTAGACTTAAGCAATTCTGGGCCATGTTGTTCTTGTAACATTTTTTTTTTTAAAAAAGTCTTTACACTTTTCCTGTACCACTATGGACTATGAATCCCAAAACTTTCTACTTCACATAATTTTCAAAATGAAATTAATTTCTTCCTCAACCATTGTTTTTTCTCTCAAGATGTTTCACATGCTTTAATTTTAAAAGTAATATTGGATGTATGCCAGTTTAAATTCACTAGTGGAAGTAAGTCAGATCAAACTTGTAGGGATCAATTATTACTATATTTTCAGGGATTAAGAAGGAATGGATAGAGACATTATAAATCTGCAGGTTACAAGGGCAAAACATTGCATTTTATGTTGCTCCTCGTTAGCACTTTGTTTATGCAGCAATTTCATATCTGGACTTTTGCAAAATATACTTTTCAACCATCCCTCTGTCTATGTGAGTGTCAGCTCACACTCTTAGAACTACAACTTCACAGATATATTTTAATATTCCCCTCAAATAATTATCAGACCAGAGTGCTTTGAAAATGTATGGTAGCATTCTGATTAGTAAGAAACAAAAAGTTATTCAGTTTCAAATACAGTAGAGATTGGAGAAAATGTCTCTACGTACCTTGTCAATGTACATAATTTGAAAAGAAAACAGAGCTTGAAAAGAGGAACAGTTAGGG
>NW_017728918.1:32635459-32641021 GCF_001723895.1 Crocodylus porosus | reverse complement strand
GGAGTCAATAATGACTCCAAGATCCCTTTCTGCCTCTGTGCTCTCAAGAAGGGAGTTTCCCATCTTATAAGTGTGCTGCTGGTTACTACTATTGGCAAATGTATAGCAAAGAAACTTTTAATTTATCACTAAGTCACAAAGGATCCCCCCTTCCCCACCTTCAGTGGGACAGATTCTTCAGCATTTCTCTGTTCCAACTTTAAGGTCAGATTCTGCTAAGGATGTTGTGCAAAGCAGCCAATGGAATGTGAGCCACATGTATATTAATATAATGTAATAAGCTCCAGTGCTTAATAGAAGTGCATGTGTGGACGCATGACATTTGCTGCATAGCTAGTTAGAAGGGCTGTGCAAAGCTTCGGTCACTGATTCAATTTGGCAGAGATTTGGCCCAATTCGGTGGCCAGATCTCCAAATCTGAATGAAATCAGGAGGCCCTTTAATCTCTCCAAATCAAACTGGAACCCTCCAAATTGAATCAGAGAGATTTGGAAAGATTCGCCAATTTGGACACAGCTTTAAATTTTCTTTTTACATACCACAAGGTACCAGGTGGCTTGTGAATGCTGAAGTGCTGGGGCAGATGGAGTGTCCCACAGGAGCACAAGGGGGGTCCCCAGAGCACTCAGCAGCAGACCCGAAAGTGGACCAGAAGCACTTCCCCCTGGCTCGGCAACCGGTGCCTCCTGGGTCTTGGGGGCATCTGGGGTTCCCCCATGACTGATTGCTGAGCTGGAGGGACGTGGCAGGGGGGCCCTGCATGCTTCCCAGTGGAGCCAGTACTTCCAGTTCACTGCTAAGCACATGGGGGCTCCCCCCGCGCTCCTGTGGGATGCTCCATCTGCCCCAGCATCATAGCATTCATAAGCCATGCCTGGTACCTCAAGGTATGTAGAAAAAACATTTAAAGCTGTGTCTATCGCCGAATCATTGATTCTCTGAATCAGCATCGAATCTTCAGATTCGGATTCAGCTGAATCAAATTGGGGACAGTGCTCTGAATCAACTAATCGAATCACTGTCCCCAATTCAGGCCAAATCTGAACCCGAACTGAATACAGCCCATTTTGCACACCTCTACTAATTAGTGTACTGCACAGTAAATATCTTTTGTAGCTGTGCCCAGCGTTGTGTCCCTGGAAATACCTGGAAAAAGAGGATGTGGCCTTTGAAACTGTAATTGTTTAAGTGTGTTTGCATGCGTGTATAGCTTCTACATGCTTCCTTATTTGACGTAAATCCCTTACAGTATTGTGTATTTGCCTATGGTGCAGGTACGCATGCTGAATATCTCTGTGTCTCTGTTGCATGTTCTTTTTGCATGATTCTATGGTACATCTTATATTTATTTAGTTTAAAAATATGAAGGGTGGGTTATCAAATAGTCACTTCTGGTTTTATAATCACAGGTTATGAATGCAACATAAAGCAGTGAGTGACTTCTGAACTGTCAGTGCAATATAATACAACTAAGTAGCTCAACTGCACTATAGCTGTAACAATACATATATTTACAAAACTGCCTATTTTATAAACATCACCATACTGCTATCAAAACTATTTTTATAAAATTCTCTCTCTCCAACATATTCCTTAAAAACGATTCCTCAAGTATTATCCTTCACCTCTTTTCAATAACTCTTTCTTCAAAGTTGCTGTTAATAAAAACACAACTAACTTCAACTAGATATTCAGATGTTTCAACTTGTTCAAGTAATCACACTGTAAGGGCTACTGTATTCTTAGAGTAAACTAAAATTCTTAATATGAATATATTTATCACAGTAAACTATGAATAACTTCACTACCATTTATTCACATCCACAAGGGAAGCCAATTTGAGGCTGAGGGCATAACAGTTATCATTACTGTAAAAGTTATGGTGACAGAAGATAAGTCAGCCTGTTTCCAAGCAGGACCCATAGCATTATGGCCAGTACTATGATTACTAAGAGAATAAAAAGTGAAGTACATAAATGCCAGCATTAGGACAGCATAAATGCCACATGGGCAACCCTCCTCACATGTGAGTGCACAACCAGCATCAAAACAATCAAAATAAAAAGAAATCTAATCACAGGCAAATAATAAAAGGCTTGTCCTTAAGATGCTCAACTGAATTACCTGAACCTAAAAAGGAACCAGCTAGAACATGCCATTCTGCATTCCTACCAGTGCTCTTCACCTGTGCACAAGTATTTCTTTTCAAAGAAGCTAAATTATGAAGTGTAAAAAGACACAAACTTCTGTTTTAAGACCATATCTTACCATGCAGATCAGAGAGATATTGCTCTAATCATAGACTGTGGAATGGGGAGGGCCACCCGGGCCTTGGCCTGACCAACTTTTAGCATATTAATGTAACTAGCTATTCAGTTAAAAAAATAGCTATACAGTTTTAACTGGAATGACAATTGCGCATTTGTGGGTTATATAAATTTACGTGGTAAAAGTTGGTCAGGCCATGTCTCGGGGGGCTCACCCTGGTCTGTGGCCTATGGCTCTAATGTTGGCCTTGTGCAAAGGTTGCATTACATTTCATGTTGAGAGAAAAGAGTTTTGAACATTGCATAGAGCATTAATCCTAACATATACTCACTGGCAAAATTCTGTGTGGGTGGACGGAAGGCAAGCAGTCTTACGTAACTCACTGGCTGTATGACGTTCGAATACCCCCCTTCGTAAGCAGAAGTAACAATTTCTTGTTTCTGCATTTTTTTTCCTTCCCATAACCTGAATTCACTCCTGACTAATCTCTGCAGCTTGCATCAAGACCTTGTTTATTGGTTTTGTGCCACGAACTCCTATCTGCTCAGGGTATTGCTCAGCCCAAGCAGCATATTTCACCTGTGCTTTTGGCAAGATTCAATTCTAAGCTGGTGTCTGACAGAGCAGATCAGCATATTAACACATGAACCTTGCCTGCACTGTGGCGTGATTTCTAGCCTTTGTCTAGCAGCCAGTTTTGGGAGTCTGTTGTTCTAGAGAAAAGGTGCTGCTCCTTGGAGGGATTACTTTCTGAGGGGAAGTGTAAAGCTCTCCAGACTAAAATTTCGGAGGCACAGACAGGGCATTGTTAAAAGCTGTGCGCAAGAGTTATGAACACAAATCCTGTTAAAAGACAATTGACAAAGGTTTTACTCCTGCATCCAATTATCAAATGATGTATCTCAGTATTTTTAGCAACATTTTGAAGTCGGTCTAGCCAATGGTATACTTTCAAACTTCATCTTACTTGTCTTGTACTAATGCATTTGCATTCCTTTCTTACATTTTGTCTTTCTCTGTATACTGCATTAAATGTTCTCTCTTGCATGTACTTCGGATTAAATATATTGTAACATATCTGAAAAGGATGTTAATAAAATCCCAAAAACAAAAAAAACCCAGCCTGATCACTTTTCAAGGATCTGTTGCCTCATTAAATGCTATTTTATGAGAATAAAAGGCTATGTGCTTATCCAACTTTTATAAATCTCTGAGAAGCTTCTGAGAAGCTAGGTCTGCAATATGAAAAAATGACATGCAGCTTTTAAGAAAATTAGTCATTGCTTTCAAGATAGTTATCATAATACCTCACAAATAACAGTAAAACAGCATATAGGTAGCATTAAATGCATTTCCTGTTAATATTGTTAAGATATATATCCTAAACCATACATTACCAAAAAAAAAAAGATTTTTACTACTTTTTGCTTTAAAATGGTATATCAAAACTCAAAGAGAACATTTAAGTATTGTCTAAGGAATATTATTACTTTTTCTTCTTCAAAACACATTTTGGAAATGTTTTACCCACTTCTGCACTTAAAACATATATTGTTTCATTGGAAGTATTGTACATATACAGAATGTAGAATCAAGACAGCATATTATGCTATTTCAAATACAATAAGTAAGCAAGAGAAAGTATTACTAATACGCATGTAATTTTTGTTTTCTGAGGGATAAGGAGAGGAAATTTTACTGCCCTTTGCCGGCAGAAAATACCTAAAGACTTTCTTGAACAATAAAAATTTGCATTTACATAAAGGCATCTTGATTACGGCTTTGTGTTTCCTGGCTGACTAACTCTATATGTCACCTGAACTCTCCTGCATCACTTGTCACAGCAGCCACTGGTGAGGCTTGTTCTGGCTTGTCCCTTTTGGTTAAACAAAGGCCCTGAGAAGCTCATGGCATTGTGGAGCAGAGTTTCAGCTGGTGCAAATCATCAAAGTAATCTCAGGGCAGTGAAGCTAGGCTGATGGATGCCAGTTGAGGATCTGGCCTCTGGAGTACATTATTAATTCTTTTTTTTTTCCCCAAATACTGCATCAGGTATAAAACAATGGCTTCTCTTCTTTAAGATACAAATGATAGAAAGGTAAATGTTATAAAAAAAGGCAGACCTCGATAAGAAAGGGCCTTGTTAGATGAAGCAATAAATATATAGAGGGTATCATCAGGATATCACAACACATGGCAAATGATTCATTTTGTTTTTCTCCTTTAATTACTTTCATTTGAATTATTTCTTCCTTTGACCAGAATGTACTTGCCTTTTTCTGCTATAGAGTTTCTTAGCAAGGCACCAGGAGAATATGGCTGTCTTTCGATCCCAGTCCTTCTTTCTCCCTTTTTCCATTAAAAAAAAAGCAGTACCATTGCTGATCAAGGCAATAATCAGTGAAAGGAGAGCATGACTATTTCATCTGATGACTTTCAGGTCAGGCAACTTTGATTTCATTAAAAACTAAACTATATATACTGTATCTGAGTGTTTATGAGTGAGAATCCAATTTTTCCACCTTCATTTTATTATGTGCCAGTTCGTCAAGTCAGCTTTGTGCTAACACAATGCAAAAGCCACTTAAGGTGACTTAAAAGAGGCATACATGAGCACTTCTGATCCCTGGGCAGCAGTGGCCCATGAGGCAGTGTCAGTGGCTGTGCTGTGTTATCGTGGCTAGGCTAACAGTGGGTATTATTGTGCCCCTGTCCCCCTATCTACACTACTGAATCTAATGGTTCCTCTCCTTGGGAGAATACTTTGGTCAAGTAAATGTGCCATAAAGGTTCCTATTCAGTTTCGCAGACTAAATTTTTGAGCCACCAGAGGAAAAGCCACAACTGAGGTTTTCCTATGTTTCAGTAAGTTAAAGGTTTTTGGAACAGTTCCCTGGGGCCATGGACAAACAGGATAAATTAAAGCAAACTTGAAGTAATTCTAATATATTACAAAGACAGATAGCTTATGGATACAGGAAAACACAGCATCTTAAAGCCATCTTTGCACTCAGTTCTTCTGAGCCACAGCAGGCACAGACTAGTTCTGTTGATCCAGAGGGCTGTTCATATAGGAAGGTGCTACTCCTCATAAAGGTAGAACAGTCTGGTTCTAAATACATATTTATTTATTCACATATCAGTACACTTAAAGTTTGATGCTTTCAAGTGCATCTGTTGCCATTTTTTGCCACATTAAAATACAAACAAACACCAAACCCAAAAAACCATGCTTTACTAGAAGCATCAGTGCGTTAGTTGGAGCCACCCATGCAGCATCTGTACAGATCAGGC
>NW_017728918.1:32621116-32635027 GCF_001723895.1 Crocodylus porosus | reverse complement strand
TCTACAAGGTCCCTTCCCACCCTACTTCTATGATTCTATGATTCCTCCTTGACTGACTTATGGTTGCTAGTTGAGAATGGGAGTTCAACAGTTCAGGATCTCCTTGCTCTAAAATATTCATTCACTCCTTGTATTTTTTCCAAGTCATGTCCATTGCTCAGAGATTGCACCAGCTCTTAATCCACTCTGCAGCCAAGTTCCAAACCAGAGTACTTTCATGTTTTCTCACAGGCCTCACCCCCCACCCAGGTCATGCTAGCAATCTGTCAAATTATTTAAAACTAAAAAAGTCCTTTGAGGTAAATCTCATAACATCCCAATTTACTGCAGCCTCTATGAGACAATGTACTAATTTACATTCTCAGTCCAATTTATTCATTTCTCTGCTGCATTGACAATATAAAACAGACAGATCCCATTCTCTCTCTCAGGTGTCTAAATGGTAGCTGGCATTTAAGGTGAAAAAACTGCATTCACACTTTGTAGTTAATTATTCAAGTGTGGTTCCCATTCAAATGAGACCAAATATGACTGAGTTTATATTAATTTCCCGAAACTTCAGAAATTATGTAGCTGGGGTCAGCCATGCTCCAAAGCAACAACAAACAAACAAACAAACACCCAAAACCAAAAAACAACCAAAAACAGCAAAGGAAGGTCACATGGAAAGGAAGCTGAAATATAAAGCATGCTGACTGACTGAATACCTAGAAGGGGAGGAGAGAGGGCTGCAATAATAGTGAAGGGGTTCAATGAACAACATTTACAGTCAGCTGTAAGCTGAAGTGTTGAATAGGAAGGTTTGAAGTAAAGATCAGAAGAAAATGTGACACAGGGGTTGTTAGGGAAACAGTTCTGGATAAAGGGAGCAAGCAAATGCAAGTCACATCTGATTGTGGAGAGTCACCAAAAGGGGTGAGAGAGGTCAAGAAGGGGGAAGAAGCCAAACAAATTGTCTGGAAAGAAGATGGACAAAGGGTCAAAAAGCTACAAAAGAGCAGGTAAAGAGAGCTTGGGTAAAGGAACTGGGTTTGGAGACAGATCAGATATCTACAGCAGTGAAGGTGACACAGGATGGAATGATACAGTCTTGCTTCCTGGAACAAGAGAGTAGTCTAGCCACAGCAGTCTGGAATCCTAGACAATACTCAAGTATGCTGCTGAATTAATAATGATGCTTTTAATCAGTCAGAAGTAGCCAAAAGGCATACGCTGTCTCTGAACTTGCTGTAAAAGCCAGCACACATTGTCATCTTCTGTTCTGGGGTTCCTCTGGCCAGCTTGAAGATAGTTGATGCATCTTTGATCAGTTTTAAGAATAAATGTGTATTATCAGCCCTTCTCACTGTGGAGGTTGCTTTTTAAATGAAAACCAACTGCTCATTTATCATGGAGTTTCGTTATTAATAATTAAGTTACCTGTTATTTGTGCTGCCCCATGGAGCCAAAAGAGGTTCCGGGGGCTCTAAAACCCGACTTCCTTATTAGAATTCAGGAATGTGAGAACACAGGATTGGAAGGGACCTCCTGGCCCCGGAGTCCAGCTACACATAGTTACAGTCTGGTATAGAACAGTGAGAATGGACTTCAGTTGGGTTCTTTGCAATATTCTGCAGATTTCTGAATACCCAATAGGCCATACTGTATTATGTGCTCTACTGCGCTACACTGGATGAAATAGGAACATTTTTGTTCATTAAAGACAACACCAAAAATCAAAAATATGCACAAAGGAAAATTTTCACAAAAAGGGCTTATAATAGATCAAACCTAAATGTACGTCCTTAAATCCTATTAAAATTGTAAGCTAGATACAACCAAGGACAATTAAGCAAGTACTGAATAAAAATCAGTACTTCCACATGCCACTGCAATGTTTGTAGACTGGGTATGTTTACAACTAACAGTCTATTTTTTTAAAAAATGGATCCTATATGAGAACAATTATATGTATTACAGAGTTCATTCAGTTTAACCCTACATTTTTTTTTGTTTTCCTTTTCTGTGCACCTGGCCTTAAGGAAGAACACAAATATTCTTCTAGTAGTCTTATATTTAGAATGTCCTGTTAATCTAACAATTACTGTAGGTTTTTGACTATCCTGTTCACAAAATTTTAATCATTAGGCTTTCGTAAAACAAATTACATTCTCATGAAAAGTACTGGACAGTCAACATTCACCACACACACTCTTAAGCCCATGCATTTGGCATGTCTTCTGAGAGAGTAATGCAGTCTCCATGCCTGCTCCATCCTTGGTCCAGTAGTGAAACTAGGGATGGGTGACCCTGGCACCCTAAATAAAATGGGTGCCAGAATGGATTTAAAGGGGTGCCTCTGAATCCATGATTGTCCCTTGCTCCTGGTTACTGAAACTGGTAGCACTTGGGGTTCAGCAGCAGCACTGCTAATGGGGAAGTTGAATGTTCATGTCCCTACTCCCCTCATCAGCCTTGTATCATTCAGGCAACACTGCTGCTACAGAGAAAGGTGTTGGCATAGCCAACAACCAGAGGGTTAATTCAGCCCCCCTACTACAGCTGGGGCAACAGAAGTGAGCTACAGAGGCAGCAGCAAGAGGGTCCACACACCCAGCAGCTGTGGCATTAACCTCTGGTTGCACTAACACCTCCCCCACATAGCATCTGCCCATAGCACAAACCTTACTAGTTATGCTTTTACCTTAACTTTTTAGTGATATTTTCAAAAAAAGGCTGCCAATTAGTGCTAAGTGAGGTGGTGGATTTTGTCGCATACATATACTTCTTGGAAATGGACTGAACAACCAGCTCCTTCTATGTAAAACAGCAGATTGGAACTTAGCATCTGACCTTCATTTCTGTTGTATACAGACCAAGCCTAGATTTGACTTAAGCATGGGAGAATACCTCAAGGAAGTTCATAGATTTCCTGTAGCGTGAATAAGCACCTGAACATTTGGCTCTGTAACCAGATCATCTGCCTCTTAGGAAAAATAGTGTAAAACTGAATAACTATCTACCAAATTTAATAGAAAGGACATGAATCTGTAACATGTATTTGAAGGGATTCTTTAAAAAGGCTGAAAAGGTATCATACTTTAGCAAATCTTTAAGTCTGTTAGAAGAAGTTCCATAAAATACCATTGGTTTCATTGAGAGTCAAGGATTTCTTAGGGTGATATCTTTTATTGGATCAACTATATAGTTAGACAATATTTCAAATGCAAGACAATCTTCTTCAGGTCTCTCTGGTTCCATCTTAATTCAGTTCATCAGGAGTTTTTCATAAGAATAAATTATCCAAACCTGTTGGTCAGAAGAACTGAACAATAACAAGAGAACTTTTCACATGACTTCCATCCTTGTTTTCCTCCTAGTTGGACCAAAATGCAATAAGAGAAGCATTCTGTGCACCCACACAGACATACTATTAAAACTTTAAGTGAGGGAACTTAACATCGGGAACAAACACCAGCTGACCATGTAACTGTTCCATCTGTCCACTCCTAATCTGCATTAAGCAAAACATTATCACAGGTATTTCCCCCTAAATGTAGCAGGGAATAAATTACTGTGGTCTACATACCCTAAGTGCAAGTTATATGTGGACAGTTACCTCAGATTCAGCCACATTGTAATCAGTCCCTAACACATACTTTTAAGGTACTATATCCAGTAGCTATATCATATTTGTATGTGTATGTCCATGTATATTATCTTGATTTATGGCTTAAACCAAGGAATGCAGAAGGAAATGAAAATGTTATAGGATTTCAGAATCATAGGAAATTAGGGTTGGAAGGAACCTCAGGAGGTCATCTAGCCCAACCCCCTGCTCATGCAGGACCCTCCTCAATGAGATCATCCCAGCCAAGGCTTTGTCTAGTCGAGTTTTAAAAACCTCCAAGGATGGAGACTCCACAACCTCTCTGGGTCACCTGTTCTAGTGCTTTACTACCCTCCTTGTGAGAAAGTTTTTCCTAACATCTAACCCTTGCTATAGCTTGAGACCACTGCTTCTTGTTTTGTCAACTGACATCACTGAGAACAGCCTAACTCCCTCCTTTTCGGAACCACCTTTCAGGTAGTCAAAGGCTGCTATGAAATCCCCTCTCCATCTTCTCTTATAAATAAACTAAATAAGCCCAGTGCCCCAGCCTCTCTTCGTAAGTCATGTTTCCCAGTCCCCTAACCATTTTTGTTTCCCTCTGCTGGACCCTCTTCCAACATGTACACATCCTTTTAGTAGGGGACCAAAACTGGACATAGATATGGGCCACCAGTGCCAAATGCAGGGGAATAATCACTTCCCTTGATCTGCTGGAATCCCTTGACCTACCAGTGCAGCCCAGTATGCTGTTAACCTTCTTGGCAACAAGGGGAAACCATTGGCTCATATTCAACTTCTTGTCCATTGTAACCCCTAGGTCCTTTTCTGCAGAGCTGCTGCTTAGCCAGTCTATCCTCAGCCTGTACTGATGCATGGGATTGTTCCATCCTCCAGGCAGGAATTTGCACTTGTTCTTACTGAACCTCATGAGATTTCTTTTGGTCCAGTCCTACAACCTGTCTAGGTGTCTCTGAATCCTAGCCCTACCCTTCAGTGTATCTACTATGCCCCCAGCTTGGAGTCATTAGCAAACTTGCTGGCAGTGCACTCCATCTCACCTTCCAGGTCGCTGATGAAGACATTGAACAAAACCAGCCCCAGAATTGACCCTTGGGTCATTTCACTTGATACTGGCTGCCAACTAGACATAGAGCCATTGATTACTACTCTTTGAGCCTGACAGTCTAGCCAATTTCCTATCCACCTTACAGTCTATTCATCCAACCAACCCATATTTTCTTACCTTGCTTGCAAAAATGTTGTGGGAGACTGTATCAAAAGCCTTGCTGAAGTCAAGGTTCATTGCTTTCCCCACACCCACAAAGCCAGTCATCTCATCATAGAAAGCAATCAGGATTTTTCCAGGCACCATGGGCAACTGCTGCCTCTTGACTCCGGGGGGGCACTTGCACCCCCATGCATTCCCTACGTGCCGCCACTGCCATGGACTGAGGTGAGGCTGACCGATCTGTTGTTTCCTGCATCCTTCTTCCATTTCTTATAGATGGGCATTACATTCGCCCTTTGTCAATCATTCAGGACCTCTCCCAACCACCACACATTTTCAAAGATGCAGGAAAGATGGCTCGTAGCTCTGCAGTCACATGAGCCAACTACCTCCACACCCTCAGATGCATCAATTCTGCCCCCTGGATATTTGTACATATCCAGCTTTTGTAAAGAGTCCTTAACCTGTTCTAAATAGTTCCTAACATGTTCAAATGATATTATTATTTAAAGTTAACCTAATCGCAAAAGAGTTGAATTTGTGTTTTAGACAAGAATTCATAATCTTTCTTATATCCTTAGAGCTATTTTACCAATTGCTAATTTGAACCATGATCTAAAACTGAGAGAGACCCCCTTTTCTGGCAATCATCCAGACTTTTGAGTCTCTAACTTCATTTACTCCCTTTCATCAAACCTTGGAGTGCTTTAACTTCAAATGAAAGAGCTGTGGAACTGTTCAATAAACATTCTTCACTATTCCCCCTTGTTATACTTTCTTGCACTCTAGTTGCTGCCACAATCTTTAGAAGCCAAACTTCATTCTTTCTCTTTTGTTCTCTTTCCCCAAAGGTAGCAGCCATGGTGTAAATCAGCCCATAGAACATACAGAATGTATACGTGACCTTGCTCACTGAAAATCCAGACTGCTTTTCTAGTTGGCTGTTATTCCTATTATAAGCATCCTACAACGTTAAAATTTGTTTAGCTTATTAAACATATATATGTACATGTGTGTATTGTAAATAATATATATACATTTAAATCTTTTATTTGTATTTATTGTTAATACAATGCCTCAGCATATACTGATCATCCACTATTAATAAGGGGGGAAAACTGTTGCAATAGTTTTAATCGTTTAAGATATTGAAAATAATTAAGACTTTTGTCTTTTCTTTTTTGTTTTTCTTTTTAATAGTGCTACTAGTAATACTGTCTCTCTTTCAGGCTTAACTGTGAGATACTTGACATTGACCCCATTATGCATCCTTGCCTTTGGCTTAGGAAGAATAAGTTAGGTCATGACTATTTATTTTCCAGTAGAACCAATAACACTTGGGATAATTTCTCCAGACAGCCATAATTCTCTATTACACCATAACAAAGCACAAGAGAGGGTAATATAGTCCATACTTTAAGGAACTGTTAGCCCTTTGATACCAAAGGACCTTGCCCATGGTAAAACTGATACTATCTATATAATATTGGATTTTACCTGGCACTTCAATGTTAATCTTCCAAAATATCTTCCTTACTGTGATTTTTAAACAGTGACAGAGTTACACCAACTTAGCTGCTAAAAACCACATCAGCCTCTGCAATACTCCTACAGTAGCATCTGTGAGCCTGAGACAAAAAATTGAACCACATTATATTCTGGCCCTCCTCACAAAATATACTCTGAACTAGTAAAGACATGTCAGACATGCTAAAGGCCACTGGTACTTAATGGGATTTTTAACATGTAATTTACATGTATTTAATAAAGAAACTACATTTGATGCAACTTAAATTTATACTTTCTGAAACAATAATATATATCTTTCTTAAAGTTATTTATGTAAATTTGATTGACACTGAAATTGTAGGCATGCTGATGTGGGGGCTCTCTAAGTATATAGATTAAATAAACAATCATGTCTGATCCATAAGGACATATTGTAAATGAGACTGGTTATTATAACTTCTGGTCTATGATAAATTTCAGGTGACAATTATAAAATTTAGCAAACCCAAAGCCTTTGGAAGAGTGTTACATCATAATACACACTGTTACATCATAATGCCACTCCAGAAGAGACTGCACACTGAATATCAATCTCTGGAGCAAAGGAGAGGGATAAGGCAAAGATGAGGTGGATCCAGGGGAAGTGATCACACCCATTTGCTGTTGGTTTGCTGCCAAGAGCTCTGGTCTCAGCTGCCAGATGCATGCGCAGTGAGCTTTCCACCATCACTGCACCACTCTTTTCACTGTTGTGGATCTGCTAAGGGACTCAAACATCTGCTACAGTGAATTTACAATATTTACAGTTAGTTAAATTATTCACAAATACTTTTTAGGAGGTAAATAGTCTCTATTTGCTTTGCAAATGGACCCTGGACATATTCATTCCATGGACATAATTCATTATTTCTAAAATTTCCTCTGAATAATTTGGACCAATAATTTCTAGTCCAGATTACTCATAAACAGTGAAATTATTCATTGTTTGTGGAGTGCGAGCTGACAAATGGCCACATGGTATCAATGCTATGTTCTGAGTGGAGTAGATCAAAGAAAAATTACCATACAAGTAAGGTCATGAGTCACATAGTGGTAGTAGTAACTATAATGTTACAATGGGGAAGAGGTCACAAGAATCCATAAGCTAAAATTTGTTCAACTGCTATATTTGTTAAATAGTTATGAATTGACCAAAATCTAAGTCTGTTCATACAGAATTTACAAAACATAAAAATAAAAAAGGAATAAAATAACAGGAGTTTTCCAAACTGTTCAATAGACACAGATTTTCCAGCTGTCCAAATTACTGTATTTTACATGAACCATGAACCTCATTCTGTTCCTACTTCCATATGTAGTTGGGCAATGTCATTACTTCCTTTACCATGCCTTTTTCCCTCATCAGTTGTTTCAGTCTGTCTTAACTCTGCCTGATGTCTATTTCCATTCTTTTTTTCCCTTTCATCTAAAATAGTCACTTGGAAATAAAATTATATCATTTGCTCTTTGTGCTTGGAGAATGACAGTGAGATCATTAAGCAAGCAAATAATAAAAATCTGCAAAAAATAAAGTGTGAGAGAATGTGTGAGAGTGTGTATGATTAAGTCAGTAACAAGTGCCAACAAAATGGCTGCTCTCCCTGCAGGCAGATGTAGTGATCAGAATTTTAACGGTGAAGAAAATAAAGTTACTTATGATATGGACATCTAACTGGAACGAGTGCCAGCTAAGATCTACAAGCTTCCTGAGTGACTTTGAAAAGGGCACTTTGTGCCTCAGTTCCCATCCACAGGGTGGGGATAATAGCATTTTCCTGTCTCACAGGGTTATTGTAAGGATAACCAAATTAAAGATTTGTTGGTTCTCAGCTACAGTGGTTATGGGAACTATGCAAGTGCTTAAGATAAACAGATAACATATAACATAGCCCAGAGGGGAAGTACTTACTAAGAGAAAATTATGACATCTCTTGCATTTTAGTAACAGAACTTTAGTTTTCCCAGCTGAATTTGAATTTCTGTTCTCTGTTAGAGTGGTTTGCCAAAAGCTGGAATCAAGCGTATTGCTTACAATAACTGGCTACAAGGCCCATAACTAATGCATTTACATGACTGCAATATGGAGTAAGTTAGTAGCATTCCTCCCCTTAGTATTGATGCGGCCTTGATACAATTACATTTCAAAAATGGGAAAAAATAGAAGGGGTGTGTGGAAGTCAGACAATGTTACAGCAAGGAGAGCAGCAGGAGACAGAAGTCAGCAGAGATGCATCATCCAGACCATTCACCCCGCTGGGATTGGAATTGCTACAAACACTAGCACCAGAATGCAGAGCTTCACTAATTCTCAGTGTATGGATGGTAAATGCTTGTGATCTGAAACAACATTGACATGAAGTTTAGCTGCATCCATTCCAATCTTACTTACACTTTAAAAAAAATTGAGTTTTATTACTTTAAAAGAACTGTTAGGGCATGAACATGCACAGCAAAAGTGAAGCTGTAACTTGTAAACAAGCCCTCTGCAACAGCCAAGATTGCTTCAGACTGTCCTTTGTAAAACAAGAAGCAAAATAACATTGTACCTGATTAATAGTACAGAGTCTAGAGGAAAAAAAAACCACCTCCTAAATCTTAGCTGTTCAGGATAAATATCTTGCACATTAAACAGGAACCAGCAGCTTGAAAATTGTGTTTCTGTTAGAAAATAATTGCTTTACATATAACAGGCAACATATAAAAGTATAAAAATCTGGCAAATATCTTTTTCTATTGTGGTTTATTCTTTTTTTGTGTATTTGACAGAATGGTGTGGTCTGTCAGTGTCAATGCATTTAAACAGAGATCAGTAACTTACTGCCTGCAGTCTGGATCAGAACCATGGAGCTATTGGATCTGGCTCGCAGACATGAGTTTTAGCTGCATACAGCAGCAGCATGGGGCTTCAGCTGCAGGCACTTTATTTGTGATGACATGGGAACAAGCGGCAGCAGTGGCCAGGTCCCTGTATCCATCCGTCTTTTATTCAGGGTGAATGGTTCTGATCCCCAGCCAGAAAAGGTTGCCCACCCCTGTATTACAATATAGGCTATAAGATCTTGGTCTTACAAAAACTTAAAAAAATAGGCCTAACATGAAGCATCTGGGTAGTCTCACCAGATTAAATGAGACTACTTTTTTTCTTAAAGCACATGCTTAAATCTTTGCAAGACCAAGGCTTTAGTTCGCTTCTTTTCGGCAATTCCAATGTAAAAAACCTTCATATTTTAATATAAGCTTTATTAAATACATTTTCAAGATTTAGGGCAAATTCCATATTGGAAAAGCACCTAAACAGGATGCCTAGCAGAAAATGATCCAGAAAAATCACAGCTCCGGCAGCCACAAAATCGTTTAGATGCCTAGCTCCATCCTGCCCCTACATTTTGCAGTGCAGTGATCTCTAGGTGCCTAAATGTAGGTTTTCAGATATTCTTGAAAGTTCCTCAATCTGAGCATCTATTGAACTGTGCTAAAAACCTAGACACAAGATGGAAAAGCATCTAAAATGTGCTAAAGTTTCTCAGTAGTTTCATCTGATAGACATCATCTAGGCACATGAAACGCATAACAGGAGTAGCAGCCATGGTCACGTGCACTGAAAAATACAAGAGATTTTGGGGTTCCACTACTGCTTACCTTCTACCTAACAATTTAAAGGTTAGAATACTTGCCAAGAAAGTTGGAGCCCTGGTTTCTAGTCCCTCATGCGATTGAGGGCACACGCACACACCTTTGTTGAAAACAACAGGACAGATTTGGCACGTGAATTTGTGATGCTATCATGGTGAGGAAACTAAATTATGCTAATTAACACACTTTCCAGCATTCTGTATGAGCTAAACCAAGAATATTAGGTAGGCAAGACATGCAAGATCAGTCAATATATAATGGCTTGCCAATTATGCCTGTAAACTACTTTAGGTAGACCAAAGCATTCCAGTATTCCTAGCTGTTTTGTGCTACAGGAGAAAAGGTTAGATGAAAAGTGTCATCAAAGCCTCATTCCCCTGCAAAGGGAGGGATTCAATTAGGTGGCATAAATCCAGATGATCTAGCAAGTGATACACATAACATAACCTGCTGCCAAAGAAGGCAGACAAAAATGAAAGCCCCCGTTAATCTGACCCAAGGGAAAATTTTGTTCCAGGCCCCAAATTCCACAGTTTAATTCAGATCATGGTGTAAGACATATCAGCAAGGCACATAAAAAGCTGATTTTCCACCACCTCATCATCCTGGTTCCACCTCTGTAGTGTCCCATCTCCAGCTGTGGCTAATCTCTGATGCATCAGAGGAAGGTGGAAAAGCAATCAAAACATGGGGGAAACAAAACCAATCAAAACAAAACAAAAAACAAAAAATAGAATAGATTCAGCCAATGGTGCTGAAGCCCTGAGGCCTGACAACTGGTTATAGTCATTGTCTTAATGTGAAATTGCACGTTCTATGAGCAAGTTTAGGGCAAGCAAAAATTTCTGTTCTTCCCATGGCCCAAAAGAGGAAAGAAGGTGACTAGGGGGTATCCCTAAGCCAGGAGGAACCACCACAACCATCCCACATTTGTCTCAAAACCTAACTTGATTTAAACATATCTTGTAAAAAGACTTGAAGGGCACTTTTATCCATGCTCCGGGGGTTGGGGATGGAGGAGCTCTTAGAGCCACTCTAATTAAAGCACTGCAGCATCTTGTGCATCAGCATCCCCTTGCTTCAAAACGGTGGCAGAGGCGCTTGAACTAAAGCTTGTTTGATGAGCTTTAGTTCAAGTGCCCTTGCCACGATTTTGAAGCATGGGAATGCTGATACATGTATTTACCATGCTCCAGGCAACTCGAGTAATCATGTTTGCTCCAACATGCTGTAATTACAGAGTGTCAGAGCAGCCCCCATGCTCGTGTATAAGCACCTGAAGTGATAGTGAGCCCATTACTTCCCCCATAGGCTATTCCAATGCCCAATTTCCTTCACTGCTATTAAATTGTGTAACATCAAATTCTATACCCTGGATTATGAGTTGCTTTTATCAGCTAGTTTAAAAAAGCACCCCAATCAGATTTCTTTTCTATGTGTAAATACCTATACTCAGTGAACAAGTGTGGATAACAGACCCATGTGGAGTATCCAACAGTAGTCTAGCAAGAGCAATTCTTTCTGCTTGATGGACCTTATTATGCAGTCAAAGGCCACATTGCCAATTTTTGCTAAAGTATGGTACTGAGCCCAGGGAATGTCCTTGAAAAATTCCTTTATTTTTAACATGTCTCACCTTAAACTTATGTTTTTTGTCTCTTGGGCTGACAGATGCTTTAAAATTCAGGAAATCCCCTTTCAAAATCCCAAATGAACATATTGCTGGTTGGTATACTTTTCTGTTTGGACAAAGTAAAGGGAATCAGATCATGAACCATATCTAGGTAATCACAAATGTTTAGGTCAACAACTAAGGCTTCTTAGTCTGTTAGAATGAATCACAGAATCACAGAAAATTAGGGTTGGGAGGGAACTCAGGAGGTCATCTAGCCCAAGCCCCTGCTCAAAGCAAGACCAGCCCCAACTAGATGATCCCAGTCACAGCTTTTTCAGGCAGGTTTTGAAAATCTTCACGGATGGAGATTCCATCACCTCTCTGGGTAACCTGTTCCAGTGTCTTAATATCCTTCTAGTGAGAAAGTTCTTCCTCACATCTAACCTAAACTTCCCTTGCTGCAACTTGAGACCATTGCTCCTTGTTCTGTCATCTGCCACCACTGAGAACAATCTAGCACCATCCTCTTTGGAACCCCGCTTCGGGTAGTTGAAGGCCTCTATTAAGTCACTTCTCAGTCTCCTCTTTATAGACCCGCAAGCCCAGTTCCCTCAGTCTTTCCTCATCAGTCATGTCCCCCAGCCCCCTCGCTACTTTTGTTGCCCTCTGCTGGACTCTCTCCAATTTGTCCACATCCTTTCTGTAGTGGGGTGCCCAAAACTGAACACAGTACTCCAGATGTGGCCTCACCAGTGTTGAATAGAGGGGAATAATCACTTTCCTGGAAGCTACTGGCAACACACCTACCAAGAGTAAATTGGATGCTTATCTTGCTGGGATCCTATGACCCCAGCTGACTTCCTGCCCTTTGGGCAGGGGGCTGGACTCGATCTCCTGAGGTCCCTTCCAGCCCTAATGTCTATGAAATCTATGAAATGCAGCCAAGTATGCTGTTAGCCTTCTTGGCAACAAGAACACACTGCTGGCTCATATTGAGCTTATTGGCCACTGTAACCCCCAGGTCCTTTTCTGCAGAGCTGCTGCCCAGCCAGTACGCCCCCAGCCTGCACTGGTGCATGGGATTGTTCTGTCCTGAGTGCAGGCTTTGCAATTGTCCTTATTGAACCTCATGAGATTCCTTTTGGCTCAATCCTCCAATTTGTCTAGGTCACTCCGAATCCTAGCTCTACTCTCCAGCATATCTACTACTCTCCCCAGCTTGGTGTCACCTTGCTGAGCGTGCACTCTATGTCATCTTCCAAGTTGTTAAAGAAAGCATTGAGCAAAACCAGCCCCAGGACTGACCCCTGGGACACTCCACATGATACTGGCTGCCAACTAGATATTGAGCCATTAATTACAACTCTCTGAGCCCAATGCTCCAGCCAATTTTCTATCCACCTTACAGTCCATTCATCCAGCCCATAACTCCTGAGCTTGCCTGTGAGAATGTTGTGGGAAACCATATCAAAAGCCTTGCTAAAATCAAGGTAAACCATATCCACTCTCTCCCCACATGCACAGAGCCAGTCACCTCATCATAGAAGGCAATGAGGTTGGTCAGGCATGACTTGCCCTTAGTGAATCCATGCTAACTGTTCCTAATCACCTTCTTCTCCTCCAAGTGCTTAGAAATGGATGCCTTGAGGATCTACTCCATGATTTTTCCAGGAACTGAGATCAGGCTGACTGGTCTTTAGTTCCCTGAAGCACAGGCAACTGGTAGGGGGCACATGCCCCCTGATAGTGGCTGCTGACTTGGCACCACTCAGGACAGGACAGTTTTTTTGCCATGCAGGCTGGCCGTATGTTGGGGGAAGGAGGGGAGGGGCTAAGATACGGCACAGAAATATAGGAGTGGATATGGGGCTTTTGACCCACCCCAGTCCCACCCACATATTGTATTCCTCTAGATTCAGGAGGCACCAATCACCCCTGCCCTGAAGCCTCTTTTTTACCTTTCTTAAGTATGGGCACTATGTTTGCCCTTTTACAATCATCTGGGACTTCTACTGATCACCATGAGTTTTCAAAGATGATGACCAATGGCTCTGCAAACACATCAGCCAAGTCCCTCAGTATCCTTGGGTGCATCCCCTTTGTCTTGGGGAGCCCGGGGACATTGGCCACCTCCCCTTGCGGGGTCTGCTCCCTACTGGGGTCTCTGGTGCGCCAGCTGGAGGAGCTCCAGGCCACAGTCCAGAGACTGCGTGCCATCAGGGACTGTGAGCAGGAGATAGACTCCTACTGCCAAGCCCTTCTCCCCCGGGAGCTGCAGGGTAGAGCACTGTCTCC
>NW_017728918.1:32602697-32611254 GCF_001723895.1 Crocodylus porosus | reverse complement strand
TATGACCCCAGCTGACTTCCTGCCCTTTGGGCAGGGGGCTGGACTCGATGATCTCCCAAGGTCCCTTCCAGCCCTGATGATGATGTCTATGAAATCCCATCCAGCCCCATGGACTTTTACATGTAGTCCCTAACCTGGTCTTTCACCACTGATGGCTGATCACCTCCTCCCCAAACTGTGCTGTCTGTTGCAGTAGTCTGGGACCTGACCTTGCATGTAAAAACTAAAGCAAAATAGGCACTGAGCACTTTGGCCTTTTCTGCATCCTTTGTTAGAAAGTTGCCTCCCCCACTGAGTAACAGACCCACACTTTCCCTGATCCTCCTCTTGCTACCAACATACTTGTAGAAACCCTTCTTTTTACTCTTTACATCCTTTGCTAGCTGCAACTCCAAGTGTGCTTTGGCTTCCCTGACTTCATTCCTGCATGCCTGAGCAATGCTCTTATATTCCTCCCTAGGTATTTGCCCAAGTTTTCAATTCTTATAAGCTTCCTTTTTGTGATTTAGTTTACTGAAAAGTTCTCTGCTAAGCCAAGCTGGTCTTCTGCCATACTTGCTAGTCTTCCTGCACATCAGGATGGTTTGTTCCTGCACTCTGACTAAGGCTTTGTTAAAGTACATACAGATCTCCTGGACTCCTCTCCCCCTCAGTCTGGCTTCCCAGGGGATCCTGCCCATGATAAGGTTCATTGTGTTGCTCTGTTTTGTATTCTGGGATATTCCGCATAAAGAAATTATCAAGTGTTATTTTTAGCACTGTCAGGAAGCTTTGTTACTGAACAAATTAAATATCCAACAAAAGTTCCCCCCGAAAAGTCACTAGTAATTATGCAGTTTTCTTCTTATACATTACAGAGAAGTCCTTAAGTAGTTTTTCCTCTTCCCAATCAAGATCTAATGGTCTCTAACAGAGGACTAACCTTTGTTTTACAAGTTAGGACTTGCATTCATAAATATTCAAAATTATGTAATTCTGAATCATTTAAGAAAATTATCTGTTAGACCTGGAATCAGCAACCTTTTGGCATCAGTAAGCCAAAATAATGCTGCTCAGCCCTAATGCAGGACACTGCTTGCAGCCCACTCACTGTGGCCCCATCTATATGTTACACTTACACAAAGTTATTCTACAAAATGTGTGTTAGAATATGTGCTTCCTATCACACCATTAACTGAACATGTGGCCAGGGGCCCCTCTGTCTGGAAATCCCATCACTTGATTGCAACTCACAGCTGCCAGGACCTATATGTACTACCAGCGTAGGAGCTCCCAGATGACAGGGCCCCCAGCTGTCGGGGGAAGGGAGGGGGAGGAGGGGGTCATGCATCCACAGGGCTGGGAGACTGCAGCTGATGTGATCTCCCAGCTGCAGGGGCACATCATTAAACTTGTGGCAGGGAGATTGTATGAGCTGCAGTCTCTCAGCCACGGAGGTGCATGGGGCACCCCCAAGATTGGAAGCCTCATCAATTGAGGGGGCTCCCAGACACAGGAGCTTGCTTCTTATCAGTGCAGGGGGAGCTTGGGATTGGGGGCCCCATGCACAGGCATGATGGGATCTGATTCACAATCCCACAATCACATCTCCTGCCATGCATTGTGGTGAGATTGTGTGGATCATGTATTAGATCCCATCATACCTGTATACATAGAGGGGCCCTGCTGTGCCAAGTGCTATTGCAAGCTAAGTAAAATCTTGGTGGGCCAAAAACAATTTCTGTATAGACCAGATCTGGACTGCAAGCCACAGGTTGACAACCCATGTCTCCTAAACACTTGTATGTTTATGGCCATCTTGTTTGAAAAGTACCACAATAAGGATTCTAGCCTGAAAAATTACAAAGATACAATTATCCAAGATATTTTTGTGGGTGATATCTTTTATTGGATGCAGCAGGACCATGAAGTTGGCCTAATAAAAGATAACACCCACAAAAATCCTTGCCTGTTGCATATTTCCTGGACAAATCACAGCTACAATAGAACTCCAAAACCACTAATGAAATATTAATTTAAAAAGAGAAATTAGGGAGCATTACATTTTGAAGGACCCGTGATAAAATTTAGAATTTTGGCTATGTGTTAAATTTTTGGAAAAAGAAGAAAAAATGACTCATTTCATATATATGCTCATGGAAGAAAAAAACCTGTCATTTCTACAAATGATGTCATGAAAACTGTAGTCTGACTTAGTAGCCAGCTCACAAAGGGGAATGAGTGTAGAAACCTTAATTATAAACTTCATGAGGTACAACAGTAGGATTACAAATTTCAGTGTTCAGTTTTCAAATCTAAATGTTTTTGCATTCTGTCATTTTCATAAAAGAAATATAAAATACATAAAATACCGCACAATTGCCCACCAAGTCGAAATGATTATTATTATATTTTCATCATAAATTCTTCTTTGATTATCAGTCTATATACTAACATGCTATGGAGTACATGGTCTAACACCATTTAAAGGTATCTACATTTCTTATATCCCTACACATTATATATCATTTTAAAGTTTATAGAGTAGAGATTTGCACAAAATTAACAAGTTGCAAAAAGTGTGAAAAAAACCACAAAAAGTAGATGAACAAAGTGACCATAGAAGAAGCATTATGTGATGCAGCATGTGCATGTGTACCACTTATGAACCCTTAAGCAAACTGACAGGCAGAGTTGGGCTTCGTCCACTGAGAGACTTCATGCAAAGCAGATCTCTGCCCAGTTTTAACCTGACACACTAACCCGACCTGCTTGGAACAAAAGTGTATGTGCATCTTTTAACATGTATTTAATTACCATGTCTCTGTTTTTTGTCTCATTTTTTTCTATTTAATAGTTTAAGCTACAAGCACCTGCTCAACTCAATACATTTTTTTCTAAGATATAAGTAACTGCTTAAGTTGCTACCTATTAAGATTTTAAAATACATACTACCTTTATTCCTGCTGTGTTTGTGCAAAATATTGAAAGAAAATAAAAAACAGAAAATCTGCCAGTAGGATGTCCACCATCACACAGATGGAGAATGCTAAGGGGACATTGTAAAAGTCAGCAGAAGATGTAATGTTGCTGAATATTATGAAAATGAAGAAAATCAACTGATGTATAATAAATCGCATTGTGTGGACAGAAGAGGATGAACAGAAGAGAAGGTCATATGCAAAGATGCTGCTCATATGCATTTAGCAGATATAAAACTGAACACTGAAATTCTGTCCTGAAATTGCCAATATCTGCAAAATGGAAGTTTCATCCTGGGTTGAACGTCAATGTGTTTGAGATCAGAGATATGTCATTAGCCAGTACTGTGTAGCAATACATTTTTATTAGCCAGAAAATTGGTGACTGTTTCAAAGGATGTTGCCATAATGGCAAAGTAAATCCTTGAGAAACTGATTATCTCAGGTTGCGATCTCACAAAGCTCTAGCTCAACAAGATCCATAACTACAGCAGTGCAGTGACACACTCATCATTTGGAGCAAACATACATACATCAAGAAATCTAGGACCATTCCATTTCAAAATTCATGGAACTGTGTATCACAAAATTGGAGTGCTATATTACATATGCATACACACACACACAAGACAATGCAAAGCCAAGTTATGGTCAACTTTTAGCAGGCCCTAAAGAAGCACTCAGTGGGCACATCTACACAAGACATTTACTGCAGAGTCGCCCAACTAGCTCCACAGTAAAGTTTCAGCATCTATATGTGTGGCCGTATTCAGGCACATGAAATTAATAAACAGCGCCGTAGGTTAGTACAGCAACATTATATACTATGCTGTAGCGACATTATATACTATGCTGTGGCGACATTATATACTATGCTGCAATGTGTGTCTAGATGCTGACAGGGCTGGCATAACAGGGCAAGATGGTACTTCAGTGTGCAGGCTGCCTGCAGGCTAGCCCTGCACTGGAGCACCCTCATGCCCCAGTCAGCCCCTCTGCAGCACGTTGAGCCAGGTTGGTGCAGTCCTGGGTAGGCAGGCTGACCCCGTGGAACCTCTGCCAGCTGGGCCTGTTCTGACCCAGCTCAACTTGCTGCAGTCCCATGCACATGTTGAAATTTAGCATGTAGGAGCAATACATTCTGACATGAACTGTGCCAGTTTATTCAGCCATGCTAATTGCCCATGTAGATGTGCCCAGTGAGAGGATGTCAAGAGCTGGAAATAAGGGTCTACAACTAAATTTACTATAGGCTTGAACTAAATGCTTGAAAGCTGTAATCCATATATTATAGGGCATGTCTACACATGTATTTACACGCACCTAACTTAAACTTTGCTTAAGGCACATTAAGGTGATTTAGGCACGCGTGGACATGCTAATGCGTATTAAGGTACATTAACTTTAGGTGTGAATAGCTAAGTCACATTAGCACACATGCAGATGCACTAATGCACATTAATGCAGTATGTGGCTATCAATGAACACAGTGTTAATGCGCATTAGCACGTCTACATGTGTGCTATGCAACTTAGCTATTCGTGCCTAAATTTGACACCTGCTTTATACAGGTATCAAATTTAGTCTCATGTAGCCTTAAATCACCATTTTAAGGTGCACTAAAGGTGCACACGTATAGACACAAGTAGAGTTTGAATTACACTCTGACTTTTTTTTGGGCGGGGGAGTCTGCGGCAGTGGCAGCTGGAAACCAGAAGGAGCCACCACTGCTGCTGCCACCACATGAGCTACTTAAAATGCATGAGGCAGTCCAGGGGCTCTCATCTCTTATGTTGGGGCCTATGGGGGCTCTTATCTCTTAAGGTGGGTCTCAGCCCCCCAAATCCTTCGTATTTTGAACCCTGGACATGCTTCTTAAAAATGGCAATTTTAGGTTAAGCCTGCTTAAAAGAGGTACATGTAGATGTGCCCAAAGTTTACAGAAAACTCCAAGAAGCTAAGCTGGAAGAAAATGCCAGAGCAGCTGCTGCAAATGGACAATGAAAAAGTGTTGTTGTTTAATTATAATGACGCACCTTTGACAAATGACATTATAATCCAGCAAGGGTATCAGAAGTTGCAGCAGTTTTTGTTTCTGATCTTGGTGCTCTATAACTAACATGCATGTAGTTGTTTATCCACAAAATCCTAATCCTGTAAATCCTCTTGTTCACATTAAACCTCCATCATACGTAGATCCAAATGTTGAATCATTAGTGTATCTGTTGTTATTTCTTCATGACAAGCCCAGATATTGCACAGGCTTAGAACATCAGGACAATCTATCAAGAGCTCAAAACAAAGTTATTGGGCTCCAGTTTGTGTCTTAGTGTATTGCCAGAAGGCCTCAGTTCATTTTATTGCATTCATCTGGCAAAATGACACAGCAGTATTTTGTTGATGTGCATGGTAGGATAGAGGCAAATAGTCTGTAATCTGAGAGAAAAAACCTAAGCTGCACTCTGTGTTGGCACTTACATGGGATTAGCAGGTGTGCTGCACACAAGAGCTGAAGGAGAAGATTTAAGAGCAGGAACTGTTAAAATGCTACCCTTGATATTTATTGGTAGTCCAAGTAACATGCAATGAAACTGCCAAGATGCTATGGCCATGGTGCAGAAATCTGGTAAACCACCTTTACTTGCAGTCCTAATGGCACAAGATCACCTACATCCCCTAAAAATGCTATTTATCTCTCTTTCATAACTTGCAAAATGACTGAAACTATTTGTGTTTTAAATGATCATTTGCACTATATTCTGAAGCTACTCCAAGCTTAAAAAGTAATTTCAAAAGGTAACTGGACTATATTTGGTCCTACAATTCTGTGAAAATATTTTGAAGCAAGTAATTTTAAATCTCTTCATCACTTATATGCTAAGATTGAAAAGAGTTGAAAATATGCTACAGACTGGGCTAAATTTGTAGACAGAACTGATATGTTCCTCTTTCTTGAAGATTTCAAGGTTTTTGACATAAACTTTACACAAATACAACAGAATTGGGCTGAAAAAAATAAAAAATAAAATCAAGAAAGAACCAAATGTTAAAAGGAAAAACTGCAGCACAGTGGAAGGAAGAAAAGTCATGAGAACAAATGAAATGAGTTCAAGTTGATCAATGGGGTGATGTATTTGATTGTATGTTACGACTGAAACATCTTTTAGCTTCAGAGAGCTTGCTGTTGGTGAAGAAATTCAGTTTAAAAGGTTATTTGAGAACAAAATTTATGTATAAAGGAAATATGCAACCATAATAAACAGTTTTAGTGAAAATGCATTGGACACACACTTTTATTAATTTGATTTAAACAAATCTAACTAAACAATGCTTTCACACTGCATGGCGTGTATACCAACGCCTTTCTGCTTACAGAATATACAAACTGCATTTAAAGGAAATTAATCAGTAGACGTTTTTCATTTCTGCAAAACGATATATTTTGCACTGAAAACAAAACTCTTGTAAAGGGAGCTCTGCACATGAAAGACAACATTTTAATAAAACTAACTAATTTACTGACTATGACCCTGATGGTAGTGTGTCAACGTTAAGTGATGATAAGGAGAAAGAGACAAAGGGACGGAGTAATCTTTGCACAGTGTTGTGCGTATTCCTCTGCTTAGAACTGAACAAAAGCTGGCTTTCCTATCAGGATGCAAGAGCTTTTGAAGCTTTGGGGAGAGAGTTCTGTGACTTATCTACTACAGGAACCATTCCCAAACAGCCACAGTGCAGAGTAGTAGTAACAGCATGGTACAGAGCCCTTGCCCTTGACATTGATTTAAAGAGAACACCAGCATGGCAGCTACCAAAAGTCCATGCCATAGGAAGTGGTCAGTGTGTGGGAACCTTGTGCCCCAGCAGCCAGGGTAGGGAGGTCTCTTTCTCACACACACATGGGATTTCTGCCCAGGGTACAACTTTTGCTAGTTAAGTCTCTGGCCGAGTTAGGCTTAACTAGTCTCCCCTGCAATGTAATAGACCCAAGTCCTTGGTCTGAATTCCTGTCTTGACCAGAAATCTCATCCTAGAATCTAGAGACTTTTTCTAATAAATGTGGTGTTATGTTGTAAATGTTGGCTGCCATGGCTTCCCTGCTTTACTTATGGCAGTTTAGGCTGTTAGGTCTATGTTGTGTTAAGGTTGATGGTAATCTTATGTGGAGTTTAGGTCAGGGGTGGGCAAAATGGCACATCTGGCCAGTGGCTGGACGCAGTTTCCCAGCAGCCCCTGCCCACATGGCTGCAGCTGGTTCCCATGGGGACCCCAGTAGTAGCAGTGGCATGATAATGTAGGGCCAGGGTTCCCATGGAGACCGTCCTCAGCAGCGCTGGCAGGGTGTGCAGCTGGGCGGGGAGCTGCTCTGGGACCGAGGCTGGGATCTTGCAGTAGTGACAGCATGGTCTGGAGCTGGGGCAGAGCCGTGACCCACTGCCTACACACCCCTGCCCTAGGCATGCAGGAAATAGATCACAGCTCTACCCCGGCTCTGGACCATACGGTCACCGCCACAAGATCCCAGCGATGGAGAAGCTCCCCACCAAGCTGAGTGCCCTGCCAGTGCGACTGATGCTGGTCTCCATGGAAATCCTGGCCCCACAATATCATGGTCCCGCCACTTCTAGGGTCTCCATGGAAACTGGCCATAGCAATGCAGGCAGGGGCTGCTAGGAAATGGAGTCCGTCACAAGCCTGATCTGGCCCATGGCCCAGACATTTCCCACCTCTGGTTTAGATTATGGTTTGGAAAGTGGTGACCCTGCTTCAGAGAGGGGTTGACTAGATGACCTCTTTGAATATTTAGTATCTGATGTCAGCTTACACAAACTATTGGATTATTTACTCATCTCTAGAAATGCAAGCAAATGGATTAGCCTTGAAAAAACTGACATGTTAGTGACCAGTATATTATGAATAACTAACAAGCAGATTAACTAAGAGTAGAGTACAGATACCCTCTAAATTGCTGTAGATTTCAAATTATTAAACATATATTGCAAACATGAATGTTAATACAAATTTTTCTGACAGCAGAGGTGTAAATGGCTTAAAAAGGAGGCTGAGTACATAATAACTTCTATGTGACTCATGTATCGAATCAATTTTCTAGTCTATGTTATTTTATGCATTATGTATTGTGAATACTATATTACGTATATTACTCCCTATATGAAAAAGTTACTTACTTTTCAGGATCAGACACTTTTGTTCCTAATGTTTCCACTTTCTTTACCAAGTAAATGGTCAGGCAAAAGGCAGGGCAGAGTAAAACCTTAGAGACTAACTGGTTGAAAGGGGCAAACACTTTCATAGGTGACAGCCTACTTCATCAGATGCTAAGGAGCCACCCTGCCCTGCTTTCTGCCTGACTTGAGATGAACATGGCTAACTACCTTTCTTTAAGTGAACAGTGAGTGAATGTAGACAGAAAATCCCATATAAATTGGTATTTCTTGAAATCTCATAGTATCATAGTGTCATCAGAGAAGTAGGGTCGGAAGGGACCTTGTAGATCTTCAAGTCTGAGCCCCTGCCTGGGCAGGAGAAAAACTGGGCTCAGATTACTCCAGCCAGGTAGGCATCAAGCCTCCTCT
>NW_017728918.1:32575307-32602322 GCF_001723895.1 Crocodylus porosus | reverse complement strand
TTTCGGCCTCTGTGCTCTCAAGAAGGGAGTTTCCCATCTTATAAGTGTGCTGCTGGTTACTACTGCCCAAGTACAGCACCCTGCACTTGTCAGTATTGAAATGCATCCTGTTTTTGTTAGCTCACCCCTGCAACCTATCCAGGTCTTGCTGCAATCTTTCCTTCCCTACTAGCGTGCTCACCTCACCCCAAATTTTGGTATCATCAGCAAATTTAAACAGGTTGCATCTCAAAGTATGTTGTAGTGTAAACACTGTCAGAGCCTAGGTACATTAGCTTGTCTTGGTCCAGATTAAGTTAAGGATAAAAATCTAAATGAATGTAGACCTCACCTTTAGTTCTGGATTTACCTGTATCACAAGGGCACTTCTCAAGTGGAACAAACAACAGCATCGCCTCACAAGTGACCTAACATAGCCTAGCATGGTACATCAGCACTAGAATTGTTTGCTAGGAAGTTTGTGCAGTTGCTACCTGAAGTATACCTGGCCTTTAGCTAACCCTAAACATTTCCAAAGGATATCTACTAAAATCTACTTCTCTTCAAAACAAAACTGAACAATAGTGACTGTTCAAGTATAACAAGCCAATATACAAATGTTTTACAAAGTGGAAGGCTTATTTTTAATCTCTAAATACATGCTGATTTATTAAATACTTAATAAAATGAAAGGGGAATTCGTTTAAAAAAGGACAGACATGTTCCCTATAGAACCAATAAACTTAGTCCCATGAAAAAACAAGACAATAGTATTTTCTTTTAAAAAGGAGCAACAAAAAGCACAGACTATATAAAGCTCATGTTAAAAACATGGTTTCTGTTTTGCTGCTCTTTCTTGTACATCTCCAGTGCCCCTTGACCTCATGCATCTGTCTCTGCAACACCTATGCTCCTGGCAGGGAAAACACTGAAGGGCTTTGTCTGAAGCAGATGCCAAAAATCTCCTTGCATGGCCTGGAGCAAAGTGATCAGCCTCTGAGGTGTGGCATGACCTGACTGCTGTCCTGAAATCCTCTCCAGACACAGGAGGTTGAAGGATAACGTGCTGTTCAGAGAGCAAAAGCCCTGATTCTGCTGATCAACCTGTCTCCCACACTGCAGAAAGTGCTGATAGGATAGCAATCATGTAAGCTCTAAGGGCTGAATTTTGCCCTTGCTCACACTAAAGTCACCTTAGTGGAACCTATGGCATTGGGTAGGACAGAAATAGGACTTACTCAAGAATTTTAATTTACAGCATTCTTTTTAATTGTATTAAATTAGTTATTGGTTTTTGAAAAAAATAACCACTACTGTCTGTATGAGCCATTTCACATTAGCAAAGGAGCTTCTAAAACAGAACGGATTAAGTATAATATGTGGATATTTAGTAGTAAACATTAGCCAGCTCATCTAAACAAAGGGGCTGATCCAAAGTTCTTTGAAGTCACTGGGAATGTTATTTTTTTTATATTAATAGGCATGGATCAAGCCAAAAGTATTTTTCAAGAAACACAGAAGACACTGAATTCATTGCTTATCTAAGGAGAAATGTCAGTCAAAGACAGGAGGGAGGAGAGAGTGCATACATGCATGAAAGCACAACACGAGGGAAAAAATCTGCAACGTTGCATTATATCTGTCACACAGTATCCTGGTGTACACTTTCATTATGACTCTTTATAAATTGATTAGATTCCTTTACACTTCATTTTACTAAAGTGCCTTGAAGTTAGTGAGACCATTCACTTCAACAGACTTTGGATCAGGTGCAGAAACTGACTGAACACTGCTGAAACTGAACTTGAGAGAATCAGTGGCAGATGAAGAAATAGAACCCAATGGTCTTCTCCTAGTCATCCCAACCCCTACTCCAACATGACTCCTGGAAATATTTATAACTTAACAACAACTGAAGTGTGTTTCAGAAGGTAATTCCCATAAACTGGTCAGAAAAAATTTCTAGAACACTAGAATCAGAGGATGAAATTGTGGCTCAACCAAAATCAACGGCAAAACACCCCTTGATTTCAATGGGGTCATGGCTTCAACTTGAGTTCATCTGCTTAGGTCACTGGAAGCAACTAGTAATTTATTACTATACACATTTTTTAATTGTTTTAATTAATTTCTGAAAGAAAAGAAGTAAGACAAAGATATGTCCTGCAAAACTGAAGCTAAGTGACTTTAAAAGAAAAAGTTTAAAAAAAAAGAAAAAAGAAAACCTTTCAACTCTTTCTTTTCTTCTCCATCCCATGTAATCCTTTCCTTTTCTCCTCAGTCTTCTGCAGCTTGTCCTCTTCCCTCTCTCTACACCAGTATGGCTCTCTCAGACAACAACAGGGAACACCTCAAGTTATGTACATTTTTATAAGCGGAAAGAATAAAATATTTTACCGATATCAAAATTGAACTGAGAGGGACAGCTCAGGATTCTCCCAAAATAAGCAATCAGAAATAGAAATACATAGCCATTGCTAGTCTGTAAAAAGTACATAACTATTGTTAGTCTGTAAATAGGAACAGTGAGTCTGTAAATGGAGATTTATTTTTTCAGTCATTTGACAAACTTCTCTTCTTTGGGTTTTTAATATTCTTCTCTGACATTCAGTTTTTCAGGGGTCTTCCCTTTAGAGGAGTGGAGCAAGAAAGACAGGTGGTGCTTTATAGTTGGTGCAGTTAAGATTGCTGACTAAAGGAGCCAATCACAGTGGAGGGTTCATAGTACCTATAAAATACAGGAATATGCCTATTCAGATGTTGGAAGGATTGTACTATGCATATGCACATTCATGTATTCTAATTGGGCTGCCAGCACAAGGCACACAAATTCTCTCTTACCAGAGGGTTATTGAGCAAAACCAGTGCTCTGATAGTGCAAATTAGACACTTGAATCAGTTATGCATTATTAACCTATTCAGCAGTATTAAAGTGTGATTGTCAGAGACCATTCAATTTGAGTACTTTTGAAAAAAATAGTGGGCATCTATACATGTGCTCCAGGGAGGAGTAAGGCTTGCTTTAATTAGAGCAGCTCTGAGATCTGCTCTAATTAAAGCACCCCCAGTGTCACGTGCATTCAGCATCCCATGTTTAAAAATGGTGGTGGGGAGACTTTAAAACACATTTAACAAGCTTTAGTTAAAACACCCCCACTGTCATTTTGAAACACGGAGATGCTGAATAGACGTGACAGAGGCTTCTGGAGTGTGCTAATTAGCAGGCTGCAAGAGATTCACAGCAGACTCAATCAAGTCTGCTCCAACACTTGCTAATTAGTATGCGTTGGGGCAGAGGTCTGTCATATGTATAGGTGCCCAGTAGGTTGTACAGTAAGCACAATAGAATCATCCAGGGTAGTTCTTTGTTTTAGTACATTGAAATAGCACAGGGGTAATAAATCAGCTTTGGATGCATACAGATATTTGAGGAAGTAACAGGGAGGTTAGACTGTGTTATAATAAATGGCCACCTGATCTAACTTAGTTCACCAAGGTGTGGACCTTACATTAAATAGATAGATCTATACATGAACTGTATGGAAGTTCAGGACAATTCAATCCAACTAAAAATGGACAATCTGCTCTAAGCTAAGTGTACCTCCAAGGTCATCTAACTTAGCTCAGGTAAGGTGAGACCGATCTAACTGAACTTCTGTACAGTTCCCAACAGCCCCAGGGCTGGGAAAGCCCAGCTGCTGGCCATAGTCTCAGGGCTGAGCTTTTTCTACCCCCTCCCTGGAACCAGGCTACTTTTAGGACCCCAGTCCCTCCCCCACTTCCGCAGATGGGCAAGACTCCCTTGCCCTCCTCCAGCTCACCAAACCCCCCATCCCACAAGCTGCTCCCAGTGCCAGTTTTATCAGCATTCACTGAAGCTGGGAACTGAGGAAGTAAGTTGGGGTGGGGGGAGGAGTGGGCAGAATGGGGGGATAGGTTCACTGGGGGATCGTTTGTCTGGAGGTGGAGGAGAGATCCCTCCCATCCCCCCAAACCCATTTGCAGACCCTGCGAGCCCCCCTAATCTTGGCAAAAACTCTTCTGGATGACGACAGCTACCCCACAAACCCCACTTGCCCCCACAATTCCCCAACAGACCTCACCTTCCCCTCCAATCCCCCGTTGATCCCACAATCTCCAACAGAAACTGCTGGATTGGGACAATAACAACTTCCTGTAACTTTTATGAAAATATGTTCCTATTAAAACTTTTTGTATATGTTTTTACTTGAATTTGATTGGTAGTCTAGAAGCAGTATTTTTTTCCTCCCAATCTTTGTTGTTTTACAGATGCTTACTGTGGTCACCAGTCACGGCTTAGAATTTTTTCTCCCATTAAATGGTTAAATTAGCTTGCATTGATCTCTGTGTACTATAACTAGACTGCTCCATTTATCCAAGCCAACTACTTTAAACCTAACTTTCATATGACTCCAAGTGAAGTTCCTATAGGGATATACATGCTTTACTGTTCAGCTATAAACCCAGTTTAGGCATTACAGCTCTACCAGAAGAATCACCACTCTCCCGGTAGAAACTAGGAATGTACAAGTGACAAGTGCCCATTCAGTTTCTCCTGGGGGAACATACCCTTCCAGAGGAAAGACTGACACCTGGAAGACCTTCCTTCTACAAAGGAATTTGACTCTCAAGAATGAATGCCTTCATTCCCCTCCTCCCCCACTCTGTTTCAGAAAAGGAGTAGAGCAGTGGGGCAATGCTCCCTGCATTTACCCAGACTGGGGACTGCCTGGGAAATAGGGGCTTTGTCCATAGAGGCTTTGTCCATAGGCAACATGTCCATGGGGAGGACAAGTGCTCTGCCTGGTAGTGGGGCATGGAGAGCACTACTGCCTCCCCTGAAATTGGCTCTCCAGCAGCATGTCCACATGCAGAGGTGCCAGCATGCATGGTGACCGGCTGCTGCCCCCCCCCCGGTTACCAGCTGGCCACTGGGGGACTCCTCCCAGTTGCCGACAGACTGTTGGAGGGCCGCTCCTCCCCACCCTGGTCACCAGCAGACTGTTAGGGAATGTCCTCCCCAGTCACTGGCTGGCCACTGGAGAACCCCCCTGGTTGCCAGTTGGCTGCGGGGGAATGCCCCTCCCGGTCATGCCCCTCTGGTGCCCCCCCAGACTCAGGAGGCACCAGTCACCCATGGCTTTGTCTCACTGTTCCACAATTTAGGCATGGAGTGGAGCAGCCACTACTGTTCCCTGCTTCTTCCCTAGACTGAGGACTGCTCAATCTGGAGAACAGGTGGGGGCTTCATCACACTGCTTCTCACCCACATCCTCCATCTAGGAAAGACATGGGGCATTTTTCCTACCACTCCATTACTCCTCCCCTACCTGCTGGGGACTGGAAGAAGTGAAGCAGCTGCTGGTCTTCCTGCTTTTCCCAGATCAAGATCATACCAGTGTGGGGAAGGTGCAGAAAGCAGGGGAAAGGGGGTGGCTGCAGGCTAAATGCTTGTGTAGTCCTTTTCCTGGAAATATTTCTAGCAATGGAAATTTTTCAGAAATATGCACGCTAGAAAGTAATGCCTATTCATACCCATTATACTCGTTTTAATTTGTATCATACTTATTTTCAATTTCTTCTTTTTTGCACATCTCCTTACTTGTGTTTTAAAACTTACCATTATCACTTAACAAAAAGTATTAATAATCAAGAAAATCCTTTTAAATTCAAACCGTTGTCACTTTTCCATAACAGTAACTAAACAAACATGGACCTACTATGGAAGAGCTCATAATCAATAATACTCAGTACAGGGTTACTTGATTACCTCTATATGAAATAAATGAGATAGGCCTGTACCTTCCCTTCCAGTACTTACACTCGCTTTAGCTCACATTATAGACAATAGACCAGATCTCCTAACATTCATCTCTGTAAACCATAACAAACTGTTTACTGGACCTAGAGGCTAGGGACAGAAGTTACACATAAACCAGTTTAAGTGATCAGAAACTGATTTAAACCTTTAACAGAACAGATGTTCAGTGCACATAAACCAGTTTTAAATGGCTGAAATTGGTTTGAGCCATTTGGTTTGGATACCGGTTTAATGTAGTATCAGACTTAACTGATTTGGGTCAAACAGTTTATGAAACTTCTGTCCCAGACCCCTTCCTGGTTCAAATTAAATCACAGTCCGCCCATATCCCACCATGCTTTCCAGCCCTGGGCTAGACTGTGCTGTCTGCTTCAGCAGAGAAGGGTTTGGGCAGGGGGGGTGGGGAGGAGGCACAGCCTGACCCCCTTCCCCACCCCCCAGGAAAACCCTGGCTGGGATCTGAAGCCAGGGAGGGGGGTTAAACTTCCCTTCCCCTCCCCCAAGTACAGAGCTTCCCTCCCCTGCTAAAAACTTACTGCTGGCTGTGACTGTGGACTACAAATGCCAGAGGTACCTGGTAGCAGCAAGAGGGAGTGATGAGCAACTCCGCAGAGTTCTTCTGCTGTAATTCTGGACTGCAAATACCAGACACCTCAGGGGCAGCACGAAGAGAAAGTAAACACAGAGCATGTGGGCTACATGCCAGAGATCTGTGCTTTAGTGCCCCCCGGCTTCTGGCCTCAGCCACTGCAGGCATTTGGCTTCATTTCCTGAATAGAAAGTGAATGTCTGTCCAGTTGTATCTCAGTTTAATCTCTGCAGTGAAGACTAACCTTCAAAGACTGAAATGATTCAGCCTTGGGTTTTCTGACTGTCTGTACTTAGCCAGGTAGTCTAAATTAGCTCAGGCTATGTCTTTTGCAATATGAAGGTTATACCAAAATAACCAGTGTGGTGTCATTTTACTGGAAAACCTTAGGAGAAGAGAAGGCCTCGTGAGGTACCTATGGAAGTCAACACTAATCAACCCATCCATGAGTGGCCTTGTCTAAGATTTTTTCATAGTGAAAATTAAATAACTGCCTTGACTACGGGTGCTAACAGATGTGCAGCTCCCCTCTGTAACTCATGGCACTTTGCTGTTGGGTCTGGGTGGGGGGGGAGGGGGAGTCGGAGGATTGAGCTGCAGTTTGAAACAGCTGCTTATCTGCAGCCACTGTCCCCTAGCCCCATCCCACCCCCTTCCCAGCTCCAGTGCTGTCTTCAGAATGGGAGAGGGGAGATGAGTGGAAGGTTTACAGGGAGTTTAGGCTGGGGTTTGCCCAGCCTGCATTAAAGGGTGGAGTGGGTGAATTGAAACAGTCTGGGCAAAGCCCAGATGCAACTGCCTCCCCTGTCTTGTCCCCCTCCCATTCTGAAGACAGTGCTGGGAGCAGGGCTGAACTGCGTCAGCCCAGCCCTGTTCCTGCAACATGCTGACAGGCATTAATGAAGGTGCTCCATTTTGGACGTAATAAGGGTTCAAACTGTTGCATGATTGGGCATTTTTAAAGCTCTCTGATGCTGTGCATTTCTGTTAGTGCACATCTGCACTTCAGGGGCTTGACTGCATGACAAACCATCACTTCTGTCAGCACCCTATATTTCTCATGCAGCATTAGTGATTATTGTCATACTTAATGTTTCATAATACTGTAGTATCTGTACTGCAATCACAAAAAAATAATAGTATAACAAACAGGGGGGCAATGAGGACCCTGACCCAGAGTGCATGGGGGACACAAAAAATAGCAGCAGCTGTACCATCATCTTGGCTTCCATTGCTGTTGCTGCGAGTCCAGATGCTGATGTTTCCCTTTGTGCTCAAGTGTCCAGTAAGCCTCTGTAGATCAGGGCTCTGCCATGCTAGGTTCTATATGCACACAAAACAAAACCACATGCTGTATGGTAAAAGGGCATCTATTTTGTCAGTCACATAGATTCAAAGTATGGGGGAAGATTTTCACAGCTTTTTTTTCCCTAGGATCTTATTTTTTTATTACTTCCTAATATTGTGGAGACCAATTTCATTCCGACTCTGAGTGTGAGACAAGTAGCAGAGTGTGCAGGAAGTTGAGTAGAAAAAAAATTAAGTGTCTAAATAAATAGTATCAGTTGCAATTTTAATTTAAGAGTATTTAAAATTCAGAAAATTACTCGAAGGGCTGCTTGCATGAAAGACTTTCTGTCTTCAGGGTAGGAAGCAGGAGAAGGGAGGTATTTCCAAGATTTTAGATTTCTGAATGTAAGAAAAAATTTTGAAGACCTCTATTCCTTGGCCTTGAGATTCAGTACTATGCAATCTTCCTTTTACACAACCAGCTTTCCACCAAAAATGTCTCCATCTCCCAATCATTTACAAATCAAAATCAAATTCTTCTCTCAGTAAAATCTATGCAAGTACAACATAACCACAATGATATCAGTGGAGACACTCTAAACAGAGATTGCTTTTATGGAGTTAAGAATTTGGTCCTTAATCTTTTCTAGCACTGTGTGAGCTGAGAATTGTCTCTCTCTTTACAATGCAAGAACCTACCTGTGCCCAGCACACAGCAAATACAGTAGCACCATACTGTTTGCATTTTCTTTTTCTATCAGGAATCACTGTTTAGTTGCTATAACTTGATTCTGAGAATGCTCTGCATTAACATATGTCAGTTCAAAGGACAGAAGTGAGCAGAAGAGCAGAGTGTTTGGATATAGCAAGGCACATTCAATTAACTTGCTTTCATTCTTATACAACACTCACTGTGTGAAAAACACACTTATGTTTCCTTAATATAAAAAACAGTAAATGATTGTTCTTATTTTCAAGATCACAAATTCTATTTCTAAGCCCCCCTCTCTCATCCCCTAATTTATCCCCTCCCTTCTCTTAGCCTTACGCCCTTTTCCAACCTACCCCCTTTCACTGTAATTTTGCAAATCTAAAATAAAAGAGCTTAAGAATGAAAAATCTTATTTGTCTAACCAAAGTATCTTCATGTAAGTGAAAGACTGATTCCTACAATACATTTGCTAGTGCAATAAAAGCAAGGTAGGTTTTCTGAATAGGAGATATAGGGCTTTAGCGTTGCTTTCAATTGGAGGAGACCTAGGCCATACTTTACATATCATCTATTTGCTCCTTGGAAGTCATTTCAAGAATCTACTAGGAAACTACCTATGCAGACTAGGACAGATTGAAGCTGTGCTGGTTTGCTCCAGCTAAGCATGTGGTCCTAGACCTTAAATAACTTTAGGGAACCTCAATGAAACTCAGTTCTTCATTTTTGGCATGAACCAGCTAAAACTAACATGCTGCCCCAAATAGGCTGAATTCAGGTTTTACCTTAGCTCCAGATAAGTTTGGTCTTGCTGCCAGTGGACCAGTTTCTACATGTTTTATCTAACCTCAGATGTGTTACAGACTCACCCCAGAGCATTTATGAGGTTACCTCAGACAGCCTCACTTTCTTTATTCTGGGCACTGACACAAGTCCAGGGCTCAGAAATGTTTACTGCTCCCAAAAATGTTTGTACTGATCATACCAAAGTGTTACTATCCCAGGCAAATCACAAGATGTTAGACTCCAAAATTATATCCTTCTAATCACAATATTTATCTTTCTGTATTTCCTTCCTATCCTTTTGTGCAACAGAAGGCCACCTTCTCTTCATGTAATTTCCTCTTTAAATTAATTTATTTCCTGGAGTTCTTCAGTATCAAGTGTGCTACTCTTTTAAAAAGATGATATCTGCACCACTATGAATTTTGAATATTAGGTGGCATTTCACTGCCTGATTTGTCTGTATTGTGCTGTCTAATATAGGTCAGATCTTCAAAATTATCTACCCATGTGGACCTTTACACTGGCATGGAGTCTCCCTGATAACAATAAGAATCTATGTGGATATAAAGGATACACAGGCATGGGTTCCTTCATAAGATCAGGGCCTTATATTGCCAGCACTTTGAAGCAAAACTGCCTGCTTTGTATTGAACTGAGCACAATAAAGATGCCCAACAAATCAGTAACAGTTATATTCTAAATGTATTTTCAGCACTATGTCATAAGGTACACTGACAACAAAATCCACATTTTCATCACTTTTCGTGCAACAATGTGACTAATTTATCTTAAATCCCTTACCACCTTACTGATGGAGGTGCATTATCTTCTAATGATTCCATTAATGTACATTACTACTGTAATAACATTTCTTGTGACAAAAGTCCAGATACATTTATTTATGGTGTGGGTTTTTATTAGAAAACTTAACAAATGGAGATACATTGAATTTTAAAACTAAGTCCATTAGGTGATACTTGTGAGTACCTCACGGCCTCTGTTCTAGCGTGCAGGATGATACTTGTACTGTCAAGAAAAGATTGGACATCGATTTCATTTTGCTGCAGTATCAAAAGCTGCTCTAATGCCAAATCTAAATACATGTATTGCTTTCATGTGGTAAGTGAGAAATAGGCATTTTCTTTGTTCCCTTTTTAAAGAAATTGTTCTTTGAAAGATAGTCACACAAAAAAGGGGGTTTGGGTTATGGTCCCCGGTTTTCCCTTTGTTTTCATTAGAATACCTCCCCAAAATTATATTCCAGTCACAACCCTGTTGTACTACCACATACAAGGACACTGAATGAAGACAGTGCCCTTGAATGAAGTAATAGCTAAATAAACTATCTGTCAAAAATATCACATTACGTGTGTTGTCAAGGTAAATGAAACATTTCAAAAACATTTACAATAGCCTCAAATTCTTCTAGAATAAATGGTTGGTCTTGCCATTTTATTAAGACACAATTAGGTAAGAGTGTTTCATGTCACTTCATAATGTGCAGCTTCAAGTGCTTTCATAATCAGATCTCTCTCAAGAAAAAACTACTAATGAAACTTTATACATAAGGAAGGGAAATTAGTTTATGTTAACCATGATCAAGTTGCATCTTGGTAAGTCTCTTATCCTCATGAAGCATTAGTTCACAGATCTGAAAACTTTTATAAATAATATAACCTGCCTAAGTAGGGTATTGTAAGCATTAGTTAATTATACTTAGTTGTGCAGAGCTTTGAGACAGAAGACACAAGTAGAACAAAGCATGATTTTATTCATGGTATTATATAGTATTTGTGATGTAGACTTCAGTGAAATTTCATATCCCAGACTGCTGCTCATCTGTAAAAAAAAAGAGAACCTGCTAAAGGCCTAACATGCCCTCATATGCTCTGCACTGTGTATGCTTCTAACAGTGCAAAACAGGTCTGCAATACTTTACATTCATATAGACAACACCACGAGGTGCTTTCAATAGAGTCAGGCCCTCAGTCTCAGAATATAATTACACTATAAATCAGGAGCAATGGTGGCATATGTAAACACATCCAAGCTAACTATCATGGTAAAGATGCAGTGGCACAAGCTTCAGTATGAACAAGCTCCCAAATAATTATCCAGACACAGCCCCTGTGCAGGCCTGTTCAGCTTCTTTGAATCCCAATCAGCCAGGTCTTCCCTGTGATTGGTTGCCAAACTAGCTAGATTAAAGTTACTCTAGGCATGCATATGCATGCTGCAATAACATTTGCCAACAACAATGTAGACACCATTGTACTTGGTAGGTTTTCTTGGCTTCTCAGTCAAAGTTTAATAAAAAAAGACTTATGCTAACACCTCTGCTACTGTTACTGTTTCTCAGGCCAATGCCCATGTGGTACTGCCAATCAGAGCACACCTCCAGAAGAATAGTGTTAGTGCCTGTCACCAATCTGAGAAACAAAGCCATGATATTTAACACCACCAAGGGCAGCCTGTCCATATCTCCCTTCCTCCGCCTCCTCTCCTTGCTGGCTGAAGAAACTGCTAAAAAACAGGAATAGCTAGCAGCATGTGTTAGAAATTCTAGTGATAGCTGATAGCAGCACTTGCAGATCTGCTCCTGTGCCACACTATCGATTTCCAGACTATAACCTGGGTTTTGCATCAGAAAAGGAGATGCTCAAATAGAGATATATTACTGGGACCTACAAAAAGGGAGAAAGTCAACGTGAAACCAAAATGAAGTGTGCGGCTAGCTCATTTGCAAAAGTAATACTAATGACAAAAACACCCCTAAAGACAGGATCACATTTTCTAGTATTCATAACATGCTTTATAAGACTGAGATGCATCCAAGCCTCTTTTCTGTATCTACAATAGCAAACCAAGAACCCCTCCAGCTAATCCCCAAATGCAGTCCACAGTTATTTAATCCAAGCCATTATGTTACTGGTTCTCTTTCTGAGGAAAAAAAGTTATGCTATCAAAAATTACAAAAGACTGTCCCCCTTCCTTTCTTTGTGGAAAGAAATGTTGCAAGCTTATATGGCAAGAGCATAAGTAGAGCTAATAAGAACTAAAGAACTTGTAGTAACCAGTACCACTTACATCTTTCTAATCTCAGCTCAAGATCTCTACAATCCATTTTGGTGGGGAACAAAGGTGACTTGAAGATGTGGGAGATCTAGGTCTTAGAGGTATAAAAATGACTGTTCATATTTTTTATTCTGTGTGTGTTTTTATTTGAAGTTTTCTACCAGTTCTTAATAAAAAAAAATTAAAATTAGTTCTTAGTAATAATAAAAATACCTAAATTGGTTTCAGGTAAACCCAAAATGATTTTTTAAAATTATTGGACAAAGCAAAAAAAAAATTTTTTTTTTCTTTGAACAAAAATGTTATTCGACTCAAGACAAAAATTATTTAGATTGTAATTTAACATTTATTTTAAATGAAACTACAGAAAATTGTAAAACCAAATTTGCTTCCAATAGGAAGTTCAAAATATTGTATTTTAAAAATATTTCCTTTCAGTGCTTTGACTTTTAATTTTTTATTTAGTAAATGTATATAGCTTATTGAAACTGATACACAGTTGCAAAATATGCCACTATTGCTAAAACGTTATTTTGTCTCATTTGAAAACTTCTGTCTTGCTCTAAGAAGAGTGCACCTGGCTCAAGCATTTAAGTCTTGATCCATACTTAAATTTACATAAATGATTATTACTATTTAATTACATGGAACTTTCCACAGATATCTTATTTCAGAATGAGGAATCAATCTGTTATGCATTATAATAATTTTTTTTACATCTGTCAACAGTGTCTGATTCAGTGATCCTCACCAGGGTGACATCATACCCTGGGGTGCCATCAGATCCTTTAAGGGCATTGCAGGGCGCCATACAATATTAGCAAACACCCACGTATGAATTAAAAGATACCCCAGAGAATTCAAAAAGTAATCTAGAATCTCATTCTGAACTGTTGTGACCTGAGTTCTTTGGGACAGACGACTTACTCTGCTATTTACTCTGTAGTAAATAAAAACAAAACAAGTGAAATTATTTTTTTGAATTGGGGTGCCACTACATTCAGAGACATTATGGAGAGGTGCCTTGAATCCAAAAAGGTAGGGAACTACTGGTCTAATTTTCTGAGATACTGAGTATTCTCCTCATATATCCAACAAATGTCTATAATTATTATTTATTATATACTGGTTACACTGTACTGCAACCATTGTCTCTCCCCTGAAATATTCACTAAGGTATCTAGAGCTACATTCATGTCTCTAAAGTTTACATGACATACAACAGTTTATTTAACCAGAGCAATCCAGTGATTTTGGTTTGTATACAGATTTTCTTATTATGTTGATGGAGCTTCTTCATACCCTTACAAAAGAGCACGGTTACAGTAGTGAATGGCTTAGCAAAGTAAGGTCCTAAGTACAATCCAGAAATTTAAATAATCATGAAGCCTTCAAAATCTACCACTCATCAAATATTGAGTAAAAAGCATTATTTTCTACTAATCTACACTGACTAGTTATAGGTACACTAACCCTTGCAATAAAATACTGTTTTGATCATTAACATTCCAATCTATTTGTAAGCAGGTGCAGCACCTCTGCCTCTGGAGAGGACAGGAGAATGTTTCTTGGCTTGTATTAAGGGTGCAATCTCTCAGGAAAAGATTGTTTTTAAACTTACCAAAACCATGTTACTGTTTTTTCAGAAAAAAAAAACTTTAGCAAGTAAAGACACTTCATTTTCAAATTCAGTATTTAGAGTTTTGGATAAACTGATAAAATCAAGAAAGAGATCTGATTCCTAAGAATTCAACTGATAAAGAAAAGATAAACACATTTTAGCATTTGAGTCCCATGGATAGCAAAATTGAAAATGTGTACAATTTAAATAGTGGAGGAACTGGACAGGGTCACTGTGCCTCAAAATTATAGCAGTGGAGCCTTCGCAATGACAACAAATACCCTTGTGGACAATTTCAAACCATGTCCCACATGTTGACTAACTGGGGTCCTTCAAGCTCAGACTGGTGATGATATCACCTTAAAATATGCTGAAAACTGCATATGCTAAGTGAAATAGTGAAAGAACAGGGAGTTAATATAACTATCACCCCGATCTATTCTACACTACGCTCAATGACAAAAATTTCATGGACTTCAGACAAGAAAAATATTGTGTTGCTTATTCTGAAAGCACTTGTGTCCCCTTGGTGTAAAGATTGTATCTGGAAATTGACTTCTATACTTACCATCATGTTCCCAGGTAAGCAATCATAAAATGTATTTAGATACAAATGGCAAAGCACTAGGTCTTTCTTAAGTTCCAGAGTTAGACTATAGAGTTACATTTGTATCAAAGTTTCTTCCTTAAATGGGTTTTAACCAGAGAACATGGAGGTAAATAGACTGGTCTAACTTTTATCTGAGCCTAGTTTGCACAAAATGAACTAGTAATATTTCCTGATCTTAATACACGTTCAGCTCTCCTGTGAAATATGAATTTTCATTTCCACCTAGGAGCAATTTTACAATCTTTGCATTCTTCCTATGCCTGAGGAAGTGTGATTGTGTACAAAACCTTGTACATAAAGATTTTTTTTGCAAATATCTAGTCTAATAAAAGATATCATCTCTGCCATGAGTTCTGAAGCCTTGAAATTGGGAATTCTCAGGTACAACCTCTGTTAAACTCAATGCAATATATAGTCATTTAAAAAGTCTGTCTGTATGGAGGCTTCTGACTTTTGTCTTTTCCATCGTGTCTTCTTAATCTTCAATTGGACACAACATAGCAGCCAGACAGACTCTACCTTGTTTGTATTTTTATGTAAAACACAACATTTCATAGATGAGTAAGGATGAGCCAAACATCCTACCCTACCAGCATACACACATTCAGACAGTATCTACCATAAAATTTTACCAGTAGTATTTGTACACAATACAATTTCCAGAGCATTGTCTTGTGAAACTGTTTTTGGTACAGCACCATGAAATACCAGCATTTTCCCCCATGGGGCTGTGAGATTTTGGATTCAAGTTCTAACAATTCATTTTGTTTCACCTCTTACCCATCTTTTCCTTATATCATCTTTATAAAACTCCTTGCAGTTCTTGGGGACCATCCCACAATTTTCTCTGTTTCATGCCAATTTTCCACTTCTGTGCCATCTCAAATGAAAAAGGGACATTGACCACATCAACAGAATTCTTGCATCTGTTTTAGGAGACAGTGTGCTTAGTTCTTTGGTATTCAGAGAATTTTAGATAACTGCTACAGTGTATAACCATGAGAGAGTGTGAAAACAAGAAAACCAAAGGAGAATGGAGGATGCAGGCATTCACTGACTACCTGCATACAATGGAGCAGTGCTTCAGGTCTCACGAAAAAGGTACAGACTTTTGAGATCGTAAAGCAAATCTCTGGATGTGTATTTTGGATGGGGCTAGTCACATTCCTAGATTGTAGGCTGAGTTCACCCCAAACTTCCAGTGCAGAGATATTGAAGTGAGAGCTGTTTTGACAATGGAGAACAGGTTGCAACTGCAATCTGAAAGCTTACAGCCCCAGATTGCTACCAATTCTTGGGCATTTAGTTTGGTGTTGATAAATCCACAGTGGAAAATATCATTAGCAAGATGTGCAAAGTCACAGAACTTGCCCTGTTTCATAGGACTGTGATTTTGGCCAATATACACTAAATAAAAGTATGTGATGCACTGGACTTTTCAAATTATGGTGAAGGAGCAGACAGGACACATATCCAAGTTCTGCTGCCTCCACCTTGTTCCTAAACATATTAACAGAAACAGTTATTATAAGTGATAGTAGATCAAAAAGGGCTGTTTTATTAACCTTAACATAAGCTTTCTAAGGAATATGCATGATGATCAAGTGTTAGCGGTGCTGGACTTCTTGAAAAACAACAAGTAAAACCATATTTCCTGAACTAGAATATAGCTTCATGGGTACAGTAACAATGGCAACTGTAAGTTTCACTAAACCAGCCTATTTGTTGCTTCCCCTGATTCATGAAGCCATATACCAGCCACCTAAGTATCAACAAGAAGAGCTCTAACTATTGTTTGAGCAGGTGCATTTGGATATTGAATATGCTTTTGGTAGACTGGAAGTAGGTTAGAGATATGTTATGTTCAAATTTGATCTCTGTACATCAAACACTCCTAATGCTACTTCTGCATCCTATGTTTTACTTAATATTTTCAGAGCTAAGGGAGGAAGCATTACCAGGAAGCAGAAGGGGAAATGAAAAGCCTGCTGATTTTGAACACTCAACACAAGGGCAGGTACAAGAGCCTATCTAGATGATGTAGACATTAAAAATGCACCTTAACAATATGCCAAGTGTCATTCTGGTTTGTGTTAGTTTGTTCATCATTGTGAATAAACTGTACAATTTAATGAAAAATCATTTATAACACATTTTATGGACCCAGGGGGACCTACTGATTGGGGGAGGTCACATTTCATAAGACAAAGTAAGTAAATCATGATTTTCATAAAATAAAAGTTTATTGCACAGTAATAAATAAATTACTTCTGAAAAACATTGAAGCTGTGTAAAAACTAAGTGAAAGTTATTGACTGCTCATACTTAAATTGCATCAGCAGAGATACGCTCAAAACATAGTATCTTTATATTTCACTGGGGCAGATTAGAAGGGATACTGTGGCAGACTATGCTAGTGCCTTGGCAAGTAGGCAGACACATGGGATAGATGGCTGGAGGGCAAGACACTGGGATATTTTGCATTGTAAGACTTTGCAGCATCTACATTTGCTGACTTAGGCACTGGAAAAATGTCTTGGTGTGCTTCCCTATTCATCTCTACCTTTCGGCCTTTCCTCCAGTATACCTTCGCTTCCCTCTCCTGTGTCACAGGATCCAGACTGAGACCTCAGGAGAAGATCACAAAATGTGTCCTTCTGATCATGGTCAGTTTGTCTGCATGGACACCATAGGCCAAGGCCACTGACAAACAAAACAAACAGTTATTGTTAGACTTAAAGGGTTCACAATCAGAAATAATATCAGAAGAAAGCTTTCTGTTTTTATCCATAAAGGCATTCATAAAGTACATATCTACTCAGGGCAGCTGAACACTGCCTCAGCATGGCACATATATGGGGACACGTCTTTAAATATGTAATCATTAGGGGTTGCACAAGTGGACTGTCTGAGATAAGAAGTGTATAGTAGTGGAGTAGATACTGATAAGCTCATTTCAGACAATGGTGCTATTGGCCTGTCTACTGCACATGAGGGTGCCAAAGACCCAGAGAAAGAAAATGCTCAAGTCAGCTGGAGGTCATCTGTCCCCATATGCTGCCATCCATTTCACAGCAGTGATGCTCCAGACCTCACTGCAAAGCATGGTATCCTATAACAGCAAGAGAAACAAGGCATCCCTTCCTAGAAATGCACCATAAAACCAAAACAAAAAACAAAAAAATGTATGTGAGAGGGTTACTAGGATTGTATGGAGGGTCAAAAAGGATGTTTATACAAAGGTTGACCTAAAATTTCATAAGCAATGAAGTTTAGCTACTGCTCTCTAATTTTACCAGCCAATTCTAAGCCAAGCCTTATCCCTTTCTGTGCCTTACCTTAGTACACCATGCAAGTAAGTCACTTTGGATGTTCTCTCTTGCGTGCGCGTGCACACACACACATCACTCGATTTTTTTTACATTTACATTACATTTGCCTTACAAATTTATTCATAAAATGTATGCAGTTGGGAACACTGGTTACTGGATTGTTTGCAAGAATTCTTGTAAATTTCTGATGCGATTTATTTGAATGCTCAGGTATGTTTCAGTGCATTATTTTTCTGTTCACTAATAATTGATTTATATTGCTAAAAACTCTATCTGCCATGCCAAAAGCTTGGGACTGTTTGGAGGTTGCTTCTATCTTTGTTCTCTTTTTTGCTGATTGTCAGTGAACCCTAGAAACTTGTTAAAATAGACTGGATTTGAGCAGTCAGTTCCTTTTTTCCCTTCCCATTTCCATTTAGATACCATTTTCAGAGAGGAGGAAGGAGGACAAGTGAGGGGGCATACATTTCAGGGCCTGTGAACAAAGTTTTTAAAAAAGGAGCACACAATAACACACCTACCTGAGTTCTCTTTCGCTTGCCCTCTCCAATGGATTCCAATTCTGAGCTCATCTCAATCTCAACATGCTCCTGGTCCTTTGTTGTGTGTGAACCTGCATGCCTCCCTTCTCAACAAGCTTGTTTCAGCATGGATGACTTGGGTTTCTTCCTCAGTTGTTGCCAGTGTGTCTATCATCACTCCTGGGGTGATGCTGGAGTCTCCTGTAACATCCAGCTTGACATGGATGTAGTGGCAGATACAAAGGTGCCCCAGATTTTCTTATGGCTTCATTGTTATTTCATAGAAGTCCCCCTGTTCCTTCTCCTTTGCCCAGAATTACTGCTCATCCCTGTAATCCCCAGGTTTTTCATGTTATGTGCAATGTCCAAATGAGTATTTATTTCTGTGGCAAGTCTTGTCCCAGCTCTTCTCTCCAGATGCTGAGGAAATCCAGGACTTCTTTCCTGAACCAGACAGTGGCACAAGGTTTAGAGGAAACTTTATTTTTGTGTTTGTGTGGAGATGCGCATATTCACAAGAAAAAGGTGTTTTCAAAACACACCCCTTGGATTTTAAAGAGAAGTGGAACAGGTTTCTGGTCTGTCAGGTTTCAAAACTGTGACCAGACTGGTCACTATCACAGTCACAGGGGCATTGTGGGATTGTTATTAGAGGAATGCTTGTGCCACTAACAATAACTCAGCATCCTCACAGCACTGTCAAAAGGATTTTGCCCTCTGGGAAAAATAGTTTAACTTGAACAGCATAAAATATAGGTTTTATTAACCAGATTCAAAACAGTGTGTGGAGACGCACAAGAATGTGCTGACTTATGACAAATTTTATTGATAAAGTTTTGTAGCATCCTATATGACTAAGTAATTCCATAAATGGTACACAAACCAAAAAACTTCTGCAAAGACGCCAAAAGCATTTTTGTGAATACAAATTAATAGATACCACACTTTGTCTGGTATGCATGGTTTTCTCAGGTACCTATCCCAGTCCATAGAGAAACAGTCTGTACTGATATAATGATATTGATAAAAGCTGTTAGGATGTAACTGTATATCTTATTTTTACACCAGCATGCTCCTGCAACAATAAAAGTGTAGCAACAGTGTTGTAACTAATTCTGCATGAAACATGGTTAAACTTATATAGTGATTTAGCTAACTTGTATCACTATAAAAACATGCAGACATAACAGTTGCACTATTTTAACTGATATGCATTCCTGAGAAAAAGCGTCCCCTCCCTTTTAAAGTGATTAAAAGTTACATTTGTCCATAGCCTTAGTTTAACTCCTTTCCAAATCTATACAAAGTCAACTGAAAGTATTTTGGTATGATAATCCTCCCTGGTTACATGTGTGGCATAGCAGCACTGTTCTATACAGTAGGATTCACCTTGCAGTTCCCACAATTTCATATCCAAACTTTAGTCTTTTATTCTTTGTCTCTGAGACAATAGAGAAATTGTTTAACAGCTCTGAAACTATATTATGGGAACAAATCTCTACAGCCTTTTTAGAAGATAGACTAGAATAAGCTATTCTTAAATTCATAAAATTAAGACACTTGATTTAGCAACTAATTCTGGGGAAGGCAATAAGAATTAAGGAGATGAACCACTGGCAGCCAGCAACACAAGAGGCCTGGGGAAACCCTTTAAAAAGGTATTCCCTGATCCTTATGCAAGACTTTGTTGCAGCACTGAAAGAAATCCCAGAGCATTTGCTCCAAGTGAGAGAGAAGGAGAGAGAGAGATCACTTTCCACAGTTTATCCAAATAAGAAATCTTGTCTTACAGCAATTTTAAATTTTATTTGGGCTAAGCAAGTGTGTTCAGGAAGTGACAAAGATGGACAAGGTTAAATGCTGTAACGTGGTACTTATTCACACTACATTAGGCAGAGAAACACTAAAATTAGGCATAAAATTTTATTCCCTTGGTAATATATGCCAGTCCTGACCAGAGACAGTAGGAGAAAAGGGAATTTCCCTTCAAAAATAGCACAAACCATTCATGTATGATATAAATAATAGACATATTTCAAATAAATATCACATTTTCCCAGTATGTGTGAAATGTGTTGCAGTCAGTATTCCTGTAACAGAGACCTGAAAATACAGGGCAGTCAGTGACCAGTCTGAGGCATGAAAGATGTAAATTACTGTTGTATTCTCCTATAGATTCATCCTAATTTGTAAAGCATAGATGTCTATTGGACATTATCAGGTTTTAGATATATATCCATGATGCAATTCTACCATTTTCAGTGAAGTTACACCACAAATATATTTGCCCCAAAGTCACACTAAAGATAAATAGTATGTAATACTTGATGCAAAGCTAACTGGAATCAATATGAGTCTTTCTTTGGTTTAATAGTGCTTTGGATCAGGCCTAGACAGAGTAGTGAGAACAAAATAGTGCCTTTTTAAAACCTACCAAGCTGGTCATTTTGAAAAAAAAAAAAAGCCATAGACTTACACTGATTCCCCTTGCCACTGAAGGTAGCAATGAGCAACACCTTACACAGACCCAGACTTAAACATCTGGCAACAGTCCATCTGAACATACATCCATAGTATACCATGCCCTTTTTAATCAACTTCCTAATTTAAAAATGCCATGCTGGCAGGAAGTATAAAAAATGTGGACTCTGAATGGTTCACAGAATAATAGTCCCAGTGCTGGGTTGGTTGAAAATCTGTGGCCTTACAGATGTTTATGCGTTTGCATGATCCAAAGCAATAACCAATTTGCTTATGCTTGACCCAGAAGATGCATTAAATTTATCCTGAAGGAAACTGGTTTCTGAAACCAATTGCCCAGATGCATCAGGCAGGTGAGAGTTTCAGGGAACCAAAGGGTCTACTGGCAGATGCATCATTGATTTCTGAATGTTTACAATCTACCAGACAGCTCCATACCAGACTTGATTTGATGGCTCTCAATGGGGTGCTCTGCAGTATCGATTATTTCCAAAACCAGGTTAGATAGTAGTACTGTTACCTGGTGATGGAGCTCTATATGCACTGCTTCAGTGTAAATGTATTAAACTAGTGTGTCCACAACAAATCTGATCTGAGATCTGATCAGATTTAAAACTCAATCTTATAACAATGCTGATTGCTTTCATGGCCTACTATCTCAGCTCTTTTAAGGGATCAGAAATCCTGTTGTCTTGTTTCTCCCCACCTACTCCCCCTTCAGTTCAGTTTCATTAAAATCTGTTGATTTCTCTGTATGCTTGAGATGGTTTGATTAGAAACATCATGACTACGATGCTATAAAAATTCTACAGGGAAAGTCTTTATCAACATACTAAAAAGATTTTTACTTTCCTCATGTAGATTTTTGCTCTCCTTAATAGATGGCATGTTTTATGGAGAAAAGTGCACCACCTGTGCTAAGCCCCAATTCACTCCATAGGTGCCCTTCTATTTAAAGTAACTGTAATGGCATTATTAGGTTGTCATCACTTCTCTTCAGGGAAGGGGAATTAACAAGTAATTTCAGCCATAAAGTTTTTCTTGCACTATGCTATCAACAGCTTTATTACTGCATTCAAAGTTGGTCCATATGATGCAAACATTTGTGTAGTTCTGATCAATTAAAATTAGATGCAGCATTTCCACAATGGTGTTCAGCAGAATAAACATTTGGGAGGAGGAAAAAATTATCTTGCCATTAATAAGGATTTTAATACAACAATTATTGAACCCAGGGTTCATCATAAAATGCAGTCTGATATGGGCAAACTTTATTTTTAAAATATGGTCATATTGTATATTAAAAATAACAATGTACAGGCAGGTTACTTATGGAAATGTTGATGGATGTGTTCTATAAAAATTCTCTATGTTTGCTACTTTTGCATGCATGTAGCATGACCAGGACAGAAAAATAACAGTATTCAGAACAGTACTTTTTCACCATTCAGCAAACAAAGTTGCAAAATCCAACCGTTGTTTGAGTGTTTTTAAAAATATATATACGTATATCTGAATGAAGTACTGACTTTTTAAATATTATTCAGCTCTTGTACAACAAAATGATAAAAATAAAAAATAAAAAAGTGAAGGAAAAAGTATCCTAACCTATAATACTATAAATTCACCAGGAAAGAAAAGACATCACGAAAACACATTTCAGTCCCTATTCTTCTTTCTTAATTGTCTTTGTCTCCAGCTATATAGCAGTTCAATTCTACAATGCATAACCCCCCACCCCCACAGTAATGCAGAGTAGAACAAGAAAGTCATCCTATGAACTAAAAACTATTGTGATACAATTTGGGCCTCTATAAAAATACAGAAATATACCTGTGCATGCCAGCCTAAAACAAAGAAGCCACTATACCTTGAAAATACTAAACTATTTTTCCTTCATGGTTTTAAAAGCAAATTTTTAAAAAATTGAACGTTCAGCCTCTAAAAAGTTGAAGGTATAAATAAACACAAAATCATTGTTTTAGATAAGCTTACAATATAAACAAATTTACATTCACCATTTGCAATTGTTCTTTCTTTTCTTTGTTTCAGTGGATAAAGGAATGTGCTTAAAAAACAGCTCTAAAGAAAAAAAAATCTTTCAATAAAATCTTTTTATTGTATGAAGTTTGACTTCACTTTGGTTTTCCTAATTTAGAATTTTAGACTACTCATCTACCCCCTAACAAGCAAGTTCAACCTTAGCATTCCAAACTTAAACAGCATTATGAAATGATCAAAAGTAACTCCAAACTGCTAATTAAGGGTTAATACATCATTTTTTGTGGGGATATTTTGGAGGGAAGATGACTTCTGATTGTTTAGGATTTTATGAAAATAAAAACTCTTACTCCTAATACATTTTAAAAAAAAAAAAAGATAAAAAGCTAAAATTTTCTTCAAAAAAATAGTTTTTCCAGCAAAATAATTAAAGGTGTCTCCTAAAAATACTAACTTCTAAAATTAAAACAAATCATTCGTAAACTGATCAGCAATAGTCAGAAAACTATGTAAAAACAATTAAAGAATAATCATTTCTACTTAACCCCAAACTGAACAGCAGTTAAAAAAATTAGGTCAGTTAAAATGAAAATCTCCATTTTTAAGGACATTAAGAACCATTAAAACAGGATAAAACTATTCCAAAAAAGGAAGCAAATTCACCCAGATATCGAAACAGCCAACACTGCACATAACAACATAAGGATTATATAAGAAACGTACGTTTGAGGCTAGTCTCTTAAAAGCCTAAATTCTACCTAGGTTCTCTGTTATTTCCTAGCAGAAATCTGTCTAACTGAAAGGCTGGTTAGTTATTCCCCCCCACCCACCCCTTCATCTTCAATAAAGAGTCTCCCTCAACAATACAGAAATCATGCTTTTTTCAGTAGCAATTTGTAGATCAATAACAACTAAAGTTTAGGTTTTAGGACCACGAGTGAGTTTGCTGGTAAAGCAGCTAAAATCTTCCAAGCAGGAAAACGCACCCCAGTCAGAACTCATTATCTCCGGGGCTTTAATCGAAATAATTGTTACAGGACTGACTGCATTGTTCTAGACGGGATGAACGGACCACATTGAATAATGCAACACATTTCAGGGAAAAAAAATTAAAGAAATCAGCACCCGGGGATCGATCCTGCTCCCAGTGAAATCAATGGCACCCTCCCCCCTGGCTCTAGGGGGAGCAGGATCGGGCCCCAAGCTGTTCAGCTTAGCTCCAGATCTGTGCACAGGCAAAGATGTTGAGCAGCTTTCGGGGAAGAAAGTACAGCACACTGGCTATTTGTGACTGACCAGAGAGTTGAACTTTCCTTCACTTTCTCAACACCAGCAAAGGGCACCGAGACAGCAAGAAGAGTGATAAAAGAACATATTTACCTGGAGGGAATTGCAAAGGGAAAGCTGAAGAATTGCAAAAACAAAGTAGTCCAAATGAAGGATCTAGGCATGCAGTCCAATTCTGCACCTTCAACTAGGCCCCAGTCTGGCAAGCAATCATTTCAGCACCAGCCACCCTGCCTTCCATCTTAAGAGATTCACCCAGAAAATTGACAAACCTGCTCCACGACAACAAAACTCTTCTAATGCCTTTGAACGCCCACCATTTGTTCGCCATTCATCCAATCAACTTCCCACTGCACATCTTCTCTTGCTAGCGAGGCTCAGAGACAGGATCGCTCCTCATCAGTATGCTAATTATTTTGCCACCTGGACAAAAGTAATAATGCTTTCAGACAGGAAACCACCGGGCCTGGAGTAGAAGATAGAAATTAATAAGTTGACACCACTAAACGATGCAAAAAGATGGGCATGCGTGCAGCTCTGGCGCTGATGGATCAACTGTAACCTCCATTTAAAAGCAGCAGACAGACAGGCGATGGGCTACAGAAAGCCTGGGCTGTGTAGTATGCATCAAGCGCAAGTTCCCTTAGAGACCACATTACTGCAGCAGAATAACATCAGTAGCATATTGCTGACTTACCCTGTCTCAGTCTGCAGCCTTTAAGCAACACAACACACATCCATTTTCCTAAGATCCTAATGTGTGGGTGAACTGCACCGCTGAGCTAGGGATTTTTTCAGCTCGAGCTTTGGATTAAACGAATAATTTTCAACCATCCTGTTTATTAGGCTTGCAAGAGGCAGACTGGATTGGGGAGGTCTGCCGTGTTTCCTGCACCACAGGCCCTTCAATCTCTGGAGCAGAATGGGTATCATGTGCACTGCTGTATTGAATGTAATAGCTGGGAAGCCTAAATGCAAGGCAGGCTGTTCACACGCACCGAGGAAGCGAGGATTTTAAAAATACCTCCTCGGTCGTTAATGTCATGGGGGGGCGGAGGGGGGGAATGGTGCTTTGAAAAGAAAAAAAAAATCATCCGAGCGGTAACTCTTTTACATATTCCTTTTAAGAAACGTCAGTAATTAAACATTAGCAATCGTTTGCTGGCTGCTGAAATAACTTGCCAGCGTGCAGAGGGTTAATTCGAAGAGGGTCGCAGAAGCCTCATTTATTTTACCAGCGAACAACACAGCCTCCCCTTGGAAACAAAAGAAACCAACTAGTAGGAGCTGCGAATAGGAACAGGCGCCTACCCCGACACCAACTTGGGCAGCTAAACTTTTATTTGCCCGGCAGCCCCAAGAGGGGCAGAGTCCCGCGCACAAAAGCGGGCAGGGCTGGTCCGTGGCTTTCGCCAGCATTTCGCCTGCTGGTCCGGATCCTCCCTCCGCCTGCGCGGCCTAAGCACGAGCTGTGCTCTCCAGGAGCGGGTCTTGAGCTCAAATCCCTGCACTTCACCCCCTTACAAAGCTCTCTGCCATAAACACCCACTTCCAGGAGACAGCTTTTCCCTGACACCTCCTCCTCTCCCTTCCCCTCCCCCAACACTGTGATCAGCCTTATTGCAGGGGCCCCCTTGTAATCTCTATAACGCGGGGGCTAGTGGTCAGGACTGAAGGAGATGAACAGGAGGCTAACACTGTCCAAGGGGAGAGGGGGTGGTTTGAATTTTGCCTCCCTCCGCGATGTGCCCGTCCTTTCCAGGAGGATAATCTGTGCTCAGACTAGCACCGCAGCGATCTTTCAACGAGGGGAAACACAAGTTACTCATTAATAAACTGAGTGGAGGGAAGCGGGAGCTCACGGCAAGTGGTACGTCTGCCAGTCTAGCCACTGGGAGACCAGCCTTTCCTCGTGCCCTTTTTCTCCCACGCAGAGAGGAGAGAAACAGTGCTCTTGCCAGTAAAATTGTGGGTAGCTCCCAGGCAAAACCCTCCCTTCAAGTCGATGTCTGCAAAGACGCACGTCGCTTGCCTTGCCCTCTTTAGTCCCACTGTATGCACTGCAACCCCCCAGTTCCTCCACTCTCTTCGTTCCCTGTCTACAGTGATGCTCTTTGCAAGTACCAGCACTGCTGACAACCCACTGCAGGGGCTCGAAGGAAGACAAAGCTGACCCCTGCTCCAGCGTGGAGGCTGGCCCCGAAGTGGGAAGTCCCAGCCCTCCGGGGTCATCCCCCTAAAGACTGAGACATACTGGTTACTACAGAGGTTACAATTCCCTTCCCATCCAGCTTTGCCAGGAATCACACTGCAGGCTTAAGTGAAGACGAGCCTCAATGTCCCAGCCCTTAGCATCTTGAGCTAGCACAGAGGCTCCACAACCAACTTTCCGGAAAGCCCTGGCTCTTGTCAGGGGCCGAGGGGAGCCCCTGGGGAGCGCGCTGGCAGAAGCAGAACCCTCCACTGGATTCCCCCTTTTTTTAAAGGTGGAAAATGCAGCGCTTCCCCATGAAGCCAAAAGGATTTGCGTGTCTCTTCCCCCGCCTGTCATCCCCACCTCCCTGTTTTTCCTTTAATTTTTCTCTGTCATCTCTGATTATATCTCCCTATACTCTGAGGACTCCTCCTGACGCCAAAGCCTAGCAGTGTCTCACTGAGGAAGCACCCGCAGGAGCAGCTCTGAATGCTTGAACAATGCAGGTGTGAAGCAGAGACGAGGCAGACCGAGTGGAAGCAGCCCACCAGGCGAGGGGGGAGCTGCGAGAGGTTTTCCAAGGAGAAAAGGCTTCTTTTTGACCTTTCCAACGGAAAAGCAAGTGTTGTCAGGCTTGCTTGCTTTATAAAGCCTGAGTATGGCTCTGGTGTTTAATGGAACTCATCATCATCATCATC
>NW_017728918.1:32555407-32575052 GCF_001723895.1 Crocodylus porosus | reverse complement strand
AGACAGGTGTTCGCAAACTTTTTAAACGGCTGAAAAGCGTCTGTCTCTAGCCTAGCTCCCCTCCTCTGCTCCTGTCTAGAGATATCCTTCTGCCAGTTGAAGATGGCAGCTAAACTGGGGGCCAAAGCGGGCGGGCGTGTATGTTCAGGTAGCTGCATAAATTAGAAGCATTTACAAAAAGACGAGTGTGAAAGAACAAGCTGAGAGACTGGTGATTCATTGGCCTAATTATCCTGCCGAAGAAGTTAGGGCATAGTTTTAACGTTGTGGGAAGGCTTCTCCCCCTCCCCTCCCCTCCCCGTGCATTCCCCGTGGGGGCAGGGGACGCAGGTCATGTTTAAGCAGTGCTCACGACACGCCACAGCACTCTTCTTCAAGGCTAAGTGAAGTGAGCCCGTTTCTAGCTGACCTGTCCTCGAAACCCTACCACCTCACTTGCCTTCCCACTGGCGGTAGTTCCTTGCAGGACTTGAAACATTAGACAAACACGAGAAGCATAACTCAAGCATCAAACTTACTCCTGTCAGGCTGAAATCACAGCCCTGGATTACAAGAAAAGACCCACTAACGAGCAGTCTTAATTAGACTGCGTAGCGTGGCTGTCACCGACAGAATCTGCTCTTACAAACCTTCCTTATAGATCCCTAAAGATACAGGCTCTCCAAGCAGCCGAGGGAAAAACACTCCTGGTTTTAGGAGGTGGGAGGGGTTGGGAGGAGGGAGAAGGGGAGATGCGTTGTTACTTAAGAGCAGGTTTTGTCGACATGCTTTGTTTAAAAACAAAACAAAACAAAAACCCTACATGAAAAAGTGGAATTTTCAGTAACCCACAAAATGTTAAACTAGGCCCTCTCCCTATGTATTTAGGGGATTTTGACAAGTATCACTTATTCAATAGACTGTCTGCAGAGGACTCGTTGCAAGCTATTGTGTAACTTGGTACTCAAAACATCCAAGTGCATTCTTTACTTTAATAGATTAACTGCTCTTCAGCGAGGCACTTTTAGCACAAATGAATTTTGAATGTAGTGATTGGCAATAGGTCCTTTGGAGTCGTGACAAATTCTTGCCACCATACAGTTTAATGTATGGCTTCAATTTGGAGCACAGGGTCATGTTCATAAAGGATACAAATGAAAGAATATATGATAAAAGAGTTACTGCGCATGTGCAGGAGCTAGTTATTAAAGTGATAACAATGCAACTTTTAAATAATAAGAAGCAAATAGCAAACAGCACAGCAGATCATGCACAAATGCGGCACAAAACATCTTATTTTAAACAAATTATGCCTAGTGTGGCTTAGAAATCTCAAACCAGAAAAGTTATCATTATTACTACTACTACTGCAATTGGAAACTGGCTCAGTCATTGGTACAACGTAGAAACCTACAAGAGATATTTCAGACCAAGCTTCAGGCAAATAAAACGCTTACCAATGTCAAACTCCGGAAAACTGGGGCTTGCAGGGCAAATACAGGGAAGTCCCTATCCGTAATGGTGCTCGTGAGGGCAGACATTATTTTCAAGAGTTTAACTTGATATTGCATGCTTACATGCTTTCATAGGAAAAAAAGAGGAAAACTACCAGTATTAGCTCAATATGCAATGCTTTGAAGAGGAGGCATCACTCAACCCTTGTAATTTCCATTATATCTTGATGCTAAAATTACACGGATGCAAGGAAGTACTCTTAAGCTCACTATTATGTTGAATTCACAGACAAAACAAAATGCATGCAAGGACAGCTTTTATTAGAAAGGAGGGACATTAAAATGCATAGATTTTATATTTTGCTCCAGCCATCTTCATATTGTCTAATTATAAAGCATAAAAGCCTCGCCTGCTTTTACCTCAATGAGCAGAATCATTAAGGTGATGAAAGTAAGTCATTTTCACATTGCCAGTAAACTAGTAGGAAGTCAGTCAGTGCTGAATGTAATTGCTATCAGCAGCGGACAGCTCCTGGTGCTGAAAGGGAAAGGCAGAGAAACCTCTTTCACAATAGCTCACTCAACCAGCCTTTGAAAAATCACAGCACAACTGAATGAGGTGGCAAGTGCTCGGGCTGAATAGCACTGTCTGCAGAACAATGGCAGCCAACTCCAAATCCTACTATAATCACATTAATGAGATTAATCAGTGAATTAGCAGCAGTCAAATGTCAGGGTGGCAAGGAGGAATCCAACCAAGCTTGGTAATTAACTTTTTGGGGGCAGGGGGAAGAGAACCAACCGTGCTATCTTTTAGGCTTTTTCAGAAGTTTACCATTTTTTTTCCTTTGGAAGATCCTAACAATTCTAGGGGGGGGGGGAGAAGGGGAAGTGGAAACTTCCACCTTTCCTTGCTACAAGACTATCTGCTAATACACAGTATCCTACTGCTCTTCTGTTACTTTCAGCTGAAGTCCATTGAGTAAACTAACAACATTTCACACAATACATCCAAACTATCAGAGCTACATTGTGCTCAACTTTATGAGTGTGAGATTAGTTTTGTAATCCAACTTCCACCACAAAAAATCTAATATGCATGATAAATATGGCTGATACCAAAGGCATATTAAATACCATTCTTCTAAAGAAATCTTTAGTAAAGATATGCATTTTTCAGGAGAGAAGTATTTTAAAAAATATATTAGTAGTCATATGTTATCATGACATTGTACTACTAGTCTTGTAGAATATACTTCTGAAAACAAAAAGCGGGTATTTTAGTTGAGTAATTTAATTGAAGTTCTTTAATGTGGACAACTGAGAGACCTGTCATACTGTATCTGACCTCAATAGAAGTGAAACTTCTTTACACCTGAAATTCAGCCCCTACAATCTTTTCAGTGTTGCAAAGAGTGACTATCCAGAGTTAAATTTTGACAAAGTTCTTGGTAAATAGTAAATAACTTAAACAAAATAATTAGTTGCCAAAAAGGGGGATACTTCATAACTCACTTTCTATCTTTAAAACAATACAGCAGCCCTGTAAAATATTTTTAAATTTTTTAAATCTAGGTTTACACTAACATATTATTTCTATAAGAAATGAACATTTTAAAGATTTTGGATTTGTCTAGAGTTTATCTAACCAAGATTACAGTGATCATTACAGAGGAAAAATAGCATGCTTTTTCAGTGGAGTTTAAGCTCTTTTAATACAGGTACAAGAAGAAAATCTGCTTTACAAGAGTATATTTTAATTACTCCAGATTTGTTTTTAAACTATAGTTATTTTTAGCATTAAGTTACTGTTATATTTATAATTTTCACTAAATTTACATGTATTATAGTTCCATTGTCCAGTATCATCTTCCAGATACACTTGTCTGAACTATCTTCAAGCTGAAGTACAGGCTATGAAGGTTTCAACAGGGTTAATTAAACCAATAACCCTTATTTGCAAACCTGGTCCTCTTTTATAAAGGAGATAACATGTTAAACTAGATTTGAAATCTTAATGTTAATGATATTTAAAAATACAAATTATATCTGTTTCTTTAAAAATACAAGTCATTGTTTTTCTGTCACAGTGTCACAAATATCATATTTGGTGTTAAAAGAAAGCATCATATCTCAGTATCTTTTATATAAAAGTATCTGAATATCTGGAATGCTTGAGTATTCTATGATTGTCTGTGAAGTTTTTGTCTCAGGATCTTGGTTTCTAACAAGTACCGTACAACATGCAGCAAGTTTATAAACAACAACATACTTAATGCATGCAACATAATGCTTTTAAAGCCAGACTCTGGAATATTAATAAAACTAGTCTACAGCTCAACATACTCTCAACTACACAGCAGCACTGCAAGAAGAACTTGAAAAGAGCAAACAATGGACATGTAAGAACAGCTACAAAAATTGACTGAAAAAAAAATGAAATAACAATAACCCCTCCAGTTAGCTAAAAGAATCCCCCCCAAATGAAACACAGTAATCACCTGTACCCTTAACCATTACAAGCTAAACAGAAGAACGGCATTTCAGCATGGTTAAGAAACAGCCCTATCTTACTACAACTTTGAAAGAATGAGGAGTAAGAAGCATACCACAGAGACCCAGAAAAGGCTGCTTTTTTCTTCATTGAACACTGAAAAGACACCCCATGTTCCAGGGATTAGGAAAAAAAAGAAAATGCACCCACCAACACTGAGTAAAAATCAGGGGGGCTTCAAGTAGACTGCAGGGAAAAAGCTCTCTCACTCTCTTTAGTGTGCAGAAGCTTAGGGGGGAAAAATGTCGCCCTGGCAGGAATGACAAATGCAGCACGATAGGCTAGCAGGCCTGAGGGATCTGTTTTACTTCCACATACATCCTCTAATGCACGCACTCCCACTCATCCTCTCGATATGCTTTTTTTTTCCTCCACTTTTTTTTTCACCAGCTCCAAATCCCCGGCATATGACCTTCTGTTAAATAGATAAAAAAAAATTTGCTTATCAGTCATGCAAATGAGGCTGAATTCATTTTCCACAACAGATGGCCTCATAGATAATGATGATGGAAGAGAGAAAATTGAATGTCTCTCACAAGGTGGTCATGGCAACCGAGAGCAGAATAATATCAATAATAAGCTCACTGCATAATAAGGTTGTCAATCCCACAAATCAAAGTCTCCAGCTAAATCAGGTATCCCACCCCCAACTAGTTATCAGGTAAATAGAGAAATAGAGAGCATCTTTTTTTCTTTTTTAAACAAGGGCTTGTGCAGAGAAATGGCAGCTCCAGTGATTCTTGGGACACAAGGAGCAGGAGAAAGCAGGAGAGATTTTCTCACTGCTAATTGTGTTTTATTTAATGGTTTTGGGTTTTCTTGGGTTTTTTCCTCTCCGTTTTACAGCCTTTTTTTTTTTTTTTTTTTTTTAAATAGCAAGCCTGATGTTTTGAACCCGATCTGCTGCTGGAGCTTTTCTCCCCTCCCTGTCTCTGATGTGGAGTGCTGCATTGATGCAATAGCAGCTCGCCTCAGGCTTCCACCTTGACTCCCAGGGGGCCATCCCGCAAAATGAATCAGCAGCCATCCCGAGCAGACTGATTAAAATGAAAATGGCAAGGCACATGTCTGGGCGGAACTAGAGCTGAGCTGTGCTGCCTGTCTGGCAAGCATGCTCAATATAGCTTTTGCTAATAATGGCTTACTGCCTTTCATTTTTTAAAGGTATTACCATCTCCTCTTTCCCCCTCCTCCCCCTAACATCTAATGGTGCTGGGGGGTTTTTCCCCCTTAATTGTATATTGCTCACAGTTCTTGTCTGCCAGACTGACATGCAGCTATTGTGAAAAGACATACTGCCTTTGCAGGGATTTTCTCCTCAGATATGCTGAAATACCAAGACAACATATTAACATGCAGCTATAAATTATTGCCAGCCATTTGGTAGAAAGCAGATCTGAGGACAGGAACAAAAATCACCAAACCCAGTTCCTGCTTCACCTGTGCATTGCCTCATATATTGAAAAAAAAAAAACTATTGGGAAAATGATTTTATCCCAAAGCCTGCAATGGTCTCTTGCACATAATGCATCACACATCATGACCAGCAGTAAGGGGAAAGCAAGTCCATTTCAAATATATTTGGGATAAATATAATTGGAGCAATGGTTCCTGGAAAAATCCCAAATGCAGTAAATACAAGAGGAGGTTTTCTATCAGTTAAGTATGAAATACATTTACTGGACAAATGCAGGTTTCTTAAACCAGCATTGATACAGGCGTTATCATTGCAATCAGGGCACGAGGCTGCTCTTTGAGGCAAGCAAGGTGTTGAGTTGGCTCTTCAGCTTCCTTCTCCCTTTGTGTGTACGTGCGACTTTCATAAGCAAACAGGGTGGCAGGCTGCAGGCACAGACCGAGCTGTGTACACATTAGACCTTTACATACAAAGACGCCTTTAGTGAAATCCTGGTTTTGAGAGGTGCTTTTTTTTTCTGCACTCCAACCCTGCTGCTGCAGTGTGAACCAGAAATCAATAGAGCTGCTCTAATGGAGGTTCCACTCTGCAAGCAGCTGCAGTTGGCTGTGCGCTTGGTCCCTCACACACACACACACACACACACACACACACACACACACACACGCACGCACACAGTTAATGACGTCTGTGCAGCTTTCTCAGCTGATTGGGCACCGCATCGGATGTTCTGTGGAGCAAAGAATAGGAATCATTTACAGTCTGCTAAAAAATGGTAGCTTAGATTTTCCTGTCTCCAAGAGACCAAGACTGAGCTTTCCCTGTACAGTCTGGCTATGGTCTGTGAGTGACAACAGTCCTCTAGGGTTTGCGTGGTCACCATGGAATAAAAGATAACACTCCTAGATTATCAAATAATCAGCTGTGACATAGAAGTCTCCAATTCATACGGGATTCTTTTATAGGGTTACACATTCATATTGTAAGAGATAAGAATAAGAATGAAGGAGAATGGACATGAAGAAAATCCAAGTTGCTTAATAGATTAACAGGGGATCTGGTGCCTTTTGGTGTGTTTACAAGGATTTTTGATTCCCATATGAGCAGTGTTTTAACAAGGGTTTCATCTTAACATTCATTGTCATAAATTATGCAATGAAACATGTAATCATTTCACTGTAAATTGTCTGTCACTTCCCTTACCTCTAGCAGAAAAAAAAAATATTCCATTTGCTAACATTTGGCTTCCCATTTCATTTTCCAAATTAAAAAGAAAAAAATATACACACGCACATTTTTTCTACAGTCATGCTGTAAAACTACTGAACACTGTTAAAACAGGGTTTTTCTATATCAAACTGGCTATGTCCGTTACCTGAAGCTGTAGCTGTATCTCACTGAAACAAGAAACAACCGTGTTGATGAATGTATAAAAAATCTAATCCTTTACTCCCAAGATAAGGCATTCCTGGGATCTGCGGCACTGCAGAACACCTCCCCCACCATCCTGTCAATGTATTTCAACTTCAGTATATTGACAGCAACTGCCCCAGCCTGAGTCTGGCTCCAGTGAAGCATTTATATTCCTTCCACTCAGCCCTGTGCATCTTTGCAGGGCTGAGAATTCCAACCCAAGACCAGCTCTGGAGAAACAGTCTGGGAGAATGAATGAATCATAAAGCCATATTGCACGACAGAGTCACATCCCAGCCTATGTTCTACAGTTCATTCTTATGCAAGCTTTAAAAAAAATCCAGCTCCAAATCTAAAAATTATGGGATGTGGCAGGCTGCAGACTAATGGACTGTAGGATAATTTAGCACAAAAAGGGGCCAGGAAGCTTAGAGGTCCACCTTCTCCTTCCAGTTAGCAATTATTCCACCACAATATCCCCCCTCCAAATATTTATCTAATCTCCATTTAAATTATTTATGAAAGCTTCTCTTTCTGCTGTCCTTGGCAGTTTGTTGCACATACTAACTGCTCTCTATGTAGAGACATTCTGCCCAGATTCTTTTGCTGCCCAGCCCTTATTTAGCTTTAACCCCTTTTCTACTAGACAGAAAGCTTTGGTTTACAAAACCACTTCCATTGGTTGCTCACTTGTAATAAACACAATCTCAGGACAAACTGGGTTTATTCAGAAGCCCAGCAGTTGAGAATTTACTAAACTGAGTAGGCACATTACCTTAGGTGACAGCTGAACAGTTAGGTTCATGCCCTTCTCTTACCCTTGTTGAATTGAATGTCCGGAAGTTTAAGTTACATGATAATATATATAGGTCTTTTGTATTTTTAGAAGGTAGTTGGATTTTCTATTTAATAGAACTCTTCAAGTGAATTCGATAATTTTCAAATTAAAACATTGTTGCCATTGATATAATAAAAGGAAGTTGTATTCATTTGTCAGGAATTTCTACAATTAACTTGTGGACAAATTGGAGAGAGTCCAGTGGAGGACAACAAAATGGTGAATGGCTGGGGCACATGATTTCTGAGGAGAAGCTGAAGGAACTGGGCTTATTTAGTCTAGAGAAGAGAAAACTGAGAGGGGATTTAATAGCAGCCTTCAACTACCTTAAGGGGGGTGCGGAAGAGGATGGAGCTAGACCTTTCTCAGTGGCAGCAGGTGACAGAACAAGGAGCGACAGTCTCAACTTGCAGCAAGGAAAGTTAGGTTAGATATCAGGAAATATTTTCTCACTAGGAGAGTAGTAAAACACTGGAACAAGTTACCCAGAGAGGTGATGGAAGCTCCATCTTTGGAGCTTTTTAAGACCTGACTTGGCAAAGCTTTGTCTGGGATGATCTAGTTGAGGATGCTTTGAGCAGGCAGTTGGGTTAACTGACCTCCTGAGGTCCCATCCAAACATAAGTTTCTATGATTCTATGAAATAGGTTTAATAAACATGGCATTGACTAAATGAAATGAAGAGCAGTAGTTGCCAAAAGAGAGAAGTACTTGTAACATACTTCATCACTGTGATTAAGGCCAAATCACCAGTTAGGGCTTAATCACCATTTTGGTAAAATTTGGAACCCTAAACTCTTTCTCCCAGAACACCAAAATAGGGTCTATCTATTCCTGTACATCAGAGCATAAGTAGTCTCTAATTGCACTTTACCCAACTGCACCCATTCAAGAGTTCATCTTTACTGTTGTCTCTTGTAGAATCTGCTGGAGAAGAGGAAAAGCTATATGTCCCAGGCTCCTTTGATATTTAGTCCTTTAACTGACCAACCAACCCCTTATAAGGACTATCTCCAACAAGAAGCTGTTAGCACACTATTTAGTGAGAATCTGCCACCTCACATTAGCAGAGCCACTTCTGTATGGTAATGGCAACATCTGGAAATGAACTTCCTACATTCTCTTAATTCCTCACCAGACGTTTAACAAACTTTTAATTCCTATTAATGCACTTCCTCACTCAAGCAAAACTTGTAGGATGCACACACCAGATCATATTCAGTAAGAGAGAATTTCAGAGAAGACATGAGGTTTACAGAACATCCTACTATCACACAATATAGCAATAAGATAGAATATCTCACTCAAAATATATGACTTCACCTGGATATAAAAAAATTGCTCATATTTCACACCTAAATTTGGAAAAATTGACGTTTTCAGTCTAGGTTTTCTGGACTGAACCATAGATTCTCCAGTCATCAGGCACAATTCACTTCAAATGTCCTAAGCAAAAGTGAAGCAGACAAAGTAACTGAGTTTAACAGATAGGTCCTACAATATCTGCAACAACTTTTGTGTTGGTGGGTATCAGTCCCAGCCATAACTTCCATCATTTTCCCAGTGAAATGTTTAATATGGTTTAAAAAAAGGGAAATAGCTGCTAGATAGTAAGCAATAGTACAATGCATCAAGTCTTGTCAGTTTAGAGCTACTAGAAATTATTATAAATTCATTTAATGGATGAGCCATGAATTGGCAAGCCCACTAGGTACGCAAGATCTATGGAACCTAGCCCTCCAAGGTTTCATATGTTCAGGGTAGTGTAATGCTCCAGAAGCTCCACATCTGTCACAAGCAAAGGCAAAAAAAAATCTAGCATCACACATGACTACTGCTCTGCTTTTAGTGCCACTTTCTGAAACCTGTTTATTGGAAAATGAAAGAGATGCAATCAATTGCACTCTTATCCACACCTCTTAATTTGACAGGCATGAAAGTATATATTACACTGAAGACAAGATTCTTTGGGTAAATCTGATATCTTTTATTAGACCAACTCATATAGTTGGAAAAATTCTTCTTAGCAAGCTTTTGGGTATAAATACCCTTCATCATGCTGAGGACGCATCTGCAGTTGGTGTGTGCTCTTCCTGAAATAATATGAATAGTAAAGAATCCAGAGGCTGGGCTGGTATGCATGCAAGAATGCCAGTCAGTGAAGGCATAAACTGAGGAGTCAGTGGGTGAGAGACAAGAGTGGGGGGAGAAGAGGAATGAATGTAGCTGGTAAATAGTGGAGAGGTACATGGGAAGTCAGACGTTAGGCAGGTTATAACATGTCATAAATCCAATGTCTATATTTAGTATCCAGGCGGTTGATGAAGTCAAGTTCATAGGCTTACCTGTGAAGAGTGTTTTGTAAATTTCATTTCAGGTTTAGAACTTGGAGATTGGAGAGACAGTGGTTTTCTTGTGAGAAATGTGGCTCCACAGGTAATTTGGTGTTCTTGTCTTTGCTAAATTTCTGGCGTGTGTTAATTCTGGTATACAGTTGTTGTTTGATCTCTCCTACATATTTTCCATCAGGGCATTTAATGCACTGGATGAGATATATTACATTTCTGGAGGTGCAGCTGTAAGATCTAAGAATGCTGATGGCTCTGTTGTAGGGTGTACTAATTGTGTGGGTGGTGGAGCTATGTTGGCAGGTTTTACATTTCTTGTCATGGCATGGTCTAGATCCATTTGGTATGTTTTAGGCCATAGGAAGTTTGCTTTTGGTGATGAGGTTAGGAAGGTTCAGTGCTTGTTTGAAGGCTAGGATGGGTGGTTCTGGGAAGATCTCTTTAAGAATTGGGTCTTTTTTTAGTATGGGTTGCAAGTGTTTGAGGCTTTTTCCTATAGGTTCCAGGGAGGGATGATATGTCATAACCAGTGGTGTGTGATTCATGGGGGTTTTCCTTCTGTACTGGAGTAATTCTTTACATGGTATCTGGGTGACTCTTTCAATAGTGCAATCTAGATCTCTGGAGGAGTGTTCTTGTTGGGTGAAAGCCTTTTGAAATTTGTGAGGTGGCAATCCTGGGTGTTCTCCTCAGTGGAAATTTGGTGGTATCTGAGGGCTTGGCTGTATATTGCAGCTTTCTTGGTGTGCTTAGGGTAATTTCTGGTTCTGTGCAGATACGTATGTTGGTCTGTGGGTGTCTTGTATATCACGGCCTGTATTATACAATGATCGCTATCCAAAATGGTATCTAAAAAGGAGATGTTGGTGTTGGAGTATTCAAGAGATAGTCAGAGGGAAGGATGATGATTGTTGAATTTCTGCTGGAACTCAGTCAGAGATTGCAGGTTTTCAGTCCAAATGATGAAGATGTCATTGATACATCTTAAGTATAGGAAGGGCTTGATGGTGCAGTCCTTGAGGAATTCTTCTTCCAGGTGGCTCATAAAAAGTTTGGCATAATTTGGGGCATTTTCACAAGAAAATCACTCTTGCTCCAATCTTTCAGTTCTAATCCTCAAAGGGAATTTACAAAACACCTTTCACAGACAAGCCTAAGAATTTCACTTCATCAGCCTCCTGGATACTAAAAATCATGGGCTAAATATAGACATTGGATTTATGACACATTATAACCTGCCTGATATCTGACTCCCCAGGTAGCTCTCCAATATATACCAGCTACATTAATTCCCACCTCTCCCCCCACTTGTCTCTCACCCACTTACTCCTCAGTTTACATCTTCACTGGATGGCATTCTTGTATGCATACCAGCCCAGCCTCTGGCTTCTTTACTATCCATTCCAGTTCAGGAAGAGCATACAACAACTGCAGATGGTTCCTCAGCCTGATGAAGGGTATTTCTACCCAAAAGCTTCCTAAGAAGAATTTTTCCAACTATTTGAGTCAGTCTAATAAGAGATATCAGATTTATCCAAAGAACCCTGTCTGCCTATGTCCTTAGACCAAGATGGCTACAACCTATACTCTTATTATAGTGAACACAGTCAAGCAAAAATACCCTCAGTATCATTACCTAAAAAAGTTATGTCTTGTGATTTACATGGACATCTTATGTGGACCAGAACAGAGTCTCTTACCTCCAATTGACTTGGTTCTGGCTACAGGGGAAGACCTGGTGGGGGATCTACAGGTACAAGGTCACCTAAGGGATAGTGGCCACCAACTGATAGGATTCCCTATCCAATGAAAAGTGAGAAAGACATCTAGTAGGGCAGAAGTGCTAGAATTCCAGAAAGCCAACTGCAATAAGCTCAGGAGATTAGTTAGTGTGGGACTGAGGATGGGAGCTCCTCAATGGACTGATCCTTCAGGTACAGTGGGACACCACCCCAGTTCACACAAAGGGAAGAAAAAGAGCCAAAAAACCTTCTTGGCTGAACAGGGAAATCCAGGAGAGCCTTCAGAGGAAAAGAGAGGCTTACAAGCTGTGGAAGCAGGGGGCAGCCACCAAGGAAGAGTACACCTGCTTGGCTTGTGCTTGCCGGGAAGCAGTGAGGAAGGCCAAAGCAGATACTAAACTCAAGTTGGCAACAAAGATTAAGAGTAACAAAAAGGCTTTCTTTAAGTACATAGGTAGCAAGAAGGAGGCTCAGGGTAACATAGGGCCTCTACAGAATAGTCTAGGGAAACTCACAAGAGACAGGATGGATAAAGTGGAGCTTTTAAATGACTCCTTTGCATCTGTGTTCCCTGGACATGAATACAAATACGCTTCCCAATAAGACTTTAGTCTGGCATGAGAGAAATACCAATCCACCTATGGTTAGTGCTGAGCTAGTGAAGGGGCACTTGAAGGGGTTGGACATATTTAAGTCAGCAGGCCCCAATGATCTTCCTGCCCTTTGGGCGGGGGGCTGGACTCGATGATCTTCTGAGGTCCCTTCCAGCCCAAATGTCTATAAAATCTATGAAATCTTCACTCAGTTTACTTGTAAGTTTACTGTTTATCTTCACAAGAGAAGGCTGAGGGGGAACCTGGTGACTGTCTATAAACTCACTAGGGGGGACCAGAAGGGTTTAGGGGAGACACTGTTTCCCCTAGCACCCCCTGGCATGACAAGTAACAATGGACACAAATTATTAGAGAGTAGATTTAGATTAGACATCCACAAGAACTACTTCACAGGGTGGCTAGGAGCTGGAACCAACTTCCTAGGGAAGTGGTGCTGGCTCCTACCTTGGGGATCTTTAAGAAGAGGCTTGATGACTACCTGGCTGGACTCATTTGAGTCCAGTCTTTTCTCCCGCCCAGGCAGGGGTCGGACTTGAAGATCTACAAGGTCCCTTCTGACCCTACTTCTATGATTCACCCAAGGGTGCAAAAGGAATTGGCTGGTGTCATAGTGAAACCACTGGTGCAACTGTTTGAGCACGCATGGCACTCAGAATGGGTTCCAGAAGACTGGAAAAGAGCCAATTTGATTCCTATTTTCAAGAAGGGGAGGAAAGAGGACCCGGGTAATTATAAGCCAGGTAGCCTCACCTGTATTCTTGGCAAGACCTTTGAAAAAATCATTAAGGATTACATTTGTGGTGGGCCATTGGGTAATACAATGTTAACGGGAAACCAGCATGGGTTTATAGCAGGTAGATCCTGCCTGATTAACCTGGTCTCTTTTTATGACCAGGTCACAAAGTGCTTAGATGCAGGGGTGGAGATAGATGTTATCTACTTGGACTTTAAAAAGGCTTTCGACACAGTGTTGCACCCAATTGTTAGAAGTAAACTGAGTAGCTGTGATGTGGATTTTTTCACAGTAAGGCGGGTGAAAAACTGGCTTATGGGACGCACCAAAAAGTGGTGGTGGATGAGGCGGTTTCTCCTTAGAGAGATGAGGGCAGTGGTGTTCCCCAAGACTTTGTCCTTGGACCAGTGCTGTTCAATATCTTCATCAGTGACTTGGATGAGAGGGTTGAAAGTACTCTGTCCAAATTCATAGATAACACCAAACTATGGGGTACAGTAAACACACTGGAGGGCAGGGAGCGAATACAGGTGGATTTGGATAGACTGGGGAAGTGGGTAGATCAGAATAGGATGCAATTTAACAAGGATAAATGCAAGGTGGTGCACCTGGGGAAAAAGGATCTCCAATACACCTATAGACTGAGAAGTACTATTCTGAGTACCACGGCAGTGGAAAAGGATCTCGGAGTCTTAGTCAATGCAAAAACGAACATGAGTTGCCAATGTGACAAGGTAATAAGTAATGCTAACCACGCTCTTTCTTGCATTAGTAGGTGCAACACGGGAAGATCTAGGGAGGTGATACTTCCCCTCTATGAGGCATTGGTCAGGCCACAGCTGGAGTACTGCATCCAGTTTTGGGCACTGCACTTCAAGAGGGATGTGGATAACCTTGACAGGGTTCAGAGAAGGGCTACTCATATGGTTGAGGGCCTGTGGGTAAGATCCTATGAAGACAGACTGAAGGACCCGAATCTCTTCAGCCTTCAAAAGAGAAGGCTGAGAGGTGATTTTGCGGCTGTCTACAAACTCATCATGGGGAGTCAGCAGGGAATAGAGGATACTCTGTTTACTAGGGTGCCCCTCAGGGTTACTAGAAAGAATGGCCGCAAACTAAAGGAGAGTAGATTTAGATTGGATATGAGGAAGAAATTCTTTACAGTGAGGGTTGCCAAAATATCAAATGGGCTTCCAGGGGAGGTGGTGCTTTTCCCTACCTTGGAGGTGTTCAAGAAAGGATTAGACAGGCACCTAGCTGGAGTTATTTAATCCCAGTACTCTTTCATGCTTAGAGCAGGGAGTTGGATTTGATGATCTAAAAGGTCCCTTCTGACTCTAGAAATCTATGAAATGTAAGCCACCGTAAGAGAGAGGGACTGAGCAGGGTAGGTAGCATAACTGGAAAGTTATATTCCCAGTTTAGTTCATTCTGAGGCCTACGTCTCTAAACATAAATCCCCATTGTAAGAGATATGAGTACCCATACCCAAGGGAATATTGCTGGACATCTAGTAGAATGTGCCAATCTGAGTGCCATAATAGTATGTGGTTTGAAGAGGTGAGCTGAATTTTTTAAGTCTTTTTTAATCGAGTAAATATTAGAAAGACAGCTTGCCATACTGTTTTAGAGAAGCATTTTCAACACACTTGAAACATTCTTTTATTATTATTTTTTCTTTATAGAGCACAGACAGATGACTATGCAGCCTCACCACACAACTTTAGGCAAAATGTTAACAGACTAAACTAAGATAAATAAATTCATTCTATGTTTGTTGTGAGCTGAGGTGTGCTATAAACAGATTTTTAAAGTCAGATGATATAATATTTATACCTAACGCCACAAGCTTCACATTTTCCAGAATCTGATCCTATACAATGTGCATAAACATGAACAATATATAAAAGTCAACCAACTGTATAAAGGATTATTATTGCTTATCTGTATTTTCATCTTGCTAGTATAACTGGTCATAGAGCAGTACCCAGTTGCGTGTAGCACTGACCAAAAAAAAAAAAAAAAACCAGAACAAAGGATAGATCCTGCCTACCTAAAATTATAGTTATGGATCTGCATGCGCCCAGGCATCATATTATAACCTGGAGTGCTGATAGCAGATCATGTTATTCTGAAGGGACCAAAAGACCAAAAAAATAATAGGTGAACTTAGGATAATGGAACCCCAACACTGTCATATTGCAATGTCAGTCTGAATATGCAAGGGACATTAAGATGTTCAGTTAAAGTGTATCTGATTAAAACAGACCTCTTCAGTTAATGCTGTCAATCTTGGATTCTTATAATAGTTCCAGAATTACTGATTTGGGCCAAAAATAAACACCTCTCTCAGCATTTTGGTACTGCAGGTTAATTCAGGTGGAAGTAATATTTTAGGACATAACAAAAAAAATGCTTATGATAATAGTATAAATGTTGTGTGAGAGAGTTTGTAATAGTCTGGTTTGGTTCATCATTCTGTATTCAAAACCAGGACAATTGTTTCTTATTATGTACAGAGAGACGTGTGCTGTTGGTTTTGCTATTGGTTTTGCTATTGACTTCAAAGAAGAAAATCCACAGAGATGTCGACAAATTGGAGAGAATTCAGTGAAAAGCAATAAAAACAATTAAAGGGCTGCCGGGAATAGCTTATGGGAAAAGATTAAAAGAACCACATGCACAGATCTTAGGTAAATAACTGAAGGGGGACAAGATAACTTTCTATGGGTATTTGAAGGTTTGAAACACCAAGAAGGGAAGGTAATTGTTTGGAGTGTCCAAAGGATATAAGTAGGAGGAAGGGGAATAAATTAAGTAAAGAAATATTAAGGTCCAATATTAGCACAAAAAAAGAAAAGAAGAGAAAGAAAACCCCGAATAATGAAATCTATTAAATCATGGCATAATATCTTAAGGGAATAGTAAAGTCATATTGCTCAAGTCATTTACAACTGGACCAAACAAAGCACTAGAGATTATACTGTAGAGAGCAAACCTACAATTGCAGGGGAGTAGCATAGACAACCTAATAGGCCTGCCTGTCTCTAATTCCAATGATTCTTTATTCCTACTAGCTGATTTCCCCGCCCAAACAAAAGTCCCTTATGTAAACCATTATGGGAATTATCATTGCCAGACAGAAAAAAAGAAACTATTACTACTAAATGCGAAGGGAGTTTCCATTTGAGAAGTGGCTTAATAAAAATACTTGGCAGGAACACATTAATTTGTTTTATCACTAATGAGAGAATAGAATATAATGTTAATCGCATACGAGACACTCTGGGAACACGGCAAAAGTTCCTGAGCTAAAGACTAATTTAGTAAAGCATTTAAACAGGTGTCCAAACTTAAGTAAGTGATAGTCCCATTCACATCAAAGCAAGCACAAATCTAGTGGACAGTCACATTTGATCTGAACAATATTTATATTACATTATTACAACTGTATGCTCTTCACATCATGCAGATTTTGCTTCATCAACTATGTGGACATCAATAAGATGTGGTTAAAGTGGTTAAAGTATGGTATGTACTTAATTTACTTGCTGAACTGGGGCCTAAGGCTCCAGTCCTGTGAAGAATTAGGCAAATAAGTATCACTATGCATATGAGCAGTCCCACTATCTATTCATGCATTATCATTATTAATTATTTGTACTGTGCAGCAGTTGCAGACTCTAGTAAAAAAATTAAGGCCATATTCTGTTAGGCATTATACAAGCAGAACCAAAAGCAATCCATATAGAGTGATGCACATATTAGGCTGATGACCTAAATAATCAACAGTTAAAGAACAGCTCGTAACAGATCTTGCAAGCTGAGCAGCAAAGGTTAGCATATTTATTATTTAGCACGTGCTTCTTTGAGAAGAAGCCTAAGGACAGCAGGCCTCCTGGAGGCAGTGTGCTTTCAACAGGGATTTGGAGAAGAAAAGGATGGAAAAACAAAGTTGATCAGGGCTGGTGAGAAACAGGAAAACACATTAGGTTAGAAAGTGTGAAGATGTGGATAAGAGCAAGTGGACAATATGGTGGAGAGAAGATTTCAATATGCCATAAACAGATTATGGCAACCTATCCTTTTTCACAAGAAAAGCTTGCTGGAAGAGTAACCTGCTAAGTTTCAAAAGCACTACAAATTTACCACTAAAATATTAAATTTCCAGAAGCCTGGACTACAAAAATTACTTTGTATTGTGGTAACATTCAGATGCCCTATGAGGATTAGCGTTTGTCAGAATTAATCCATGAGGAGTCAAACAAAGTCTATTTACATGTGGGTTCCTTAACAGCTCATACAAAAATTAACCTGTAGAGGTTCATACATGCGTTAAGGTTCCTCAGCTGCCCAGACCTTGAGACCATCCTCCCTTTCAGCAGCCATTGACTTAAAAAACTCACTAGGTCAGCAGTTGGCTACCTTATAAAGCTGCAGGCCAGATCCACCCACTTTGGGTCAGAGGTGGGCCAGCAGGTGGGGCGTGGGCTCTTGGGATCAATTGCTGCTGCCATTTCCCCACTGCCAGTCTAGAAAAACATCCATCATTGGTGCTTTTCACAGGGAAGGCACCTGCCTCTGCTGCCTTTCCCCACACCCTCTGCCACCACTTTTCCATGCACTGGCATGAAGAAAGCACCTGGCATGGGGAAATGACTACGGCTGAAGCCCCTTGCTGCCCACTACTACTGCAGCCCATGGCCATGCAGCTAGAGTTGGCCCACAGGGTGTAGGTTGCTGACACTAGGTGGCTCCCTCTTCAGCTTGAAAACTCCCTAGACACATATGTCCTAAACTGTCTCAGCTTGAGTACATGGATACCCTACTTCCTCCTATATCCCACTGGGATCCAGAAACTAGACAAAGTGCAGCAACCACCTTCCAGGACAAAGTGCTGCACGCACCATACTCCTTCCATCCAACTCCCAGGCTATAAGCTAGTCTGGGAGTGGGGACACTCTCCATCACTCCTGTTGAAGGGAGGTCACTGCATTTAAAGAAGTGCAAGATTCTCAGTCAGGGATGCTAATGCCTTAGTCCTGGGTTCCAGTTACAGCTCTCAGGATAATTCCTGTTTTTTTCCCCAAATAGTTACTGTAAGAAAAATGCACAAAGTGATGGGAGCTGGGATAAGAAACCAGGACTCCTACATGAATACTTTAAATGCTAAGATACAAGGTCACACTCTTGTTTCACTTTGAAACAGCCTTAATATAAGAAGTGAAAAGTGCTGCACCTAGCCTTGCCTATAGTTAGGTGGTTAGGGTACTCTCCCGGGAGATGGGGGACGTAGGTTAGAATCCCCTTAGGCTGAGGAGGTCACTGAACTTGAGTTTCCTGTTTCCTGGAAAAGTGCTCTAACACTGATAGGTAATTATATTAAAAGGTGGGTTACTCTTTACCTATGTTTCAAAGGGAAATAGCAGTCCTCAGTACGTTGAAAGAACAGTTTTAGGTGCCAATACTAAAGATAGGTAGGTGCCTACTCTAAGTCTCTAGAGAGAGTTAGATTTTAGCTATATCAGGCAAATGGCAATGTTATGCATCTAAGTGTCCGCTGAATGATCTAAACATGACACTTAAATGTTTTATTAAGGAGCCCATTTCAAAAATTGCCCTATAAAATACTCTCCAACCTAAAATATCCAAAGCAGTTTGATCAGCACTGAACCCACATAAAACATGGCCAAATATGTAATTTCTACATCACAGACTGTACCATTGGAAAGTGGGTAGACCTGGGTGACCATACAGGGTAAGGTTTTAAAAATAAATACCAAGTGCTTTCGAAAAGCCTGTATAAGAATGCCTAACCCTCTTTATGCAGATGTACCACGGAAGTGACACCTTCTTCCAACTGTACAATCCCCTTTATTTTAATATTTTGTGGCAGCATATTTCACAGTTTCACTGAGAGTCAAGCACGAAATAATTGCAAGATTAATCATGAGGATTTAGTTTTAAACAGAACTGATATAATTTCATTTAAAAATTTAATAATTAAATAAATCAAATGCCATTTTAAAACAAATATCATTAAAGTTTATTTTTACTTTTTCATTTCCAAACCTCAAAAACAACTTTATATATTGTATTAGATAGTGGGAAACCTGTTCACCTGTTACTTTCACTCAACTGAGTTCACTTTGTTTTACTATTGAACCTCCTCATTACCACTAGTTTGTCCTAATCATACATCTTTTTTATTTAACTTACTTATCTTGAAATTCCTCCTGATCAGGGAATTTATAGCAGACTTTCACTAGAAACAAAAAATCATACCTTTATTTTCTTTAATATAGAGCTGTAATAAATCAAGCTAACTTCAAGGTTTTAGGAAATTCCATTAAATATAAAACCCTCTCCCCTTACTGTTCTTGCACTTAAGCTTCTCTTACAGAAAATATTAAATACATCCATCTTTTATCTTCAATTGCAATCTTTTAAAAATTTTCTTATTAAGTACTGTAAATATTTGTGTATGTACATATTATGTATACTTCTATGTGTTTTAGTATATAATAGTTTCATAGTTTCATAGTTTCTAGGG
>NW_017728918.1:32533358-32555307 GCF_001723895.1 Crocodylus porosus | reverse complement strand
AGGATCGTCTCCTTAAGGAGCGACCACTCTCCTTGGACACCTGGCTCCCCCCCCCTCTGGGACCTCAGCGCTTCTCCAACTATCCTCCTTAGCTCACTGAAGTTTGCCCTCCTAAAGTCTAGGGCCGCTGCCTTACTGCATACCTTTGCCACCTTGCGCTGGATGGTGAATTCCAGCAGGCGATGATTGCTGTCACCCAGGTGGTCGAGCACCCGCAGCCCCCTCACCAGGTTATCACCCGTGGCCAGCACTAGGTCCAACAAGGCATCTCCCCTGGTGGGGCTGTGTATATATTACAGTGATGTGGATTTTTTTTTCATTTTGTATGTCATTTCTATTCAGGAACCAAAGAGTTTCTTATGAGTACATATCCCAGCACCTTTAGGGACCTTAACCTTATTTCTTCAGAGAGTTTATAGCTGGGAAAATGGCCACTAATCCATCGCCTATTACAGTACCCCTTTATCATTTATAGTCCAAAGTAATTGGATTCTTATGTAAATAAGACTTCATAACTTTAGTTCTTCATAACTGTATATTAATTTTTACTTTTTTTCAAGCATTTCCAATCACAACTATATGGGAGTCAGTAGAATGTAACAAACTGTCCTCCTATTCCATCCCATCTGATGTACTGAGGAATCAAGTGAAAAGACACAGAATGAGAAATGGTATCCTCTCTTGGAACACATTTTAATTTAACTGAAACCAAGAAGCAGACGAGATAAAACAGAAAACTATGGTAATCTTGTGGTAGAATTCCCTTAGAGTATCTTTTCTGATATTGCATCTAGATTGGTATACCACTCCCACTAGAATAGTATCTGAAGGCCTTACATACAACACCAGTCTCTATCAGATTGAACTATGTGGGCATGTCTACACAAGACATTTACTGAGGAGTTGTCTAATTAGCTCCACAGTAAACATTTCAGCGTCTACATGTCCAGCCCTATTAGGCAACAGAAAACTAATGAACTCTGCTGCAGGTTTGTATTTGTAAAGTATCATCCTGCTGCAGTTTTTTTTTTGCACAGCAATGTACATGTAGACTCTGACCCAGCTGGCTGGGGCATGAGTGTGCTTCAGTGCAAGGGCTGCCTGCTGGCTGCCCTCTCATGCCCCAGCTGGCCTCTACACAGCTTGTTGAGCTGGGTCAGAGCAGCCCCAGGCTGGTTGGCTGACCCCCAGGTCCCCAGCCAGCCAGGGCTGCTCCTACCTAGCTCAACGTGCTGCAGTCCCAGGCACACGTTCAAATGATGCTCCTGGGAGCAATATGCTCCAGTACATGTGCTGGAATTTAATCGCTCTGCATTAATTGCATGTTTAGATGTGCCCTGGGAGTAGATGTATCATTTCCATAAATTCCAACAAACTCAGAATTGAGTACTGATTTGTTCACGCTGAACAAATTGTTTTTGCCCCATAATCTTGAGCAGTTTCCCACATGGTCATTAGATCATGAATCTATGAGATCCTTCCTTACAGTGGGAGTCTATTCTTTTTTAAGAAAAGGATCCTTGAGGATTAGGCTTCAGATGTCACTAGTTCACTGGGTAGTCGTACAGTGACAGATACTTGTTTCCATATCTTCAACCATCCATACAGAATATCCCATGTCCAAGAGCAAGACAAGTATAGGTCTTCAAGATCAGTTTAACTTTTGTATGTTTAATGTTACTAATTAACTGGGCAGGAGAGGCAGATGCAGCACCTGGAGCAGGAACAGAGATTCTGGGAAAATACACATCTAAGAGAGGGAGCCAAAATGGAAATGATGGGTGTGAGGGCCTCCAACTGGCTAACAGGCACAGGAGTCTGAGATGGCTTTGGCACAAGAACTGCCGTAAGTAACAAGCCAGGGCTTGATGCACAGAGCTAAGTGTAGGTAGCCAGACACAAGGGCCATTTGTACAGTCCACAAAATTGACTTTTAAAATGGCTTAATGTCCTTTTTCACTGCTTCAATGGTGCAGCTGTTTGCACATCAGTGCTGTAATGTGCTTTAATGGTGGGCTGTTTGCATGTGTCAATGGCGTAAAGCGCATTAAATGGCTTTGGGATGCAGCAAAATAAATCATCTCTGAGGTGGCTTAGTTTGCCATGGAGGGAAGCACCAGGCGCTGGGCATCTCAGGGGCTGTGCAGTCAGCCCATGCAGGCAGGCTCCACTGAAGAAAAAAAAAAGCGGTGAGTCTGATCTTTTTTTTTTCTCTCCTCGGATCCTGCCAACCTGAGCTGTGCGTGGGCCTGGTGCTTCCTTCCAGAGCTGCTGTGCCCTCCGGGACCACTTGGGTCAGGTGCTTGTGGGCAGGTGTCACCTGTGGGGGTGCTACCACTGCTGCAGAGGGAAGCAACAGCCCCCCCCACCTGCAGCTCAGGGACCACTCGGCCTGCCAGCTGCTCTCCCTCCCCTCCCTGCCGCCGGAGAGGCAGGTAAAGGTTGGGCTCACCCCTTGTGTGCACGCCACTGGTGTTTACTTCACCCTAAACTGAAGCAGTGTTTTTGAAGAGCCACTGCTTCAGTTTAGGGAGAATTAAACCAAAGTAAACCCCTGTGGCATGCACAAATGCCCGACAACACTTTCTTCTACAGGAACTATATGAGGTAGAAATCCTTGCTGTTCCTCAGGTCTTAAATACTTCAGGCAACAGTGAGAGCCTTGCAAACCCCTCACTCTATATCTGCAGGCAAGACATAGAAAAAAAGAGAGAAAATAAAAGTAGTTACAGGTACCTGATACCCCCATCACCACTGTCACCTGCATGACTCTTTATTTGAGGTGCACTTTTTCTCCTAGGGATATACATCACACTTTGGTTTTGCACTTCCTTCTGCTTATGTATTGTTGGCCTGTTTAAAACACAAACATTTATTGTTTGCAGTTAGCAGGTCTGACTGCACATTATTACAGTTTTTTTCATGTGTGCTGACAACTTTAATAAGCTTCTGTTTTTGTTGGACCTATTGCTGCTGCCCAATGAGTTGTAAAAAATGTGGAGCAGAGGTCATGCCAAAAGATTTTGTTTTAAAAAATTAAATAAACAATGAACACAGTCATCTTAAATATCACCCCATAACCCCAAGCTGGACAGCATGGAAAATTACTTTTAGATCTATACTTGATTTGGCAGACATATCAACACTTAGCCTGAAACAACCCATATAATTTATGAGGAACAAAATACTGCCTTGCAAGCTCCTGACCTTAGAAGCACAGGTAATGCCAAACAAGTAGAGAACCATGTTACGAGGTTTTCCAGGTTCAGATACAACACCTGAGTGTGCAGGTAAAGAATCAGAAACTCTATGTGTGTTATGACAGTGAGCACCTATAGCTTTCTAATTCCCTAGTCTCTGCTGACCCAGGATTTACAGTGCTTATCAGGTTATTTTTCTGCAGAAAGGATCAACAAAGAATCCATTGGTGTTCAGGTTCTACTCCCTGCAAAAATGCTCAAAAATAGCTTCCCAGACAATCAAAACATACACTCCATCTTTTTGCAACTGCTAACAGTGTAACTTAAAGCTCTGCAAGAACTTGCTTTCTGGGTATGGCCTGGCATAAGCGATGGCAACAGTGGCTGTGCAGAATTCCTCCAAATAACAATGGGCACCACCTAAAAGTTCTCGCTAACCCAAATGTATAAATATCTGATAGCCTCCAAACCTCAGTGTTCAGTACATGGCCAACACTTCCTATGCTGTTTGTGAACAGTTCCCGCAAACTACCAAGTCCTGAATGACAGAAGACTGCTTGATGATATATTTAGTGGTCCCTTTAGAATGGCAGGTTATGGCAAATATGTGCCGCCGCTGGCCCCTGCACAGTTTGGGAACCTCAGTCTCTGAAAGCCAACTATTATTTCAGGCATATCCCTGATGCTGATACTTACCTGCAGGTACGTAATGTTGATAACAGTACCAAAGATTTCATTCACCAGCAGCTCAAAAGCTGAATTTCCAGTGTCAAAGAGGGTAGTTACAGACTCATAGCTATCTGGATTATCCTGTTTCTAGAATAGTAACAGCCACTTCTGTACCAGTATGGGCTTCCTCAATTATGTGCTCTGACACCAGAGGGCTGGCTTCTCCCAAAGGCCCATAATGGTCACTTTCTTCATATGGAATTTGGGAGCTGCCATTGGTCACCACAGATCTGAAATGACACCATGACTCTGTAAGTAATTCCTTTGCACACTGGCTTTGTAAAGTGGAGTAGAGCAATCACAGCACATGTTTGACTGTCCACATTTGATACCTATGTTAACACTTACAGGCTGTAATCGCTTTTTCAATCAACATTTGCATCTCCCCACTCTGCGGGAATGAAGTTCCCAAATAAGCCTAACTTTCTTTTAAATATTTAAGCTTCTCACTTCTCCAAGGTTCTTTGGAGGGTGGGAAAAACCCAATCCCCTCATCTATTAAAGAGTCAGAACACATGTATTTCTCTTATTTCTCTTCACCAGTATTTCTAATCTGCATTAAAGTTCATGTGCTTATCACTGCCCAGACTTGCAGTGTACATCCTTCTCTAGAGCTGGAAATGCCCTTCTTGCAACCTAGACTCCTCCTTTTTACAATCTATCATAAAAATAGGTTCGACAGTCAATTCTGTCCACTAGGACTCACAGCCTGAAAGCAGGCTTTAGGGTGCAGCAGGGTTTCTGTCCCCCAAGGACTTAATTCTTTTCTTCCTTTTTGGTATATACCCTCATCACATCACTTAGAAATCTCACCAAGCCTCTCTTGCTGCCATGTACATGTAGTTACTAACAATAAATAGATATTTTTATACATTTAGTTTTGCTGCATAAGGAACTGCCATTGTTCTTTAACCAGTCCTATTCCCTGTGCACATGACAAAACCCAAAGGATTTATCACCTCATTTTGTTCCCATGTTTTCCTCTTCCAACAGTTTGTGCACATATTCTAAGCAATAAAACACCATGTCAATATATTTTAAATAATGCTATTATTTAAAGAATGCTATTAGCTGGACTGATGCCAAGCAAATGGGAAGTGAACTGATAAGCAGTGTTAAAACAAACGTGGGATATAAAATATGGATGTTTTTAAAGGAACCTGAATGGGAAATAATCAAACTGAAATTGTCACAAATGTAGTATAATAGAGTCATTCCAAACTTAAAAAGGAATTAAGTAATTGCATAAGTTGGGATGATCTAGTCAAAAATGATCTTGCCCTGAGCAGGTGGCTGAACTAGATGACCTTTTGAGGTCCCTTCCAGCCCTACCTTCCTATGATCCTAAGTTTATCACCAACATGTTGGGAATTTCAGGAACAGAGACCACAGAATAAATGGAAGCTCTTATGAAATGGGACAGCACCTACAAACTTAGAAGTTACAGCTGTGATGGGCTGGCTGGCAGTGACCTGGCCCAGGGGTTTTGAAAGGGCAAAAGTTGATTGGAGGACTTGGGATTCCCTTTCCTCACCAATCTGGTAATGATTTGGCCCAGGGGTTTTGAGTGTCTTTCTAACTGCAATGTTTACAGTATTAAAGACCTTACCATTGATTTTAGTCAAGATTCCCGGAAAACAAGAAATCTGCCAGCAAGACTTGCTGTCTAGGACACATACCAGATATAACCAGGAGTTTTTCATTTTTCTTTTTTAAAGAAAAGAAAGTCTTTTTGATACAGAAAGAAGGGAAGAAAAATAACAGGTCTTCAGGGAAGAAGTAGAATATCACTATTTGAAAAAACATGTATACTAGAAAAATTAGGGGTAGTGAAAAAAGTGCTCAATATATCAAAATCCAAACGGGTTTGTGTAAAAGTAAAATTTGTAAAGAAATCATATCTCTGAGAAGCTACATTTATTATACAGAGAATTTAGATGCCAAATTAGTCATTAGTTCTGTTACCTATTTAATTCCCCCTGTTCCATGACTGAGCTATTTATTCTTTGCTGAATCCATTGGGAGGAAATAGGACAAATAAAGAATCAAAAGAATTCCTTTCAACCCCCCAAAAAATGATCTTCTGGCTAAAAATAGCAAATCTGAGGATGCACACACACGCGCGCACACACACACACACACGCGCGCACACACACACACACACACGCGCGCACACACGCGCGCACGCATGAAATTTTGGCCAAGCACAGGCTGCAATCATCTCTGCAGCATTCCTGGTTTTCCTCAAACCTTAGAGGAGGGGTGGGCGAAATAGTGGATCCAGCTAGTGCCCAGACTCCATTTGCCAGCAGCCTCTGCCATGTGGCTTTAACTAAATAGAGACCCTGGGGGTGGCAGGGCCATGACAGCATGGGGCCATGGAACCTGGGCTCTGGCCCAGCCCTGGCCCAGCCCCAGCCCCAGCCCTGGTCCCGCAATGTCATGGCATCCTCCTTGGGGACCATCCAGCAGCTCTGTGGAGTATGCGGCTGGTCAGGGAGCTGCTTTAGGTCTGGGATCTTAGGGCAGTGACAGCACAAGGCTGCAGCAGAGCTGCAATCTGCTCCCTGTATGTTCCCGCCCATGGTACTGCCCCAACCCTCACCTTGACTCCAACCCCGACCCCGAACTGTCACCACCTCAAGATCCGTGGCCCCACACACCCATCTCGCTCCCAGCTGCAGCCCCATCCCAGCTGCCTGGCTGCATGCCCTGCCCATACTGGTCCCGCTCCCTGCAGTGGGTGCAGGGTAGGCAGGCCAGGGATGGATCCAGTGGCAGCAGACAGAAGGAGTTGCTACCATAAGGGCTACAGAGAAATGGAGTCTGCTGTGGGCCTGATCTGGGCCATGAGCCAGACTTTACTCACCCCGGGATTAGACAGCCAGAATACAATGGAGTGTAGTGCCAGCTCCCCAGACATCTGTCCATCAGAATCTCTGACTTGTCTGATCCTTCCTATTGGCAATGCAGCACCTTAGGAATAAGTAGCACAGAATCAGACCTTACTTTTTCTTGTAAACAGAATATCCAATACCTGGAAAAAATAGAGCTTCTTTTTTTTCATCCAAAGCCCACTTTAACCCTTATTCATTTTCAAACATTGCCACAGCACTGAATTAAAGAAATGCTACACAGATACCAAACTGAGGAAATATTGTTGTGTATGATTTTAATAAAAGTCCAACTTCTCATCAGATATAAGTTAAATGAAGTCAATGAAATTATGCTAATGAGCATTTGTAAATTAATTATTCTAATTAGTTCAATTTATTGACCCAAACTGGGGTTTTTTGGTTAAACTATTCAGTCAGTGTCTTTATTAAACAAACATGGGATATAAAAGGAAAGGAAAAGTGACAAGAAAATAATATTGCAACCTGAAATACATTCTGATGACTGCCCTTATTAATGCAAAAGAAAAAAATTCAGGGGGCATATGCTTAATGTTCAGCACTTACAGTACACCTGACCTCAGTAAGACTACCTCTGCACCTCTATAAGCATGTACATGATGGGGGGCCTAAGAGAATCAATGGAGTTGGGTACCTAACCTTTGGATGTTTGGAAATCCTTAAACTGTTTTAAATTCGTGGAATAAAACAAAATACTGTCACCAATAAAAAGTAGAATATGAATCTGAATTAATCTGTGGGAGTTGGATCAGACCCACAGTGTTGAGAAACCATAGAGATTGGGAATCAAATCCAACTCTTCTTCTAGAAAGGTAAGTAACAACTTACAAGGAATTCTGGGCACCTATACATGTACAGTGAGGCTGCTCCAATGCACTGTAATTACAGCATGTCCAAGCAGACTAAATAAATCAAGTTTGCTGGAGCATAGTAATTACCACTGCACCCGCCGGGCCTCAATTACTCGGTCCCTTGCTGCCCTGCCCAGGGGCCTGGTGGTAACCTTCTGCTCCGTCTCTTAAGGGAGTAGTCCTTGGTCTTACGCTTCAGGCATACCTCCCCCTCCGTACCCTGCCTGCCACGACTTCGATGAAATTTCAGTGGTGGAGGGGATGGCCACCTGATGCCGGCTACCTCCCCCAAGGACAGAGCGTGATGTTCTTCGCGAGGCTCCACCTCCCCTGCACCTTGCCCTAGACCCCGCCTCAGCAGTGTGCTATAGGTGTTGCTGCCGGCTGGCCCTCTGCTCGATGTGGGACCCTACTGGGTGCCAGCTAGGCTCACGCAGGGGCCCCGGAAGTCCTGGTTCCTTCTCGGCCAATCTACCCTGTGGGATCCTAGATTCCCCTTAACTCAATAGCCCTGAACACTAATACAGAGGTCCTGGCCAACACAAACAAGCCATACCAGTCATGAAAGAAAAAAAACCTGTTACTTTAATCACAAGACTAAAGGGACCACCTTCCCCACAAAATAAGCTACGCTCCCTATCAAGGGATCATTTGGCTCACAAATTTTGGTCGAGGTCCTACATCCCCACCGTTGTGTCTCAGTCCCTCTCTCCTTTGGGAATTCCTTCTTAACTTCAATGTCCGTCGTCCTCCGGGCTAATGAAGCCTTCAACTCTGGCTCTCCTCACGCCCCAAAGTTATATGCAGTCGAGACACCTGGGTCTTGTCGAGCCCGACGACAGCGTCTTCCCCGGGCAGGATTCAGATTCTCCCCATGAGGCTGCAGCACTGTTCTCCAGCTCCTCCACCTTCCTGGTGGCCTCTGGAGATCTTCTCCCCATGCTTTCTTGCCGCCTCTCCTGCCCACTCACTCTCCCTTCTTATTCTCTCCTGCTGATTCTCCTCCCCCGCTTCCCCAGCTGTTGCCCCTTTAAGTAAACTGCGGCTAACGAGCCGCGCGGGACTTACCGCCGCTTTTCACTCTGCTGCGATCCCCACCGCGCTTCCTTCCACTGGTAAGTTGTTTTTGTTTGATTTCTCATCTCCCTTCGTTTCCCCGTGGGGTGCTGCCCCCCAGGGCCCCCCTTGGACCCTTCGGGGTTCATATCTTCGCCACACCCCGGGACAACCACACTCCAGCATCATGTGGATCAGTGTCCCCACACTGAAAAATGGCAGTGGGAGCACTTTAACTTAAGCTTGTTTGATGACCTTTAGTTAAAGCACCCTGCCACCATTTTTCAGCATGGGGATACTGATACATGTGATGGTCCAGGAGCTTAAATTAGAGCAGCTCTCAGAGACACTCTAATTAAGGCCCCCTACGGCTAATTCTTGGAGCACATGTATAAATACCCTTAATGTTCACATTTTGTGACACTTACACTAATTCTAGTTTCTACTTCCTTCCTGCCAGAAAGGTACATAACTGTTTAAGTTGCTCCTGCCCCAAGTTGTGTTTAATATAGATTGGATAAAATGAACAGACAGCAGTGGAAAAGCTTCTGACCCACTGGAGAAAGGGATAGAAACAGTACCAGAACCCAGGGTCCCCCACTTCTAAGGCACTATCCATCTTTCTGAGTTTCATTTCCCTGGATTCCTGTCTTTATTGCCCCACATACTTTCCCTTCTTAGCCATTTACTGAATCAGCTTAAACAGGAGAGGTGTAATATGTTCTCAGCAGCACCTGGCCTGGTGGTTTGGATAGAAGTAGGAGATGCAAACTCAAGCCTTTTCTGGGTGAAAAGGTCCTAGAACCTGCATCTCTCACTTCCTGGAAAAGTTGTTTAACTATTACTGGGTTAAAAGTTGGGATAGTTGAGGTCCTCCTCCTTCTCCATCAAAAAACTACCAATCACATTTTTTCTATGACTGACATGGAATGTATACTTTCCCAGGGAAGATGTATATTAACAGAGCATAAATAGCTTGAGGAGATCACTTCTGAGCATGTGCAGAAGAATAACAGTGAGTTGTACAGAGAAGATTTTTAAGACCCTACTCTGGGTAATAGCCCTAACACAGATAAATTTAGGTGCCTAAGTGCTATTTACCCACCTAAAGGGGAATTTATCCATCTAATATGGGTCCACAAGTGGATAGCTTTTATAAATTATAGAATCACAGAAAATTAGGGTTGGTAGGGACCTCAGGAGATCATCTAGACCAGCCCCCTGCTCAGTGAAGAATCATTCCATATGCCAGCCAAAGCATTGTCTAGCCAGGTCTTAAAAGGTTTCAAGGATGGAGCTTCCACAACCTGCTCCAGTATTTTACTACCCTCCTAGTGAGATAATTCTTCCTAATATCTAACCTAAACTTCCCTTGCTGCAACGAGACCATTGCTCCTTGTTTTATCATCTGCCACCACTGGGAGCAGTCTAGAACCATCCTCTTTTGAACTCCCCTTCAGGTACTTGAAGACTGGTATTAAATCCCCTCTCAGTCTCCTCTTCTCTAGACTAAATAAGCCCAGTTCTCTCAGTCTTTCCTCATAAGTCATGTACCCCAGCCCCCTCACTATTTGTGTTGTCCTCCATTGGACTCTCCAATTTGTCCACATCCTTTCTGTCATGGGGGGCCCAAAATTGAACACAGTGCTCTAGTTGTGGCCTTACCAGTGCTGAATAGAGGGGAATAATCACATATCTTGACCTGCTGGCAATACTCCTATCAATGCATCCCAGGATGGCATTAGCCTTCTTTGCAACAACGGCATGCTGCTGGATCATATCCAGTATTTTCCACTGTAACCCTCAGGTTCTTTTCTGCAGAGCCGCAGTCAGCCCCCAGCCTGTACTGGTGCAAGGGAGCATTTCATCCTAAGCGCAAGACTGCATTTGTCCTTGTTGAACCTCATAAGATTTCTTTTGGCCCAATCTGTCAATTTGTCTAGGTCACTCTGTATCCTAGCCTTACCCTCCAGTGTATCTGTTACTCCCCACAGCTTGGTGTCATGTGCAAACTAGTGGAGGGTGCACTCTATGCTATCTTCTAGGTCGTTGATGAAGACACTGAACAAAACCAGCCCGAGAACAGACCCCTGGGATGCTGCACTTGATACCGGCTGCCAACTAGAAGTCAAGCCATTGATTACTAGCTCGACCCCTGCGCTGCTACATTTCCCACCAATTCTTCCCCATTTGTGACCAGCAGATCAAGAAGAGCATGGCCCCTAGTTGGCCACTCCAGCACTTGAACCAGGAAGTTATAGTTTCCCAGTCATAGAGAGCTCTCCAACACTCTCTAAAAACTTCCTGGATTGCCTGTGCACTACTGTATTGCCCCCCACAGCAGATGCCAGGGTAACTGAAGTCCCCCATGAGAAACAGGGCTTGTGATTGAGAAACTTCTACTACCTGTTTGAAGAAAGCCTCATCTACCACTTCCTTCTGATCTGGTGGTCTATAGCTGACCCCCACTACAACATCACCGTGGTTGCTGTCCCCTCTAACCCTAGCCCAGAAACTTTCAACAGGCTTATCTTCAATTTAATCCTGGAACTCTATGTAAAAGAGCCATATGATTAACTCAAAGTGCAACTCCACCCCCTCTTCTTCCCTGCCTGTCCTTCCTGAACACTTCCTTACTCCATGAGAGTGCTCCAGTCATGTGAGCTGTCCCACCAGTCCGTTATTCCGATCACATCACAGTTCTGTGACCGTGCGAGGACTTCCATTTCTTCCTGCTTCGTTCCCAGGCTCCTTGGTAACTAGTGAGTGGTGCTGATTTCTCAGGAAGTATTAAAACACCTCCTCTGTTGCCCCCTCCTGCTTGCTTTTTCTCCAGGTCTCCCACTTTCCCACTTACCTCAGGGTTTTGGCCTCTGGCAAACCTAGTTTAAAGCTTTCCTCACTAGGTTAATGAGCCTGCCTGTGAAGATGCTATTCCCTCAGCATCCGGTAGATCCAAACTCTTTCCAGCAATCCTTCTTGGAACTATATCCCATGGCTGAAGAAGTCAGATTCCTGCTGGTGACACCACCTGCACATATGTTTTTACTTAAGTTCTTTTAAAAAAGTATTAGTATATATTTGAATAAAAGCGCAATCCAGTTTAAAGCATATTGTGTCCTGGTTTTCAATACATTCAAGTGGTCTCTGTATTTACTCAGTTCTTCTCTACATTATAAATCAACAACTTCTGACTGAAAAAGGAAATGTTACTGATCTCTCCCCTAAGATACTAGTACTGCTTCTAGTTATAATGCTACATTAAAAATCTTGGCAAGAAAAGTTTGTTTTAACCCCTTTTTTATCTGAACTTTCACTTAAGGAGAAAAAAAAAATTACCAAGACTTTGTTCACAAAAAAAGGTGGCAAAACAAGTAGAGGGGACATGGGTTTAAAATTCACTGGGCCAGGAAACAGCTGTGTCCTGGCCCTGGGGGGCTGCCTGCTGTTGGGTTGGAGACAGTGGCCCCCTGCCCCAGCAGCAGGGAGCTCCTGGCCCTGGCCAGGAATTAACAAGCTCCCAGCCCCCACCCTATGATCATGAGCAGGGGCTGGAAGCTCCCTGCTGCCATGGCAGGAGGACATTGTCCCCACCTTGGCACACAGGGCAGAAGCTGGGGATCTTGTTCCCCATCTAACTCCATGAGTACGGAGCTGGGGGTGGAAAAAACTCCCCAACCCCTGCCAGCAGACAGCTCTTAGTGCTGGCTCCATGGCCACAGGGCTGCTGCTGGGAGATCCTTATCTCCCAGCACCAAGTCCACAGCTGTGGGGCTCAAGTTGGGAGACCCTTATCTCCCAGCCTGAGTCTCATCACTGTGGGGCTCAGGCTGGGAGATTAGGGTCTCCCAGTCCCCTGCTCTGCGGTCATGGTGGCGGAGCAGAAGTTGGGAGATAAGGATCTCCTAGCCCCTGCTTCCCAATCGTGATCTGGGAGCAGAAGCCTTGGAGCTCCATGTTGTTGGGGCAGAAGAACTCAGTCCCTGGTTGGGCTCCCGTGGCAGAGTCTGCCCTGGCAGCAGGCAGCTCCCCAGGGCAGGGAGCTATCTCCAGCTCCCTAGTGGATGGCTGACGAGGAGCAGATTTTACTCCTGGTCAGGCATCTACACAAGTGCTATAGCACCATTACTCATTCCAAGTACATTTGCTACTTGCATTCGCAGGTATCAAATTTACTTGAGATTTGGAGGTTTACTGTGAAGTAAACATGTACATGTGTAGATGCCCATGCTTACCACGCATAAACTATGCTAATGTGAATTTAAGCATTTCATGTACACATGCCCCTTATGTACTCACACTGATTTAGGAACTACACTAGTACTTGTTTTCATTCTGATATATAACTAAATATGTTTCTAAACCAATGCAATTAAAATCAGTGCAGGTACTTATCCAAGGCCCAAGAATAATAATAATAAAAAAACCTAGTAGACCTGTTCTACATACTTCAACCAATTCCCTCTATTCTTAATCCTAGCATGACTGGTAGGAGAGTACTGTTATTGAATAAAACATCCGTGAGGAAAAGGACAATAGCAATATCCTGGTTGGGTTTTTTTGGGCATACATTTTTAAACTCACTTCATCAAGACAAGCAGTCAACAATATTAGTTATAAATTATTTACTGCAAGCAGTAACAACCTACTATATACATGTAACATTGTAACCAGCTGAGAAGAAATACCACACACTTCATCACCATGAGCATTTACATAACACCGTACAGGCATTCAGTACTATTGTCACTAATGTGACTCTTTTTGTAGTCCCTTGAGTGCCTCTGGCTTTGCAGAGTACATCCAGCTAAATAGCACTTGTATGGCCCTAGGACATATGCCGTCTGGCCTCCCACAGCCACTACTCAATTGAATATAATGGAGTCATGCTAAATGACATAGCCCTCAGCATGGTAAGTAAAGGGGGCAGGCACATTCACAAAGAATTAATCAAGCAAGGCAAATCTAAATTCTACAAATTCTGTCAAGTAAATATCTATAATATGCTCTGTCACCAAGACTGTCAAAAATGGGCCAGGCCCTCAGCTGGTGGAAGATAGAGTAACTCCACTGAGTATGATAGAGTGCTGGCAGTTTACACCAGAAGAGAATCTTGTCCCATTTGACGGCTTTTTAATTTGACCTTTTTGAAAAGTCTGAAAGCCATGTTTCACTCACACCTCCACCAACAGCTCTATCCTTTTGTCCTTTGGAAAGTCTTGATTTCTTTGCTCCAGAGAAAATCCCAACTTTGCCCTGAATTGGAACTTCCTAGGTTGTTAGTGTAGCACTGCCAACGAGTTTGTTATCTAACTTGTTCTTAAGGGTTGTAAAAATTCTTTGTAACAAACGGGTAAGTTTTTGCTTCTTATGCTCATGAAACTCAAAAAAAAGTTATTTGTAGTTATTTGTCAATTTTAAAATAGCATTTTATCTTCTGTAAATAGATCTTAAATACCAACTCCAAATAGTTAAAAAAAGAGACACGTTCACAGAATAAAGAATGCATCTGAAGGCCAGAAAACGAGAAAGATCAAGTCTTATTCATGTATTCTTCTACAAAATTGGAGCAATTTTAAATGATTTCTTAACAATGTTTTCTCATGTATCAAACGAGATTGATGTTATTTAACTATATATACACATATAATACACAAACTTACAGCTGTGGACAGCTGTATAGTTTTGGATGCTGCTTATGATAAAAGCAAAAATAAAATCATTTACTCTATTTTACAGATGGGAAAAATGGAAACATGGAAGAACAGATAGCAGCTTTTCCAGAAGATCCTATGGTCTAGGTACAGTAATTAGACATACAACTGTCTAATTGCCCATAAAAATTCATCTCTCTCCTAGTAGCATCTGTACAATGGGATACATGATTATTAAGACTGGTCAGTAACAGACGTAGTAATAGAATTCAAGTCCTTTAGAATCTCAGTTCTACACTTAATCTAGTAGTTCATTTGCATTTGTCATGGTGATGTGAAGGGTACACCTCAAATAAAGAACACCTATGTCTGCATTTCAGAATACTCAAGAATTACTTATTCAACACTGGAGTTTTTGAAGGTTATGCTGTAAATTTTCTGTAAAGAAATATTCTACTCATTCCCATCTCTAATCAACACTTGATCCAAATGTGGTAGAGCCATTTTGTCTTCTGTGGACAAAAGCACACGTTACCACCACATCACTCATCTGCATCAGAATAAAGACATTGGAAGAGCAGTAGCCTCGATATCAGAGGCAGGATAACACTAAGAATGATTTTTTTTTTTTTACTGTGGATGTGCAACAAAATGGCATCTGCCTTTACAATAGTGAACAAGGTCAAATAAGCACATGCTGCATGTGAATATACTGAACACTGTCCCTTTATAGGTAAAGTGGGTATTCTCTTTATTACATAAATGTATGGGCTACTAATAAATGCACCTGCCTCTGTACACGACAAACCTAGGAGGCCAATTCCCTTCATAAGCCAGGTGCACAGCATGTGGCTCTCAGCTGGGTAAAAAGAAAAGCATGCATATGTATGTTGGTGGGTATAGGGGAAAAGGAAAATGGATGAAAGTTGGTCTGACACAAAGGGGAAGCATGAAATGAAAAGACAGATGATACAAGTGAAAGGGGACAGATGCAGGAATATACTTAATGGGAAAATGACTCCATTAGAGGGAAGTAGGGAAATGAACAAAAATGATGTAACAACAAAATATGAAAATGTTAGAAAAAAATCTTTCCTTAAAACGGAGAAAAGCATCTAAATATTTTGCAAAACAGTCTCCTTTTAAATTGTTTATCTTTTACTATATACTTTTCTCTTTTATTTGTGAATGAATTTTGCATAGTGAAAGTACCAAATTTGGAAAATGTCCAAATAGAAGATAATCTGACAATTTAGAACCTTAATCAACATCCTTCTCATGTTACTCATCAATATCATTCCATTTATCATCTACAGTAAAGTCCATCTGTACATCATTTCTCGTTCTAACAACGTGAAACTGAAATGAGGTCTTGTGCAATGATTAGAAATGGACATACAAAAAAATTCAAAGGTGAAGAACATAAGCATTTTTCAGTTTGCCTGGAGGAGTGGGGTTGGACCAGAATGTGAGGAATGGAAGAGAATAATTCTATGTAGAATTAATATATTCACTATTCTCAAGACATCATTTAATGCAGCACTATACTTATAAGCATAAGAAGTAATTTATTCACCTTGGATAAGGAAGAAAAAATTAATGACTTTATTTTAGGCTATACATAGAGCATCTTATATTATGTTGCTGAGACCATCCACTCTGACTTCTCCACTGATTTGAGTCACTTCATTGTTCTGCCCATGATTATCTCTGGTGCCAAATCAAATAAATAAAACCAACTAGTAAAGACAATTGCTAATGCTGCTGCTGAAATTTACAAGACGTGGAATTTTTCCTCATCTTTGCTTTGAGATACAGTGAATATTTTGAAGACCGAAACCTAGCTATCCTAATTATTAGAGAAAAAATTACTGTAATGTTTGATTTATTGTACTAAAAGGCCATTTGGCAACTTCAGCTAGAGCCTGATACAAAGCACATTTAAGTATATTAGGATATTATTAATTAATTCAATAGGGAATAAGCTCTTAATGAAGAATTCACCTACCCATTTGTTAAGTTATATTTCTGATAGGGAGCATGTTACACCTGGTCTTTAGAATCTATGCTAGCTTTTATTTTCCAGGTGAAATTGAAGGTTGAGGTTCTGGATACATCAGAGATCACTCACAGTCTTCTGCATGCCATGAAAGTTGAGATCAGCTGAAGTACTCAGGTTACCTAGAAAAAGAGAGGTGAGAGGAGGCACACATGGACACTTTTCTAGTTTATAGTTAATCCCAATACCAAACTCCCTTGTGTTGTGCCTTCTTCATTTCATTATGGTGTTTTCACTTTTATGCTCTAAATTGTCTTGAACCTACAATGCAATACAGTTTGAGAGAGCAGAGGGATGGGATTAAAAAGAACAGATTTCAACACTTGGCTATCTCTGAAGCTGATGTCACCAAAATTCTTTCTTTTCAGCTCCTGGAAATAATTAATATGAAAGCAAAAACTCAAAACAGAAATTTTCTAGATCCAAGAGAAAAGTCACTAGTGGCTAAAAGTAAAGGTGACATTAATTATATTGCCACCAGGAATACAGGTTAGGGAACAGTTACAATTTCCTTCTTGAGATAAGCATCATAGGAAAGTTGGGTTAGAAGGGACTTCCTAAGGTCATCTAGTCCAGCCCCCTGCTCAAGGATAGGATCCTCCCTGACTAAAAACCATCCTAGCCAAGTGGCTGTTTCACCTGCTCTTGAAAACTTCCAAGGATGGAGATTCCACAATGTCTCTAGGTAACTAGGTAGAGATTCCAGTGCTTGACCACTTTCATAGTTAGAATATTCTTCCTAATCTGCAACCTAAACTTCCTCTGCTGCAGTTTATGGCCATTTCTCCTAGTCCTACCCCCTATGGCCACAGAGAAAATCCCATCTCCATCCTCTTTATACCAATCAGGTATTTGAAGACCACTATCAAATCCCCCCCTCAGTCTTCTTTTTCCAGACTAAATAACTCTAGCTCTTTCAGCCTGTCCTTGTTAGTTATGTTTCCCAGGCCTCTAATCATATGTTGTCATTCTCTGCTGGACTCTTTCCAATCTGTTCACATCCTTCTTGAAGAGACAGGCCAAAAAACATACACAATACTCCAGCTGAGGCCTCACCAGTGCTGAATAGAATAAAAGAATCCCTTCCCTTGATCTGCAAGTATAACACTTCTATTAATACAATCCAGAATCCTGTTGGGGTTTTTTTGCAAGAAGAACACATTGTTGGTTTATATTCAGCTTAGGGCCCACTATAACCCACAGGTCCTTCTCTGCAGTACTGTAGCCTAGCTGGTCATTCCTCTGTCTGTATTTGTGCATGCAGATCTTACCTTTGTGGAAGAGCTCTGTGCTACCCAAATGACTTACCAACACCACTGGCAACATATCAGGATGTATTACTCAATTTGGGACCCTACTCAATTGAATGACAAAAATTTGCAGCAATATTTATAAAATCATAATTCTTGACACGTGAAGTATTTGGAGAACTGAATGTCATCCCTATGTGGCTGATCTCTGTGAAACCATATAACAAAGTAAGAAAATTATCCAACTCTTTCACATAGGAAATTAATCCCTGTTTTTATGTGGGGTGGAGAATGTATTGGATAATAGTCACTTGTAGACAGTGGAATGCAAGGAATAGATTAAAAAACAAGTATTTCCCAAGGAAATGTGTTAGAGTATTCAGGTGATGGAGCAATCTAATTGGCTGAACATTATGTACAGTGAGAGATTTTAAAGTTGTAAGAACAAAGAAACAGCAAATTGCTGTATTCAAATTTCAGGTGTACATTTACAGGAGGAACTGTAAACATATATACAGAAAAGACAGCAGAAAACAAAGCCAGGGCAAATGCTATATGATCTTTCTTTCTCTGTTGGCTGATCAAATTCATTATGTTTTCCATCCTTTTATGCAGCACTTTGCCAGTTTATAGGCTGGGAGATGCATGTTATCTCTTCATTCTCTCTTTTTGTTTTCACCCTTCACTCAGTAGTGACACTAAGTAGTCGTTAAAGGGAGTTGCAAAAGTCTCTTACTTTATGCAGTATCCATAATCACCAGAGAGGAAATATTATGTGATTTACTCCACAGAGTGGTACAATCTGCATCTATAGGACTTCAATAAAGTCCTTGAGATCTACCAGTTTGTTTCTGTCAGAGAAAAGCAGAAAAGCAATCTTAAAAAAAGAAGGGTGTAGAAGAAAGGAAGAATCCACAGGACAAAGAAAAGGGAACATGAAAAAAGTTCTCAACACAAAAACAAGTGATACAGCATATGCTCTATAAACATCTGAGAGCTGTTATGGCTGGACGTTTACACCTAGAGGTGGGATCTTCTGTACACACACCCTTGGGACTGGACAGTTTGGCTTTAGTGGCAAAATGCTAGGGTGGAAATAGTCCTTTTCACCTGCCATGTTTGATGTTTCAATATTATAGAGGAGGAATGTTTTTAATTCCTATGCACTGGGATTTTGCATAGTTGCATGATGTCCCTTGGGGATCTACCTTCCTTACACCCCACCCTAGCACCAACCCAATGTTTTCCATTGCCATCAGGTAAGTAAGGCCACATGCATGCCCACAGCATCCTCAAATGCTTGATGCAAAATACATCTAAGCCATAAGCCTCAATTCATCAGAGTCCATAGGCTATGTGGCTCTCTCTGAACAATGCTTACCCTTTCTAACAGGGCTTTCCCCTATATTCTCAAATTCCTGGGAGCTGGCCAATTCTCTAGATTCTCGGAAGTGCTACAAGTTTGGGATACTACCTGGAGGTAAATCTAGGAGAAATTCCTTGCTAATTCCTCCTAGAGTCAGGTGCTCATGTACCATTGTACTTAACTAGGTATGACAGCAAGCAACAACAGAGACAGAAAGAAGCTGCCAGCCCTGTGGACTACTGATCAAGGCAGCCAATGCAGAAACACTCCAATTCTGGGAGGGTGGAGTACAGCCATCAACTTCTGAGGCCTGCAGCTGCCATGTAAATTCCTTATAGCAAAGGATGCCAATCAAGATGCCTTGTTTGGTATACACTGCCTAAAAAATTATTAGGTCACTATGAGGTTTGCAATTTGTTCATGTTCCTTTCTGGAGAGGTGTTTCCCCTTGTAAATCACAGATGACCAAGTGAAGGTATATGACGTGATAGTAGAGAAGAATCTAACAATACCTCCTAGAAGTGAAATGATGATCACTGGCAAACCAAAGAGATGGTATCTTGAAGAAGAAGAGGGCTTATTTGAAGCCAAGTTCAATGAGAAGCCCAAGTTCTAGTAGGAACTGCAATGGGTAACAGCCACAGGGTTGAAATTCCAGTGTGTGTTGCTAACACATCAACAGAACCATGGGTTGCATATCATGGAACTGTAATCGGGCTGTCTTAGACTGGTGCAGCTCCCCAGCAAGAGGACTCTGGAGCCTGAGCAAGCAGGGCAGTTGAAGGAGTATGCAGATGTACTCAGCCTTGGAGACCATGACCTATGGCATACTGGCCTACCAAAGTACAGGATCAAGGCTGACAATGCCAGACCTGTCAAACAGGGGCTTAGAAGAGTACCCATCCATTTTTCAATGGGAGTTTGATGAGCAGCTTCAAGATTTGGAAGAAAGAGGCATCAGCAGGCCCAGAGATGCCCCTGTGGTGTTGCTGCAGAACAAAAGCTCTGTGTGGATTATCACAGACTGGATGACGTTACTGTCAAGGATGCCTACCCCTTCCCTCGAATTGATGACATGCTAACCACCTGGCCAAAGCTCGATGGTTCTTCACCCTTGACCTGGCTAATGGCTGCCAGCAAGTAGAAGTGCACTCAGAGGATGGCCTTCTGTATGAAGAAGGGATTTTTTTAGTTTAATGTTATGCCTTTTAGGTTATGTAATGCTCCTAGTACATTTCAGAGACTAATAGATATTATGTTAGTAGATTTGCAAGGGATCTCCTGCCTGGTATATCTGGGTGATATCATTGTGACAGGCTGAACCTTTCAGGGGCACTTGCAGAAACTGAAAACAGTGTTTAAGAGACTGAATGAAGCCAACTTAACAATTAAACCTTCCAAATGTTAGCTTTTCTGCAGGGAAGTGAACCTTTTGGGATATGTGATCTCCACGGAGGGGATAGGTCCAGATCCAGAAAAGGTGGAAGCTATTAAAACCTTGCTTGTACCTCAAAATGTAACAGAACTGCAAAGCTTCTTGGGTTTAGCCTCCTATTATAGAAGATTTGTAGCAGATTTTGCTTCCACTACAGGCCTGTAACATAAGCTCTCCCATAAGGCAAAGTTCTTCTGTACCAGGGAATGCCAAGGTGCCTTTAAAGAAGTAAAGTGGCAGTTGATGTCATGCCCTATTTTAGCATACCCCAACCCTCAGTTACCCTTCTTGGAAACTGACGCAACTGACATTGGAGCTCTTTTGTCTCAAGATAAAGGAGGCCAGGAAAAGGTACTAGCCTATGCAAGCTGAACCTTAAACAAAGCTGAGTACCAATATGCAACTATGAAAAAGGAATTCTTGCTGTGGTGACCTTTACTAAATATTTTTGACATGTCCTTCTGGTCAAAAAATTTCACATTAAGAACAGACTACAGTTCTCTCTGGAGACTACATAATTTTCAGCAACCTGAAGGACAACTGAACAACTGGAACAGCTGGTTAAGTTTGACTACCAAATAATGCATCACCCTGGGAGGCAGCACCAGAATGCTGATGCCTTGTCCCACTGGCCTTTCACAGTGGAAGTTGAGACCAAAGCTTAAGTAGTGGGGATACAGCCATTATCAACACTGGAGACAGCCAACAGTGTACCAACCCTGAATGCAGGAGAAGCCAGAAAGTTAGCAGATTGGTATACAAGACAACAGGAAGATGCTGACATTGAAAAACTAATAAGGTAGAAGAAAATCAGTAGTGAGGAGTTCCCTGAAGAAGGGCAATTTCATCCATGCCTGAAGAGGTCCCACATGATGTGGCCTGAACTAAGCATTAAGTACTAAGGCAAAGAGTACTAGTGTAAAAACTTCCATAATCTGCCCAGAGGCCCAAGCTTATCCAAATAGTGGTGCCAGAGAAAGAAAAAACACAAACTCTGAAAGCTTTGCATGATTTCAATACTGGAAGACATTTGGGCATGGAGAAAGTCTCTCATAAGATCCAGTCTCAGAATTTTTGGTTAGGCTAAAGAAAATCTGTTAAAGACTGGTACAAAGTCATGCAAGGTATATGGTTCATGAAAAGGAATGAAGAGTAATCTCAGGGCCCCCATGGTCTCCACACAGGCTGGACAACCCATGGAATGGTTGGCCCTGGATATCCTGGGTCTCCTACCCATTACATCATGTGGAAAGAAGTATGTTTTAGTAGTGGCTGACCATTTTTCCAAGTGGGTAAAAACATACCTTCTCCCTGATTAGGAGGCTTACACTGTGGCAAAGTGTTTGTTGAGAGCATTGTGTACTATCATGAGGTACCTCGATCCCTCCACACTTACCAGGGGAGAAATTTTGAATCTCAACTACCGTGTTTCCC
>NW_017728918.1:32528318-32533088 GCF_001723895.1 Crocodylus porosus | reverse complement strand
CAAATGAGAAGGGCTGCCCGTCTTATTTACCGCTTCGCGCCGGTACGCTTAGCCACGCCTATCACTATGTCTTATTTTCGGGGTATGGCTTATATTGCGCAAATACGTAGAAATCCTGCTACGGCTTATTTTATGGGTATGTCTTATTTTCGGGGAAACACGGTATTTCATCATTTATGTGACCTTTGGAAATACAACAAAACCCACACAATACCATATCACTCCCAATCTAATGAACTAGTGGAATAGTTCAGTTGTACTCTAAGTGACAAGCTGTCCTAGGTAATGAAAAACAATCAGATGGAGTGGGATGAAATACTCCCTTATGTCATGATGGGCTACCAGAGCAGTGTGCAATCATCTATGGGATATACACCATATATGGTGTTGTTTGGATGGGAGATTTGCCTACCTCTTAATATTGTCTCTAGAATATATGTATCAGAAGAATTTAACAACCCATCTGAATACGTTACAAAGGTGACAGGATACATAAGTTCAATCAACCGGCTACAGCCACACAAAGGCAAGGTCAACAGACAAACATTGGTAATACAATATAATTGGATCCTATGTGTGTTCACAGGACATGGACCCTGGCAGAACAAGGGAGATACCAAAGCCTGCTCGACAACCACCAAGATGTTGGCGTGTGCTTCACAACAAACCCCCCACCAATACAATCCCAAATAGGTCCAATAAGGTGCTTCCAGAAGATGTTTTTAGATTTAAAAAAAATGTAGGGTGGGATTCATGGCTGATAGGAATGAAGATAGAGGAAGAACAAGTATGGGAGAGGAGGTCAAATCAGGGCTAGTTACAACAGAAGGTATCCAAAACCTACCAAAGCCAGTGGGGATCCACACCCCTGAATCCCCAGGTAGACCACAATAAGAGCAAAGACTTCTGAGGCAGCTTAGACACTACATAATTTAACTTTAGTTGGATGCAGGGGTATATCCATTAAAAGCTGGGGGAGGGCTGGTGGTAATGCAATATGAAGGTGATGTGTTTAATAACAGGGGGCATGTTTCAGAGCTGTGCTGGTTTTGATGTGGACTGTAATACCCAGAAATCCCAGGGGCCTTGGGGCGGGAAAAAGGAAGAGGAAACAGTTCACAGCTGGAAAAGGAGAAAATGGCAAGAAGGGTAAGCATGGTTGCCAGACCCTGGGAGTGGAGATCTTGCTAGCTCAGTTGGCCAAGGGCTGTGGACCAAAGGAGCTTGACTCAGACTTGAGAACAAGTGTAGGCTGGTATTTGAGTATTTTGGGGACTAAAAGCTGGTTTGGGGAAACCTCTGGAGGTGTCCCGGAGAAATTAAGGTGCTGAGTGTACGTTACCATAGTGTTAATGTCTACTTACCTTTTATCTGTTTCCTCCCTTTGGCCTGTTGGTTTGTGATGCTAACACCTATGATGTTAAAATGAAAACTCCCTGTTGCCAGTTTCTGGGGCTGCAGTGTTGATGCAGTGTATTTTCATTGATGCGACAATTAAAAACATGTTGACTTACAACTGAATACAGTTTTTACAGTAGATTTGTTGCATATGTTTCCTAGGTACACAAACAAGATTTATACATATATAAATATAATATTTATTATATAAATGTTTTTCTTTTTTAAATCTATACATATATAAATCTTGTTTGTGTATCTAGGAAACATATGTTCCAATTCTACTGTAAAAACTGTATTCAGTTGTAAATCAACATGCTTTTAATTGTTGCATCAATGAAAATATTTCTTTAAAAATATATATACACAATGGGAAAGTTGATAAAAATCAATTATACATGCATACACACAATATATATATATTAGTTTAACAGTAGTCGTTTGACCCCAGTACTCTTTCCTGCCGTGGCAGGGGGGTGGACTTGACAGTGGTTCCTTCTGACCCTACCAACTATGAAACTATGAAATATATTTAGATTTTTAGAAATCCTGTATTTTAGTATACTATAAAATGGTGAAATATATATTTCTTACTTACTAGATGATTAACATATTGCTCATATCTGTATCAAGCTGTAATAGGAGGGCAACTTGAATTTAATTAAACACACAAAACTAGCACTTCAAATATATTAAACAAAACACCCAGGTTTTGGATACAGAAAGTTGTTTGTTTTTTTAATCAAAACATTGTACATATTTACAACTAACAAATTTATTAAACACTAATTTATTAAACTGTTATAGCAATAGAAGTATGACCTGTGGTTAGTGAATTAAACCAATTATTTTAGGTCACTGGGGAAAATTTTCTGAAATTACTAAATAAAAGTCATTTGAGCTAAAGTTTCTACTTGCTTAATTCTCTTTAAATATGACAGCCATTTCTTTTACCTAAGCTATTCTGAACATTTCCCCCCTTTCTTTTGAGTTTTCAGAACTCATAAATCTCATCCCTCTCTCTTTTTTTTTCATCAACTGGAAGAGAAAAATAAGCTTTCCAGTTTTTTTCAGTTTTTAATGGATTTTTCAGCTTTGAATAAACCAATGCAAAAAAAGAAAATATTCTTTCTGCACCTGCAGAAGTGGCTACTGCTGGTAAAGTTAGTCTAGCACTTCAATACACTCTTGTTCCAGGTGCCTTGCTAGTGATTTCCACCAGATCATTGCCTTCTGAGAAGCATTTTTCATAATGTTGCATTATTCGAACTACCAGGCCTCACATTTCTTTCTTGCACTGTTTATATTTGACACATATTCCTTTTCCCCCCAGGAGCACCGTAATTTCTTTGAAATACTCCCAAATAGAGTTGTTTTGTTTTGTTTTGTTTTGTTTTGTGACCTGCAGACATGGCAGTTTTTTCCTCCAGTTCCCAGTTGTTGAAATCAAACTAGTCTAAGTTCCACACTGTATTGCTCCTTGTCCTACCCTGTCTTGAGCCCAGCATTGGTCCTTCTGTTGCACGCACCACTCCTTAATCTGCTCCTCTCCCTTCTCCATGTGAAAGATTAATAACAAAACAAGACTCCCACTCCCTGTGACATAATCCACCCCTCCCTTCACTTCTCTATCCCCAAAAAACCACCAAATCTTCCCTCCTAACAATCCCTGATTTCTCCTCTTGTAACTCCCTGGCTTTATAAGATGCACTATTTTAGGTAGCTAGATAGAGCATTTGAAAAGCTAATATTTATATCTCTGTACATAAGCAAAGGGTATTTAACTAAAATACCCAGAATATAAACTAGGTACAGACATTCAAAAAACCCAAGGTGGATTTGAACTAACTAACTGTACTAGCTTAACTCTCTGACAGTCAGAGCCAGACCTGTGCAACAGAAGCCTCAGTCCTCATCCCCCAGACCATACCTACTTGCAGCTGAGAGCTGGCTGGAAGCAGGACACAAAATGCAGGGCTGGGGAGAAATTTTGTGGTAGTTAGTTCTCTGACAGCCTGAGGGCGGAGCCTGCTGTATGGCCAGCTGGGACAGATGGGTAAGGTAGCACTCCAGCACAGCTCTCTGCAAGGGGGGGCAAGTGAGGGCCCACAAAGGAGCCTAGGATGCCAGTGGACAGTGACGTAACATGAATCAACAGGGGATCTGGTCCAGAAGTTAAATAGACTCATCTAAACTAAACCAATTAAGTCTGATACCACATTGATCCAGGACTACCTTACCAAGGTTCCACCATTTTTAAACCAGTCTATGTGTCCCATACTTCTGTTCTGTTACACGTATAGAGCAGTTTCCAATCATTTATATTGGTTTATATGTAGTGTCTGTACCTGGCCATACAAAAGCACGGGATTAGTAGTTACTGAGAATATGGCTCCTTTTGCATGATCTGGAGAATAAGCTTCTATTATGGGTGAAGAATCACAGATATTCATAATTTGAGAGCTGAGCTAATCAGAGCTCAGGTAGAGTTTGGTACTATCAAGGTGGGCTCAGTGGATAATTCTGATCAAGGAGTACACATGATCATGTCTGCTGGAGTCAGAGACCAGGTTCCAACATCTTTGATGCCTTTGCTGATACTCTGTGGGTACTCCTACAGAAGACGCTAGAAGCGCAGTAGAATAATTCTATTGCACATTAGTCCATCACGGCAAAAGTCATGCAAATACACTAATGTGCAGTAGAATTAGCCTACTGCACATTAGCATAATGTAAAAACTATAGGCCAGTTAGTCTTACCTCGATCCTGGGTAAGCTTTTTGAGAGAATTACCCTAGCACATGACCATGAGGGGCTAGCAGGGGACATTATGCTTAGGGGCAACCAACATGGGTTTATTAGAGGTAGGTCCTGTCAGACCAACCTGGAGGCCTTCTGTGATCAGGTCACAAAATCCTTAGATGTAGGGGTAGCAGTGGATATAGTCTTTCTGGACTTTAGGAAGGACTTCAACACTGTCTCTAACCCCATTTTCATTAAAAAACTGGGGGACTGTGGTGTCGACACGTATAAAATCAAATGGGTCACCAACTGGCTGGATGGCCACACCTAGAGAGTGGTGATGGGTGGGTCATTTTTGACCTGGAGGGATGTGGGCAGTGGGGTCCCCCAGGGCTCAGTCCTCGGGCCCACACTGTTCAACCTTTTCATCAGTGACTTGAACAAGGGGGCAAAAAGTACCCTGTTCAAATTTGCTGACGACACTAAGATGTGGGGGGATGTGGGCATGCTAGAAGGGAGGAATAGGCTGCTATCAGACCTAGACAGGTTACAGGGGTGGGCGGACGAGACTAGGATGGGATTCAACACCGACAAGTGCAAGGTGATGCACCTGGGGAGGAAGAACCAGCA
>NW_017728918.1:32521327-32528098 GCF_001723895.1 Crocodylus porosus | reverse complement strand
GGGGGGATCTAGTGGCCTGTTACAAACTAGTCAGAGGTGACCAGCAGGCATTGGGGGAGTCCCTGTTCCCTTGAGTGCTACCAGGAGTGACTAGAAATAACAGTCACAAGCTGGCAGAGGGTAAATTCAGATTAAACATCAGGAAGCACTACTTCACTGTCAGGGCAGCTAGGATCTGGAACCCACTTCGAAGAGAAGTGGTGCTGGCTCCTACCCTGGGGGTCTTTAAGACAAGGCTAGACAAACACCTTGCTGGAGTCGTTTGACCCCAGTACTTTTTTCTGCCATGGCAGGGGGGACTTGATGATCTGCTCAGGTCCCTTCTGACCCTACCAACTATGAAACTATGAAAAAGTGTGCTGATTACAGTGCATTAAGTTAGTACCTGTTATTATAGGTACTAAATTTAATGCACTATAATGGCATATTAATGCATGTGTAGATGTGTCCTGCATCCAGTACTATAGGTCCTGCATCCAGCACACCTGCTGGGTCAAGCCCTAATACATGAAATATTGTGCCATATTTGTAAGGCTTGACCTCAAAATGTAGATGTTTTCCAGCTTATTCTTATATAGACAAAAACCAGCCTTTAACTCTAGAGTTTTTAGAAGACGCTCATTAACTCAACATATTATCTTATTTAACTTATTTCAATAGATTATACTAAATGTATACTTTCACCTATGCTTTATTATATTCCAATTTCTTTTTAAGATGATTTATTTTTTAAAAGTAAAACTTAATTATAATTTAATTGAAAATTAAATAATAAAAAATCCAATTTAAATAAAAAAAATCCTATTTAAAGTTTTGAAAAAATCCTCATTTTTTCCCCACCCTGCATCTAAATGAGCTGCAGTCACCAGAGAAACTGCCATGAAGACATACCTTTTGTTTGCCACTACAATATTTTGCAATGAATAGCTCATCACTTCATGTTTCTTCCCCTAATATTTGTTACCACATTCTTCTCCAGAACTGTAAAAAATAACAGAATTTAAAATAAACCGAATGCTTCTTTTTGAGAAATTTTAACCAAACTGGACTCCTTTGTAGAAAAAGCAGCATCTCAGTTTTGCACATTTCACAGAAGTTTAGCTCAATTGTTCGGTTTTTCCCCAGTTCTACCCACTGATAGTAATGTGAGGTGGCATAGTGTACATTTAGTAATTTATTACCTATTGATAAAGTCAGGAGATGAAATAAGGAACAGAGTTAACTGAGTGTTCTCATCTCTTCCTCTTCCCCCCACTCATCCCCACACCAAACAACTCTAGTTCTTAAATATACTGTGTGAACAGATGTTGGGTTAGGTACAGCATGCAGTGTCATACCTATCTCCCCACCACATTAGCTTTTCATTCCTTGCGATAACATGAAATCCTTTTCTAATAAAATTCAAGAAACAGCAGTAACTTTCTGCTTGCATCCTGGTCTTTTGTTATGCATGCTATGAAGTGCTACATGTTTGTTAGAGTTTGTTTCTTTCCCTAAAAAGAAAAATTTTGCCTACTTCCTGAGAATCGTGATTCTTGTTCTGTGTTGAAAATAAGAAAGGTAGGGGCAGAAGTAAAAAATAAGAGGGTTGAAGTCTGTATGTCCACAGAGGGCATAAAATCTGCTTAGTCTATCTGAACTTCCATTTAGAATCACCATAATATTGACATGGAAAAGCCCAGAAATGACAGTAGAGAAGTCTAGTACTGGAGCTTGGAGCAGCATATAAGTTGTGTTTAGTCTGTTGCAGCTTTCTAAACAGGACATTAGTAAAATGTTCCCATGCCTAGACGTACTTTTATGAAACTGTACAAATGATATCAGCTCTCTCTCTCATATCCTTTTACCACAACTTATTTCACTGTGAACAGCAGTCTGTGGTATGCAGTGGTGATCAATACCTACTGTAAACAGATGTAGCATGAATTGGTACGGAAACATGTACTTTTCACCAACTAAAGTTCGTGTTTTACTTCAGAAGAAAATTCATAGTTAAGTCGCTACACATCTGCCTGCTATCCAGAAAGTGGTATATACTATACACTATTTATGGAATTTATACACATACAGAATATGGAAGAATTATCATATGACTATTAAAATATAAAATGTTGTCATGGGTTAGAACAGACTGAATTAACTAGTCAGAACAAAATCATAATTGATTCATGTAGGTTATCCCACGTAAAGTACCAATAGAGTCTATATCATAGCACTGTGCCATACTTTACATTTTTTGCATTTAATTGGAATGTAAACTTTTTGCTTGGGAACTTCCTTTGTGTTCAGAAAGCAGTTTTAAAGTAATAGTCAAACAACAACCAGCTGAGACAGGGCAACTCCTTTTTTTGTTTCTGCTAAACAAGATGCCTGTCTCCATTTACACTCTCTCTCAAAACTTTTTGCCCCTTCTCTACTTTCAGTTGTGGGGGAATGTTTGGCTGTGATTTTCCATGATGGTTTTACAGAATTGGATACCGAAAGATATCTTTGCTTTCCTCCTGTATAGTGCTACTAGCTGCATCTTGTATATTTACAGTATTTACATAGAGCATTAATTAAACCTTAGAGTCCCTATATGAGAAAGGCCAATCTTTACCTCAAGAGATGCACAGAAATGTGGATAAGGGGCTTGGTTGGGAAGGCGGTGAGATCTACATTAATTGTGGGTCTGGGAAGCAAGAGATAATGGACTCTAATCTTGGCTCTTTGTTGTACATGCCTGTGAAAAGCATCCCCCCGGCCCATCTAAATGTGGAAGGGGGTCATAAGACATAATTAATTTTTGTAACGCACTTTGAGATTCTAGGATATAAAGGTGCTGTGTACAATGAGAGCAAGATCTCATTAACACCAGACAGAATAGAAAAATTAATAGAATTTAGAAGTTTCCAGTCATCTAGTCAGTCCATTAGGCCACAATGGCTCTAAACAATGCACACACATATGCATTCAAGCATTATTAAAAAAATCTGTCCAATTGGTGAGCTGTAAAAGCTTACTCACTCTGTTGAATTAGAGTCTGTGAGCTCCACAAGGTGTCTTGCAGGGCTTTTAAGGCAGTAACTTGTTTTAAGATGTTGAATATATTTTAAACCTCATACATTATATGGAATAAGGACAACATGTTAAGTTGAAGTTACAAAGGAATACTTTTCTTTCCATTGGCAAAACTAGCTTTTGGAAAAGAACAGATGTGTTGGCTCCTATGTCTTTTGCCAGCAAAATACTTCAGTTTTCACTGGAACACATAGACAACAGTTTGCATCAAACTTTCACATCCACAAATTTTGAGTATGAGAAATGTAAGGATGCAGGTCAAAGGGTGTTTAAAAAACTCTAATATACTGCAGACTTTGGGGTGTTTAATTACTCTTGAAAGTACAGAGTGAAAATGGATAGGGCATAAGCCTTTTAAATATACATTTTATATTGAATGCAGTTATTCAAATAATAATTTTATTACATCTTCCTTTCACAAACCAAGCCTATTAATGAATCCACAAATACGCCATGCACTGTTTGCAACACCCCTTTTCACAACACTTAATCCTCAGCTACAGCTGCAATCTACAACTTTTTAAATAAAAAGAGTAACCTGCTGATATCAAATGAAAGTCAAACATGAATTTAGGCTAAAAATAGACTTTATTTTTGTTCCAGCATCAGCTGTGTTGGGTAAGTCTCAGCACAGCAGATATGCTTCATCAAGTGATACAAATGTCACCTGTTGTCCAACAGTCAGGCCCCAGCTGCTCCTGGGCTTCAGGGGCCCGATCATGTGGGACAACTGCAAACAGGAGAACCCTGAGCTGCCTCCCTTGCAGAGGCATGCCCTGGGAATCCCCTGGCAGGTGTGGGTATTGTGCTGTCATGCCCTGACATGTGGCATGCCTCAGGGATTCCTCTATTTGCAGAGTGGGGTCTCAAGTGAGGGTGCAGTAGCACTATACGCACATCTCAGGAATCCTTTGCCAGGGGATTACTGAAGTTTACCTCTGCAAGTAGGGGAATTTGGACAGGTCCTCCCAGGACTTCAGGGGCCTGGAAATAGAAATTCTCAGGGAATGCAGAATTGAGCCTCTGAAACCCCAGCAATGCCTGCCCAGAGCACCTGGAGAGCACATCCAGTTCTGAGCTGCCCACATTCTCCCATCATAAAGTAAACAGAGATCCACTGCAAAAAAGCAGCACAAATTTATACCATGTATTGGTGTAGACACAATTTTAGGCATTTGTGATACAACAAGGGGCATAGGGCATGGCAGCACAAAGGTGACATCTGTTTTCAGCCTACCTAAGTGAGTCTGTAGAGACTTGAAATTGGCCTAACATACTCACTGAGGAAAGTGGAAGAAAATGCATATACTCTCTCTAGACTTAGATTCACATGGCCAAAGTGTAGAGATGATTTATGAAAAGAAAATTCAAAAACAATCATTTCATTTCAAGTTGCATTTAAGCTCAGTTAGACTTCCTTCATTATCCCCATTCTCCCATCATGGAAGGGAACCTCAAAGCTCATCTCCACTGAAGATTTTTTCAATTATACAAGAGACTGTTCCTCATATGGACACTCTGATTCTAAAATAAGCATTTTTTTCTGTTTTAAATTGCTTTCAAACAAATGTAAGCGAAACTGGAAAAGTCACTCTTGTTCTTGAATAAGAATATCCATGCTGAGAGATTATAACTAGGGGCCTACTTAAATCTCAGCGAGACAAAGGGCTTTTCATGGCCTGCTTGTGGCACGCAGAGCCAATTTCATGGGCATTTTGCAGGAGTCCTGCCCCTCAAAGCTGATTGGCTGAAGACGGAAAAAAGTGCATAATTAAATGGCAAATTCAATTGAAATATCAGGTAGATTATTGTATTATTATAAATCTAAGAACTAAATTTATATCTAAATCTTTGTTGTCCAGTAAGCATTTTTGGGGGGTTGATTCCATGGAAAATTGCAGCCAACACTATTTTTTCACGGCAATCACAGATACTGCCATTTTTGCAGTTTTCACGAAAATTGCAACACCACAATTTAAGTAGTCCCAAATTATACCAGCAGAACTAGAGCACTTTAAATTTGCATCCTAGTTTTTGCCCCTGTGACAAAAAGGAGCCAAATCATGGCCTGGTCAAGAGACCAGCCCACTCCTTTATCCTTGGGCCAACCACCTGCCTCTTTCACCTGCCACACCTTGATGTCCTATTGTTTTGATGTTAATAGGTGGGAGGCTGCCCTTTGAACCTCCCTGATGTCAAGGCCTGATGTACACGCTCCAACCATCTCTACACGTGTTCCATGCCTCACAGATGTTTCTTCCAGCTAGGTAGTACTGGGACTCCAGCTCTGGAGCTCAAAGTCCCAGAGCCCTCGCAGATGTTTCCAGGCCTATCACCTGGCTTCCCAAGTAGTGCACACACCAGGCCTTCCATATCCAGCCTAGCACCCAGCCTTCAGTTACGTGGCTCACACCAGGCCTTGTCAACTGCCTCCTCTACCCCAGGGCCTCACAACTACACCCCACAACACTCTGCCTTACTGCTCGGGCTGCTTAACTGTCTCATCTCTGGGGCCTCACAACTATACCCCACAACTCAACTGCCTCTCACAACACTGCCCCAAATTCTAGACCTCACTATTCTGCCCCCTTTCAGGGCCACGCTACTCTGCCCTACCATTCGGTCTCAGGATCGACCCCCCCATAGCCTCCAGTGGCACTCCGCTTGCCATACCTGGCCCACCATTCTGCCATCTCACTCGGGGCTCACCTCTTCAGGCTCAGGTAGCACTCTTTGGCTGTTCCTATCACCCCACGGGGCTCAGGTGCAGCTACTCTGTGTGCCTGGCCCTGAGCTGCCTCCAAAGCACACCCTGACCCGCCTTACACTGGGATGGTCCTCAAACCTGTCATTTAAGTGGTCCTGCCATAGGGAGACAGGACCACCAGGCCTCCCTATCCCTGCAGGGTGCAGTTTTAGGCCATGCCCAGGAACAATGAGGTCTGTTCCTTCTCCATAGCTTCACCCTTACCTTTGAGATGTTCCAGGAGCAGCTCAGCCTGATGTTGCCTCCCAGGGCCCTCCACACAGACTGCTCTGCTCTTGTACAAGAGCTCTCCAAAATGGCCATCCACATCAGACACCTGGTGGCTGGCTGCTCCAGCCCTTAAAGTGATGAAACACTGAAGCTGCTCTATCACAGATCCAATAACTTAATTCTTATTTCATAGATTTCATGGTTAGTGGAGGCCGTCAGTGGCAGAGCGCCTGCATCTGTGAGGTGAACTGGCACCTCCAGAGTTGGTGTCACATGCCAGATTTGCCTTCCTGGACCATGACCCGCACTTTAGAGCAGAGGGTGTCCTAGGGCGTGATGGTCTCCATCTCTTCCCCAAAGGTAAGAATTTGTTTTCTTACAGGCTAGTTGACCTCCTCCAGTGGGCTTTAAACTAAGTTCATCGGGGGATGGGGATCCACAGAAGCAAGAGATAACTCAACCAGGTGTAGGACCTGCCCAGGTAAGAGCTCAGGTATATACCAAGGGACCAATTGTCTCTCAGGAACAGGTGGGGGGGGGGTGCCCAGGGCTCCCACAGGGGGATTAAGGTGTCTCTTCACTAATGCAAGAAGCGTGGGGAACAAGCAGGAGGAGCTTGCTCTCCTGCTTGCAAGTAGTAAAATCGACCTGGTTGGCCTAGTGGAGACATGGTGGAATGAAACTTTTGACTGGGCAGTAAACATAGAGGGCTATAGGTTGTTTAGAAGAGATAG
>NW_017728918.1:32508584-32514951 GCF_001723895.1 Crocodylus porosus | reverse complement strand
TAACCCCAATTACTGACAATGAATTGCAGCCAGCCAAGGGCCCATGATTTCTCTACAATCAATCTGCATGAGACAGTGAAGCTTCCCTGATAAAATGGGTACTGCCCTATGGTCCAGAGGCTAGACAGGATACAGCATTTGTAAGGAGCAGTGGAGGCCTATGCATGTGCATGTAGTGAATGAAGGGATGAGAAGGTGGCAAACTTAAGGATCCAGAGGATATGGGCATAAAAGAGAGTGTAGAAGGGCAGTGGCAGGCATAGAAAATAGCTCCCTTAGCTATGGTTGCAGAGGGGGAAGGAGAAGAGATACCCATCTGGGAGATGTGCAAGGAAGGAATGTTTGCAAGTATATTTAAGGTTGGATTTTGACCCTTTAAAGCTCATAAGCTTAGAGGCTAGAGCCCTCCTTAAAAACTGAAGGAATATACATGTTAAAATCCTTACAAATGTATTTTAGAACAAGGCTATCCAACTTCTAAGCTCCAGGGGACATAGGTCAGGGGCTGCACTAGCGGGGTGCATTGGTCATACTGTATGGGCCATGCCAGGCACATCACACAGACAACTCCTCACTACTACTGCACTGTGTGTGCATGATTTTCCCCTGCACATAGCCCTGGACTCACTCTTAGCTCCCTGTACTGCTGCACTACCCCATTCCCTGGGGTGAAGGTAGCAAGCAGCTGCCAGAGGGAGGCCACATTAACTCCTTGCAGGTCACATATAGCTCACAGGCCACCAGTTGGACAGCCCTGACTTAGAACATCCCATGACTTAACCTAGTTTTGTGATTTTTGGAGGTCTGATTCATGATTTTTTAATGTGAAAGATTTACGTTGCAATTGGTTCCAAAGAGGTCACTTTTAGTTCTTTTTGTGCTCTGGAAAATTCTTTCCCTAAAGGTTACAGAATAGGCATGGGGGTCCATGTGCAGCTCGCTCATTCTTGTCCATCTCTAGAAGAAAGCTGCTTGAATTTCTGCTTTCAGTATAAACGTCTGATCTTAAGGTTTCTAAAGTTAAATGGGACCCTTTCTCTGAAAGAGATTGGATCAGATTGTGATATGAAACCAGCCATTTTGATACTGGATTCCACATTTCAAAACAGCTTTAAACTTTACCTTTCTTTCATTAAGTACCTCTCACAGTTAGGAGAGTTGTAGAAGTTGCTGCTGAATTATTCCCTTAGAGCAGTGATTCTCACCCTTTTTTGTAGCAGGACTTGTTTGTAAACATCAATGGCCAGTCCTGACCCAGTGCCCCCTGCTCCCGACTCAGGCCGCAGCCCTGGAACTCCGCCAGCCGCAAGGGACAAGCCATGGTTTCTTATGGTTTTCTCCTTTAAAGGAGAATCCATTTTTAAAATTTGTTGATCCATTTTTAAAGTTTGTACCCTTTCATATATTTTTGTGACCCATTTTTGGGTTGTGACCCACAGGTTGAGAAATGCTGTTTTAGACCATTCATATACTTTTGGCCATGTTCAGCCCTTATATGCAAGTTTCAGTACTTGATTCTTCCTCCTGTATTTGTTTTCCATCTCCTTGTTGATTGAATTATTTTGTTATTTTTAAAACCATTTATAATTGCTGTATGCCAATCTAGCCCAGCACAGAGAAATGCAACTTTGTATTGTAAGCAATTGTTGGTTTACTAGCTTGTTAAACAAAAAACAATGAAAAAAAATCTCATTCTATCACTTCTTCTTCACCTTTATGGACACTTCTTACTAAGTGACATATATTTGGGACCAATATCTGCTTTTAAATCATGGGCAGGATCAGCGTTGCATGGAATTAAGGTATGGGAAAGGCAGTACTCCGCAGCAAGAAGCACCGAGAGCATTTCTGGTCAATTAAGCTAGAATATTTCCTGGGTTGTCAGGAATGCACCTGTGAGAGAGAGATCCTATTTCATGTGGGAAAGAAAGACAGAGCTATGGCAAAGACCATGCCATCCCAATTTCTGCATCATTGGGAGTGGGATCATGTGTCTATTCATTTTTATTAGCCTATTCAGCATTAAATACACAAATGGTACTATAAAGATAACAATAATGGTCCTATATGGTTTGTTGGTTTTGTTAATTTTGCTATATTATGCTAATAGTTATTCAGGTGATCAGTATGTTTATGCCTGATAGGATGAATTGCTCATGCCTGCAAGGTGACTGCTGTTAGCCATATAAGTGTGTCTGTTTTCTGGTACTTCTATTGTTGGCAGTTTATCAGGGTTTACCTATATACAATGACAGTTAGGCACTAATTTTAGATAACATATAGCCTGAATTAGTTAATATGCAACTCCAATCACATATAATTCTTTGGCTTAAATATTTAATATGCTCTTCACTGAGACTATGTTTTTCATTATTTGTGGAAAAAACCTACCAACATCTTTATCATTAAATGTAGAAACAAATTAGAGCTCTTGGTAAAAGACTTTTCTCACAAGTTAGCAATTGCAAAGGGGAGGAAGGAGTTCTTTGGTTTTGAAATCTTTAGTATCTTAAAAATTATTTTTTAAAATAAACTTTTATACCTTAACATCTAGATTTTAATCTAAAAATTATATTGTTATTATCTGCTTTTCATTTAGATTTCCAACCACAAAAATTATCTACTGTTAAATAAAGAAAAATTTACCATTTTATCTAGGCTCTCAAATTTGAAATGTAGCATTAGCTATTGTAAAATTCAGTAAAGTTATCCAGTTTTCATAAGCAGAGAAAAACAAAGTGGATATGAGAAAAAGTATCTTGCATAATTGTCATGATTAGGCATAGGAAACATTTTTGGTTAAAACAGGCCATTTGTGTAGTACTGGTAATTTTTATATATTTTTTAAATATCACCAAATCAGTATTTTGCTGTCAGTTAACTTACTGAGCCTTGTCTTTTTGCATTCACTATTCTGGCACTGAGTGAAAAATATCTAAAAAAATCTTAATGCCTAAGTCCCAATTGGGTTTATTTGGAAATAGGCACATAACAAACTGGGGCAGTCATGGATGTTTGCAGAAACCGAACCAAATACTCCTGGGGAAGTTTCAGGTCCAAAAGGAAGGTAGGTACCTACTGAATTCATGCATCTTCAAAGTTAATCAGCCAGTAAGTGTCATTTTTTTGGGTAATGTTTACGAACTTAGGTGCATCTAAGGCCTGTTTTTAAGTCCTTATTCATATCTAGTTCATTGTTACCAGTTATGCTATTTTTATCTTGAATCTTCTTTGTAAGGTATTGAAAAAGATCGCTGCATAATATTATCATCAGCTATCCCTTGATACAAGGATGATGTCTGCTGGACGAGAGCGGGGGAGAGGCAGGGGGGAATTACTGGTTTTCAGGTGGCTAAGGAGTCTAATCCATGTGTGCGCTGCAAGTTTTTCCACAGAAATGGCAAGTAGTGCCTTGGCAGGGTCACAGCTGTTGCCAGGATGTTGTGTGCTTTCCCTTCTCCTCTGTCATTTCTCGGCTTCCTGAGTAAAACGGTTGTCTTCTAAGCAGGTTTGATGGTGCAGTGCCATTGAGACCTTGTTACCAGCCAGCACGTCCCAATTTGTAGGGTTGATGCCACCCTTCTTAAGGTATGCTTTCAGGCTGTCCTTGTAGTGCTTCCTCTGTCCTCTGCAGATCCTCTTACCATGACTAAGTTGAGAGAAGAGGACTTACTTTGGGAGATGAGTGTCAGCCATCTGCACACAATGGCCAGCCCCGTGGAGTTGATGTTTCATGATCTTTGCCTAAATGCTGATTATGTTAGCTTCAGAGAGGATGCTGGTGGTGGTGCAGTCGTCTTCCCGTCTAATTTGAAGAATCTTCCTGAGGCAATGCTGATGGAACCATTTCAAGCACTTAAGATAGCTTTGATACGTCACCCATGTGTCACACCCATAGGGAAGCATGGGGATAACCACTGAATTGTAGACCAGGATCTTAGTTTCCACGTGCAGATCTCAATCAGCAAAAACAGCGAAGCAGTTTTCCAAAGGGTATGCTGGCACAGTGAATCCTATGTTTGATTTCTGCATCAAGATTGACTGACTGGGAGAGGTGACTGACAAGGTATGGGAAATGCTTGACATTTTCCAGGGCTTCTCCATCAATGGTAATTTGAGGGGGAAGTGGGACAGCTTGTGCTGGGCAGGCAGATGGAGTACCTTGGTCTTCCCATCATTAAGGGAAAGTCCTAGATTGTGATAGGTACCTGAGAAAAAGGTCAAGGGTGGACTGCAGATCATTCTCAGTGTGGTGTGATGATTACACAATCATCAGTGACTGAAAGTCAGTGATGCTAGTCTTAGTAACTTCTATTTTACTGTGAAGGTGCTGCAGGTTGAAAAGCTGACTGCCCATTCAACAGTCAACCCCAATTCCAGGAGGAAGGCGGTCATGGATGAAAAGCAAAATCACAGCAAGATAGATGGAAAAAAGGGTTTGGGCAATGATGCAACCCTGCTTGACATCAGTATGGATGGTAAATGGGTCTGTCTCTGATCCACTGCAAAGGACTGTGGCATTCATCCCATCATGGAATAGCCTGAGGACACTGATGAACTTCAGTGGACAAGCAAACCTAGCCAGCACCTTTCATAAGGCTTCACAGTTGATGGAGTCAAAGGCCTTGGGTAGGTCAATGAATGCCATAAACATCTCTTGGTGTTGCTCTCTACAATTCTTCCAGATCTGTCATGCAACAAAAATCATGTTGATCGTACCACAATATGGTCTAAAGCCATGCTGAAATTCTGGAAAGACGTCTTCAGCAAGGGGGAGGAGGCAATTCAAAAGGATCCAAATAACAATCTTCCTGGCAACAAGAGGAAGGCAGTGTCTTGGTAGTTCCTACACACTGACTTGTCCCCTTTCTTGAAGATGGCCACAATGTTGGTATTCTTTAAGTCAGGCAGGACTTCCTCATTAACCCATTTTTTGATGAGAAGTTAGTGAAATTCTTGCACACGTGCTGTTCCACCAGCTTTGAAGACCTATGCAGGGATGCCATCTAGGTCTGGCACTTTATTGTTCTTGGTCTGAGTAATAGCACACCATACTTCCCTGAAGGATGGGGGGTTCAGCAAGAAGTTCTATTACTGGGTGTTGAGGGATGGGCTCAATGGTGGCAGCTGAGACCTCAGATTCATGGTTGAGTAGAGTCTTGGAGTGCTTCTTCCAGCATTTCTTGATGGATACATTGTCTGGAAGAAGGGTGGAGCTTTTCTGGGATCACCAAGGGGTTGCGCCATTGGAACATGGCCTGTGGATGGCTTTTATTGCTTGAAAGAAGTTTCTTATGTTATGTTGGTCAGCAAAACTCTGGATCTCCATGGCCTTCACTTGCCAACACTGGTTCTTGATGTTCCATAGCCTCTTCTGAACTACAACTTTGAGCTGGTGGTAAGCCTCTCATTTTTGCTGGTTGGAGTATTCACTCTGACAACTGCAGAACACAGATCTCTTCTGATGGATAAGTGCTAGGATGTCCTCATTGTTCTCGTTAAATGAATTTTGGTGATGGTAAGTGGAGTATCCAATTGTTTCAGTGTATACTTTGTGAATAACATTCTTAAGCTCCTCCCAGTGTGCCTGGATGTCCATGATGTCATCAGGTAGGTCAGAGAGCCTCTCAGTAAGGGATTGCTGAAGAGCTTCCGATCTATCTTGGCCTTGGAGTGCTTTGATGTTAAATTTTTTCCACATTCCTTTTGGTTGTTTAGGGTATTGCGATGCAAGCTGCATGTCCATGATTGATCTGATTAAATGGAGGTCCATCCAACAACCATCTGCACCCCTTAGGACTCAGGGGTCTGGAAGAGGGCCAGTGTGGTTCCCATCTTCAAAAAGGGGAAGAAGGAGGACTTGGAAAACTATAGGCCAGTTAGTCTTACCTCGATCCTGGGCAAGCTTTTTGAGAAAATTATTCCGGCACATATCCACGAGGGGCCAGCAGGGTAGATTATGCTTAGGGGCAACCAACACGGGTTCATTAGCAGCAGGTCCTGTCAGACCAACCTAGTGGCCTTCTATGACCAAATCACTAAATCCTTAGATGCAGGGGTAGCAGTGGATGTAGTCTTTCTGGGCTTTTGGAAGGCCTTTGACACTGTCTCTCACCCCGTTCTCATTAAGAAATTGGGGGGCTGTGGTGTTGACACCCACACAGTCACCAACTGGATGGAGGGCCGCACCCAGACAGTGGTGGTGGATGGATCATTTTTGACCTGGAGGGATGTGGGCAGTGGGGTTCCACAGAGCTCGGTCCTCGGGCCCTCACTGTTCAACATCTTCATCAGTGACTTGGATGAGGAGGTAAAAAGCACCCTGTTCAAATTTGCTGATGACACTAAGATGTGGGGGGATGTGGGC
>NW_017728918.1:32500851-32508324 GCF_001723895.1 Crocodylus porosus | reverse complement strand
GAGAAGGCTGAGGGGAGATCTAGTGGCCTGTTACAAACTAGTCAGAGGGGACCAGCAGGCACTGGGGAAGTCCCTGTTCCCCCGAGCACTGCCAGGAGTGACCAGGAATAATGGTCACAAGCTGGCAGAGGGTAGATTTAAGCTAAATATCAGGAGGCACTACTTCACACATTTTAAACAAGGGAAAAATTGCAAGGTCACACCCTTTACTTATATTTTCATGAAACAAGTTAAAAACACCCCGAAGTTATTAGTCACAATATAATTGTAGCAGCATTTGAAAAATGGACCCACCTGAAAGAATGGAAAGGGCTACTCAGCAGAGACAGAGTTTGTCTCAGCAGGGACACTGTAGGCTCTGAGGGCAAGTGAAGCTGTTTTGGAGGCAGCCCTGTTGGAAGTGGGCGGGGGGGCGGTAATGTAACACCAGCAAAGTTTTGAAATAGAGCCATTAGCAAAAGCCTGGGTAGGGCTCTGAGCTGGGATTGGCTGAGAGGCTTGGATAAAAGGGGGGAGCAGTTTTCCTGTGGGAAGAGAACAAGAGAGAAAGAGTGGGGCTGAGGGACAGGCTGGAGATCAGAGTCTCAACACAGTGGTCCCTTGGAGAGCCTCTAGGAGTGCCCTGCGAAGCAGGAGAAAAGGCTGCCACAGGATGGGATACAGTATCCAGTTCCTCTATCCAGCCCAGAGCCTGCAGAGGCAGGATCAGAGAGGGGCTGATTGTGCAGAGACTAGAAGCCTGGGAAGGCCCACCTGCAGCCTGGTGACCGGCTGGGTGAGCACAGCAGAGCCGAGGGGGGACTGCTGGAGTCTGCCCTGTTTTCTCTGATGGGTGAGGGGCTACAAGGGCAGGCAAAGCCTAGGGAGGTGCTGTGTTTTGCCAGGCTGTGAAGCTGTGCGGGACGGGAGAGTTGATACAGTCTGCAGCTCAGATGCTGCTCCAGGCTGAGCTGGGGAAGGGGGGGGGTCAAAAGCAGTGGAAGGCTGTCTTGCAGGGACTGCAGAAGAGGAGCCGCCGCCTGATGCCTGGAGATCCTTGCTGCCCAGAGACCCCAGGAGCATGGAGATGGACACCAGCACAAGGGAGCATCCACAGACCATGTGCAGGGACACAGACAGTCCCGCTCCCTGAGACGACCCACCAGGGGCAGTGCACACGGGATCCCCAGTACACCGTGTGCAAGTGAGAGACTGTGTAAATAAGTTCTTGAGGATTTATTAGTGGGTATATCAATGTGTTTATTTAATGGTTATTTGTTACGCTGTAAATAATTAAATCTTGTAAATATTTTGAAAATTGTTTGCGAGGGTGCTTGATTGTAAGGGGAGGCTCTCCGCTCGGGAGCATTGCAGCAGCTTCCTGGGGGGCTGGGCAGGGCTACTGGCTACCGGGTACCCCAGGATCCCACTATTCAGGTGAGGACATGTGTAGTGTCATGCCCAGGGTTACATAATAAAAAGAATTAGCAGTATGTTTAATGCTCTAACAAATTGATATTTATCAATTAGCAGGGTTTTTTTAAAGACCATATTGTAACTGTTATTTTTGATGAAATCATGTGTTTTACAGCAAGACTAGGAAGTCCTAGGCTATAATTCTGGGTGACCTGGGCATAGTCTCTGGCTTTGTATAAGTACAGTAAAAGCCCTGTTATCCAGCATGAGTGGGGAATGGAGGTGCTGGCAACAAGAAAATGCTGTTTGTCTGAGGCACAGGGGTTTCCTTTCAGCTGGATGTGGAGCAGGGGCAGAGGTGGGGGTGGTGGCAGCCACATGTGGAGCAACGGCTGTACGGGGGGTGGGGGGCGGCAGCCGCCGCCGTATATGAGCTCCCCCACCTCCCCACCCCCCGGCCTGTGTCTGGCCAGTCGTCTGGAAATTCTGGTTAATACAAATGCTGGTTAGTAAAATGCCGGGTGACAAGGCTTTTACTGTAATTTAAACCTACAACTAACATTCCGCCATCTGGAAAACGGGAATCTTAATCTCATGTCCTTCAGGAGTAGTTGTCTGGAAAGACTATTGTTCATGAAGTGATTTTTCAGGTTAAAAATCACTGCTGATTGCAAAGGGACTGCTCAGTTCTACAAAACCAAATTCTTTGCTGGCAGTACTGCAGATAGGGAACCTAACTGCTTAATTTAACTGCACCACAGAATGGAAGTCATGTGTCCCCCTTGCAAAACAGGAAGGAGAGAGTAGAGAACAATTATGGCTCCATTCTGTAATACTCAGAATAACTCCATCAACTACATTATGACTACTTTACTAGTCAGCTATCTAATATTATTTCAGTGATGATAGAAGCACCTTTTTGGGGTCAGCTGGCCGCTAAAATGAAGGTGACGGACTCTTTTGCTCCTGCTCTGGATTAGGCTGGAATCAAGGGAGTTTCTGGAGTTTTTCCTGGATAAAGTATGAAGGGATTGGCACACCTGTTGAGGAACGTGCCGGGACTGACAGAAGTCTCCCTTCAACTTAATCTGGGGGATATTTGACAGAGTAGCTTCTTATGGAAGAACTCTTCAGGGAGGGAAACACTTGACAAAGGCAATTATTGGTTCCCTAAGTTTGGGAGAGGCTTGTAAAATTAAAAGTTATAGTGGTGGTTCTGGCTGAAAGCATAGGAGGAAGAGGTGGTCTGGAAAGAGCCAAGAGGAAGGCATTGTAAAGAGGCAAGGAGAACTAAGGTGCTCAGTGCAGTAAGAGACTGCTTGTGAAAGGCCTGTGTGGAGAGGTGAAAACTTAGCTGTGGTAAAAGCAAGGAAAGAAAATGGCCTAGGGAAGGACGAGAAGCAGTGGGCCCACAGACTGGGATGTACCCCTGATATTATTTAGGAACTCCAAATGCCCAAGCTAGTACAAAACTCCCTTCACTCTTTTGTATCGCGGGCAGGCTGAGAATGCATCATAGATAAAGACTGTTTTCTTGTTTTCTTTGGAAGCTGTTTTGTCAAAGTGGCAGGGGTTATGGTTTGTCTGGATGACTAAAATGTCAAAAGATTTTGCAAGCTGGGAAACTGAGGGAACTTATCAGCAGAAGAAGATGCAGACCAGAAGTGAAACAGAGATATTTTGTGTCCAAATGCCATAAAGGAAACTGTATTCCTAGTTATCCCAATCAGTCCTTCAGTTTTCCCTCATGTAACCCTGCAGCTAATAAATAACTTATCTAAAAGAACCATTTTGTATGACTTTTCAGATCAGCAATTTAAAATAGTTCTGTAGCTTTTTGAGTTCTTGTCTGCTATTCAGGTTGTAATTAATCAGATCACTGGGTCTGAACAGAGGTTGGGAAACAGATCTGAGCATTTGAAGGGTTTGAAGGCCCCTCTGAGAACACTCCCTGTTCCCACAAATGATCCTATCTCCTTCTTCCTCCCTTTGAGTTGTTTCTGTGGCCTGGTCTAGCACCAGCAAGTACTGGTTATTTGTGTTCCTTATCTTCTTTCCTCAGAGAGCAGCTGAGGAGCTGTGTCTCTCACTGCTGCAAGCTGACTCTGCTTCTGACTCAGAGGTGGATTAAGATTTATTGAGGCCCTAGGCAAACACAAAATCCCTCCACCCCCACCCCCACCCCCACCCAGATATATTGGCCACATATCAGATATATTGGCCACATATATTGGCACCGATATATTGGCCACATACCAGATCAGCACCGATAAAAGGAAAATTGATGTAGCCGATAATGTCATCAACAAATGCCACGTGCATGAGCGCAGCTGCCATGCATGCAGCTGGGAATGCAGCCAGACAGCTTGGAGAACAGCACCCTGCCAGTGTCTGTGGGGGAGGGAAGAAGGGGCATGCAGAGGCAGATTGAGGCCCCCACGGTGAGGGAGGGAGTGGGGCAAGGGCTGGGGCTGGGGTGGGGGCAGGCACTGCCCAGCCAGGGCAGTGAATAGGACCACAGAGCAGGGTGCAGGGAAGAGCTGTGGGTGATTTGTCCAAGGGGTGTGAGGTGCGGTAGCTCTCTGCTACTGCGTATACCCCTGGGGAAGGAATGCATGGGGTGAGGGCAGGCTGCCTGCTGTGGGCTCAGAGCCAGGGGCTGTGCCAGCTTCTTCCTGGTGAGGGGCCTGGGTCAGGGCTGGGACCGACATAGCCACTGCTCCCAGTTCTGCCTATAGGGAGGCTAAGGGGAATTTTGGGGAGGCCATCGCCCCCCAAGGTTGCCAAGGGAAAAGCAACAGAGCAGAGTGCCTCAAGCAGGGGCAGTGCTAGGGAGGGTTGGGGGGCTAAGGCCACCCCAAGATTCCCCATAGCCTCCCAGTAGCCACTGCTCCCAGTGGCACTGCTGCCCATCCTACTATCAGCCCTTGATCAGCCCCAACACCAGGAAAAGGCTGGCACAACCCCTGGCCCTGAGCTCACAGTGGGCAACCCACCCTGCCCTGCACACACATCTGAGGGGAGCATATGCTTTCCATGCCTCCCCCAGGGTGTACACAGTGGCAGGGAGCTGTCTCCCATCCCACCCTTCCCTGTGCCCCCTGGATGAGCCACCTGTGGCTCCGCGCTGTGCCCCACTCTGGCCCTGGGGTCCCTTTCACTACTGTGCCTCTGTGCTGCTCCCTCCCTCACTGTGGGGGCCTCGATATGTCCCTTCCCCCCCCATTAAACTTACATGCATGGAGCTGGCTGTCCAGCTGTGCTCCTGGCCATGTGCACAGCAGCACCTTTAGTCTTGCAGGTTCCCCTGCATGCCTCCTACCACTGATTGGCGGAGGGGCCATGCTTGCAGCTCACTCCTCATAGGCAGAGAAGTGAAAGCTCTGGTTTTAAACTTGGTGCCATTTTTGTCTCACTGCTGCTGATTGCCTGAGGGACTCTGGAAGGCCTGCTGTTTGTTACCAACCAGTGGGGAACCAAAATAGCACCAAGGTCAAAGCCATGGCTATCACTTTCTATGCAATGTATACTTGCACAGTTGCAGTCCTGCAAAGGCTCTTCTGGACATGCAACTGGCTGTCCTGGTTATTAGTTAGGAACATAATCTGGTTTCTCTTTGGCTTGGTCCCTGAGGCTGCCCGTGTTTGAAGCAGCACATTAGGCAGATATTTGGAGATGTGAGTGAGTGGGTTTTGGGGGGTATCTTCCTTTCTGCAGCTGTCTGATAGGATTCCTGTTCAAAATTACTACACAAGCATACTTTGTGCCTTTTGTTATTCCAGTTGCTGCCTCTGGGCTGGTGTTTGTAGAAATGTCTTTTTCCCCATAAGGTAGGAATGGGAGCCATATTCACAGATTCACTGACTTTTAGGTCTGGAAGGGACCTCATGAGATCATTGGGTCTCTGGGCAGGAAAGACTACTGGGGTCAAATAACAGGACTCCAGTTGTGGCCTCACCGATGCCGAGTACAGCAGAATAACTTTTTTAGTTTTGCTTGAGATGCATCAGTTGGTGCATGACAACACATTGTTTGCTTTAACTGTAGCATCACACTGGTGGCTCATATTCATTTTATGGCCAATTATGACTCTCAGGTCCATTTCAAATGTGGTGTTAGATAGAGTAGCACCACTGAGCCTGTAAGTTTGTTGCATATTTTTCCTCCCCAGATGGAGCACTGTACACTTTTCTGTGTTGAACAGCATCTGGTTCTGGCCCGCCCATCTAACTAATCTGCCTAGGTCCGCCTGGATCATCAGCCTACCCCGATGCATGGCTGTGCTTCCCCACAGCTTAGTATCATTAGTGAACTTTGCCAGTATGGCTTTTACTCCCACATCCAGATCATTGATGTAGATGTTGGAAAGCACTGGTCCAAGTACCAAACCCTGGGGGATCCCACTGGCTACCTTCCTCCAGGTTGACACAGATCCATCTATTAGTACTCTCTGGGTCTGACTCCGCATCCAGTTTCCCACCTATCTGACCATCAAATTGTTGGGCCTTCCTAAAGTAAATGACGTCAACCTCACCTCCCTTATCCAGATGGTGAGTAACCTGCTCATAGAAGGAGATGAGGTTAGTCAGACATGACCTACCAATGAGAAAACCGTGCTGGCTGTCATTCAGAATTTTGCTTTCTACTAGCTTATCTCATATGAACTCCCTGAGAATTTTTTCAAGGATTTTTCCTGGTATTGAGGTCAGGCTGATCAGCCTGTAGTTCCCTGGGTCCTCTCTCCTCTCCTTCTTGACATTGGCCCATATGTTTTCACACTGGGATAGTGATAATATTCAACTGCTCCTGGCCAAAAGCAAAAGCAAGAGTTAGTATTTTGTGACAAGTGACCACTTCTTTCACATATGAAACCTGTCTCTATTTTAAATAAAAAACATTCAGAATAAAATTATGAAATATTTTATTCTGTGAATCTGGTACACAAAACAACCCTCCTTTTTCCCATTTCCTCAGTATCCTCCCTTCACGATCCAGAAAGTCCGGCAGGAGTTAAATTGCAGCTCCTGGGTTGCCACCCAGCTACTGCTCCACACATTACTTCAGCTGCAAAAACAGCTAAGTTGGTCGTAGCAGTGTCGGTGGTAGCCGGTGGCAGCATCAGCAATGGCCAGTCTCAGGGGGGCATGTCCCCCTGCCATACCCTCCTTACATGTCGCCTATGGTTGTGAGACTTGTTGACAAATATAAAAACAGCATGAGACTCTTTTTAAAGGTATCCTCTTTGTTTTTCTCTCCTTCCTCTTGCCTTCCCAGCTTCCTATTGTACTTGGGTGGCAGGTTTAGGCTTCTCTCCATAACTCTGAGATGAAAATAGAGGTAGACCAGGAAATAAGGTTTGGCAGATGGATTCAGTAGAAAGCTTTTATCCAAATACCGGGATGCAATTTAACAGAAAATTTTAGCCAGGAACTAAAATATTTCCTTCTGGAATGCTGTTACACTATGTCATTGTTTGGGTGTTGCATGCTCTCAATCACTTGTACAGGTCATTTGACTTGATTAGACTTCACAATATTACACTTTATTTCCCATTAAAGTGGTTTCAGTGGAAAATTTTTGGCCAGCCCTACTAAAACGTATTTCTTTTAAATGAAATCTGAGATTCTCCCATATTCAGTTATCTCCAGGAGCTGGCACTTAATGTGAAACATCAATTAGTAAGAGACACTAATAAAATTAGAGTTTGGCAGCACTGTGTCATCAGTGCCTATGGTACATGCTTTGAGCTTGTCTACATAATGCTGACCTTATGGAGGAACATCTTGAGAAGCTGGATACCTTCAAGTCAGCTGGCCCTGACAATCTACACTCCAGGGTACTCAAGGAGCTGGTAAGCATCATAGCCCAGCCCCAGAACAGTTCTTTGAAAACTCCTGGTGCTCTGGCGTAGTGCCCGAAGACTGAAAGAAAGCCAATGTGGTGCCTATCTTCAAGAAAGGGAGGAAAGTGGATCTGGCTAACTATAGGCCCATCAGCCTGACTTCTATCCTGGGGAAGATCTTAGAAAAGTTTATTAAAGAGGCCATCCTTAATGGACTGGCCGACACCAACATCCTA